>NC_052322.1:41766772-41872237 GCF_016432855.1 Salvelinus namaycush
CTCCCCCTAAAGAATCTGGCTGCTGTGTGAAGCTGTGTGAAGCTGTGTGAAGCTGGCCTCTCTGAAGCAGACCCTTGACCCCCGCTGCTCCCTGCGACTGCGCAGTTCAAACACACACACTCTCTCTCTCTGGAAGCCCTTATAGAAGAAGCCGGCCTACAGGCAGAGGTGGTGTAAGCCTTTAGTTATTAATGGATAACGGTTAATAACGTTGTTATCTAATGCTTTATGACTTTTATCAGAACTTCTTTTGGACAGAGCCCTGCTATTTTATCTCATATTTACACACACTCATATTCTACACTAACACATTCACTGAATGGACAACATGCTTCATGCTAGTGGATTCAGATTTCTGATTTAGCAGTGCAGAGTACAATGAAGCTAGTGGAACGAAGCAGGCAGTCACATGCTGGAGAATAACAGGAAAACGAGAAAGAGAGAAAGAGAAAGAGAAAGAGAAAGAGAAAGAGAGAGAGAGAGAGAGAGAGAGAGAGAGAGAGAGAGAGAGAGAGAGAGAGAGAGAGAGAGAGAGAGAGAGAGAGAGAGAGAGAGAGAGAGAGAGAGAGAGAGAGAGAGAGAGAGAGAGGCTAAATACGAACTTCCTGGTAGAATATTGTTGTCTTCGTTGTTGTGTTCTATGCTCTTACTGCTCTATGACCAGATCTCACCCCAGGTCAATGTTCCCGTTTATGTGGGTAGAAGGTGACGGGTGCAGGCAGACCCATTGAGATTGAACAGAAAAGAGCACAGCGGCCTGTTTGTGTGTGTTTGTGTACGTTGTGTGTGTGTGTATTGTGCATACATCAGATGTGTTTGTGGATCAATAAACCTTGATGCCATGCCAAACTTCGCAATAATGGGTTCAAAGGTTAAACAGGTGTCACAGAGAAGGCAACCTTGGGTCTGAGACTAAGGAGGAGCTGTCTTCAGGTCCAGATAACACAGACCCACAAGCCACTGTGGCCCCTCATGATGAGTTAAGATTTTTTTGTGCCCCTCCCATCAAAGTTGCCCAACCCTGATCTAAAACTTCCTCTGACTAATATTACCAGAGTAATATTGTGTATCCCCAACCCTAAACCAGCCTTAGGGGAGAAAGGGGTATTGCACCGTCATCCATGGAAGGAAGCAGTAGTGGAAAGAAACCAGGCTAAGAAAATATCGAATAACATGTTGAATGTTTCATCAAAGCTCTACTAAATGAATGAAAACATTCAATACAAGAAATCCCTGATTTCCCTGGTCCTGTTTGACTGAATGTAACTTTTTATACAGGAAAGGAGCGCATGTAGAATAATGATAGCCATACGCTAGCCATACGCTAGCCATACGCCAGCCATACGCCAGTCATACGCTAGCCATACGCTAGCCATACGCCAGCCATACGCCAGCCATACGCCAGCCATACGCCAGCCATACGCTAGCCATACGCCAGCCATACGCCAGCCATACGCCAGCCATACGCTAGCCATACGCCAGCCATACGCCAGCCATACGCCAGCCATACGCTAGCCATACGCCAGCCATACGCCAGCCATACGCTAGCCATACGCCAGCCATACGCTAGCCATACGCTAGCCATACGCTAGCCATACGCCAGCCATACACTAGCCATACGCCAGCCATACGCTAGCCATACGCCAGCCATACGCCAGCCATACGCCAGCCATACGCCAGCCATACGCCAGCCATACGCTAGCCATACGCCAGCCATACGCCAGCCATACGCCAGCCATACACTAGCCATACGCCAGCCATACGCCAGCCATACGCCAGCCATACGCCAGCCATACGCCAGCCATACGCTAGCCATACGCCAGCCATACGCTAGCCATACGCTAGCCATACGCCAGCCATACACTAGCCATACGCTAGCCATACGCCAGCCATACGCTAGCCATACGCCAGCCATACGCCAGCCATACGCCAGCCATACGCCAGCCATACACTAGCCATACGCCAGCCATACGCCAGCCATACGCCAGCCATACGCTAGCCATACGCCAGCCATACGCCAGCCATACGCCAGCCATACGCTAGCCATACGCCAGCCATACACTAGCCATACGCTAGCCATACGCCAGCCATACGCTAGCCATACACTAGCCATACACTAGCCATACGCCAGCCATACGCCAGCCATACGCCAGCCATACGCCAGCCATAAGGAAATGAAGTGCACCCTGCGCGCACAACCCATGTGGGATTCCGGGTCTCTGGCAGTGTTTGGAACTGCCGATCTGCGGTCAAGAACCCCGAGGTTTATATCAGCCTACAGTATGTTGCCCTTCAGACCTGATGGAGACATGGATCACCCCAGAGAACACTGCTACTCCAGCTGCTCTCTCTTCATCTGACTACGTTTTCTCTCATAGTCCAAGATCATCTGGTCGTCACGGTGGTGGAACAGGGCTTCTCATTTCTCTTAAATTAGTTTTATCTTTTCTCCCTCTCTCACCTGTCCATCTCCTCATTTGATGTCCATGCTGTTACTATTACTTTTCCACTAAAACGTAACATTGTTGTCATCTATCGCCCACAAGGTGCGCTTGGAGAGTTCCTAAACGAGCATGACACCTTGATAAGGTCATTTCCAGACGATGGCTCATTTCTGCTCTTCGTACTCGGCAACTTCAACCCCCCGACGTTTGCCTTTCATTCATTTCTTTCCAACTCTCTCTTACCCCTCCTTGCCTCTTTTTACCTCACCCTTTCCCAGTCCCCTCCCTCTCACAAGGCAGGTAATACACTTCACCTCATCTTTACCAGAAGCTGTTCTCCTAGTAATCTCACTGTAACGCCCCTCCAGGTCTCTGTTCTCCTAGTAATCTCACTGTAACCTCCTCCAGGTCTCTGTTCTCCTAGTAATCTCACTGTAACCCCCTCCAGGTCTCTGTTCTCCTAGTAATCTCACTGTAACCCCCCTCCAGGTCTCTGTTCTCCTAGTAATCTCACTGCAACGCCCCTCCAGGTCTCTGTTCTCCTAGTAATCTCACTGCAACGCCCCTCCAGGTCTCTGTTCTCCTAGTAATCTCACTGTAACCCTCCTCCAGGTCTCTGTTCTCCTAGTAATCTCACTGTAACCCCCCTCCAGGTCTCTGTTCTCCTAGTAATCTCACTGCAACGCCCCTCCAGGTCTATGTTCTCCGAGTAATCTCACTGTAACCCCCCTCCAGGTCTCTGTTCTCCTAGTAATCTCACTGCAACCCCCCTCCAGGTCTCTGTTCTCCTAGTAATCTCACTGTAACCTCCTCCACGTCTCTGTTCTCCTAGTAATCTCACTGTAACCCCCCTCCAGGTCTCTGTTCTCCTAGTAATCTCACTGTAACCCCCCTCCAGGTCTCTGTTCTCCTACTAATCTCACTGTAACCCCCCTCCAGGTCTCTGTTTTCCTACTAATCTCACTGTAACCCCCCTCCAGGTCTCTGTTCTCCTAGTAATCTCTCTGCAACCCTCCTCCAGGTCTCTGTTCTCCTACTAATCTCACTGTAACCCTCCTCCAGGTCTCTGTTCTCCTAGTAATCTCACTGTAACCCCCCTCCAGGTCTCTGTTCTCCTACTAATCTCACTGCAACGCCCCTCCAGGTCTCTGTTCTCCTACTAATCTCACTGCAACGCCCCTCCAGGTCTCTGTTCTCCTACTAATCTCACTGTAACCCCCCTCCAGGTCTCTGTTCTCCTAGTAATCTCACTGTAACCCTCTCCAGGTCTCTGTTCTCCTAGTAATCTCACTGTAACCCTCCTCCAGGTCTCTGTTCTCCTACTAATCTCACTGTAACCCCCCTCCAGGTCTCTGTTCTCCTCGTAATCTCACTGTAACCCCCTCCAGGTCTCTGTTCTCCTAGTAATCTCACTGCAACCCCCCTCCAGGTCTCTGTTCTCCTACTAATCTCACTGCAACTGCCCTCCAGGTCTCTGTTCTCCTAGTAATCCCACTGCAACGCCCCTCCAGGTCTCTGTTCTCCTAGTAATCTCACTGTAACCCCCCTCCAGGTCTCTGTTCTCCTAGTAATCTCACTGTAACCCCCCTCCAGGTCTCTGTTCTCCTAGTAATCTCACTGCAACGCCCCTCCAGGTCTCTGTTCTCCTATTAATCTCACTGTAACCCTCCTCCAGGTCTCTATTCTCCTAGTAATCTCACTGTAACCCCCCTCCAGGTCTCTGTTCTCTGAGTAATCTCACTGTAACCTCCCTCCAGGTCTCTGTTCTCCTACTAATCTCACTGCAACGCCCCTCCAGGTCTCTGTTCTCCTAGTAATCTCACTGTAACCCCCCTCCAGGTCTCTGTTCTCCTAGTAATCTCACTGTAACCCTCCTCCAGGTCTCTGTTCTCCGAGTAATCTCACTGTAACCCCCCTCCAGGTCTCTGTTATCCTACTAATCTCACTGCAACTCCCCTCCAGGTCTCTGTTCTCCTAGTAATCTCACTGTAACCCCCCTCCAGGTCTCTGTTCTCCTAGTAATCTCACTGTAACCCTCCTCCAGGTCTCTGTTCTCCTAGTAATCTCACTGTAACCCTCCTCCAGGTCTCTGTTCTCCTACTAATCTCACTGTAACCCCCCTCCAGGTCTCTGTTCTCCTAGTAATTTCACTGTAACCCTCCTCCAGGTCTCTGTTCTCCTAGTAATCTCACTGTAACCCTCCTCCAGGTCTCTGTTCTCCTAGTAATCTCACTGCAACGCCCCTCCAGGTCTCTGTTCTCCTAGTAATCTCACTGTAACCCTCCTCCAGGTCTCTGTTCTCCTAGTAATCTCACTGTAACCCCCCTCCAGGTCTCTGTTCTCCTAGTAATCTCACTGCAACGCCCCTCCAGGTCTCTGTTCTCCTAGTAATCTCACTGTAACCCCCTCCAGGTCTCTGTTCTCCTACTAATCTCACTGTAACCCCCTTCCAGGTCTCTGTTCTCCTAGTAATCTCACTGTAACGCCCCTCCAGGTCTCTGTTCTCCTACTAATCTCACTGTAACCCCCCTCCAGGTCTCTGTTCTCCTAGTAATCTCACTGCAACGCCCCTCCAGGTCTCTGTTCTCCTAGTAATCTCACTGTAACCCCCTCCAGGTCTCTGTTCTCCTAGTAATCTCACTGTAACCCCCTTCCAGGTCTCTGTTCTCCTAGTAATCTCACTGCAACGCCCCTCCAGGTCTCTGTTCTCCTAGTAATCTCACTGTAACCCCCTCCAGGTCTCTTTTCTCCTAGTAATCTCACTGTAACCCCCCTCCAGGTCTCTGTTCTCCTAGTAATCTCACTGCAACGCCCCTCCAGGTCTCTGACCACTATTTTGTTTCCTTTTCTCTCTCCCTCTCCTCCAACCCTAACCACTCAGCTCCTACCCAGATGGTTATGTGCCGTCTCAATCTTCTCTCTCTCCCACTACTCTCCACTCTTCTATCCTATCATCTCTCCCATCTGCTAAATCCTTCTCCTTCCTGTCTCCTGGTTCCGCCTCTTCGACCCTACTCTCCACCTTTTCTGCATCCTATGACTCACTCAGAGCTTACAGAACAGGGCTGTGAGCAGCTGAGTGAAAATGGAGGAAAACTAATCTTATGGAGGACTTATCATCCTTCAACTCCCTCCTCTCTACCGTCTTATCATCCTTCAACTCCCTCCTCTCTACCGTATTATCATCCTTCAACTCCCTCCTCTCTACCGTCTTATCATCCTTCAACTCCCTCCTCTCTACCGTCTTATCATCCTTCAACTCCCTCCTCTCTACCGTCTTATCATCCTTCAACTCCCTCCTCTCTACCTTCTTATCATCCTTCAACTCCCTCCTCTCTACCGTCTTATCATCCTTCAACTCCCTCCTCTCTACCGTCTTATCATCCTTCAACTCCCTCCTCTCTACCATCTTATCATCCTTCAACTCCCTCCTCTCTACCGTCTTATCATCCTTCAACTCCCTCCTCTCTACCGTCTTATCATCCTTCAACTCCCTCCTCTCTACCTTCTTATCATCCTTCAACTCCCTCCTCTCTACCATCTTATCATCCTTCAACTCCCTCCTCTCTACCGTCTTATCATCCTTCAACTCCCTCCTCTCTACCGTCTTATCATCCTTCAACTCCCTCCTCTCTACCGTCTTATCATCCTTCAACTCCCTCCTCTCTACCTTCTTATCATCCTTCAACTCCCTCCTCTCTACCGTCTTATCATCCTTCAACTCCCTCCTCTCTACCTTCTTATCATCCTTCAACTCCCTCCTCTCTACCGTCTCTTCCTCTGTATCTGCTGCTAAAGCCAATTTACATCACTCTAAATGTCAAGCTTCTGCCTCTAACCCTAGGAAATGATTTTCCACCTTCTCCAACCCCGTTAATCCTCCACACGTCCCCCTCCCTCCAGATGACTTTGTCAACCACTTTGAAAAGAAGGTTGCTGATATCCACTGCTCATTCACTCAGCCTATCGAGTCACTGGTCTCAATCACACAGAACTACCCTACGCCTGGACTTCTTTCTCCAGTCTCTATCCACATGAAATCATGCGACCAGTGAGGTATGGCTGCCCGCTCGACCCAATCCCCTCCTCTCTCCTCCAGATCATCTCCCATTCCTCACTTCCCTCGTCAACTCATCCCTGACCACTTGCTGCGTCCCCTCTGTCTTCAAAATGGCCCAAGTCGCTCCCCTCCTCAAGAAACCAACACTTGACTCATCTGATGTTAAAAACTATAGACCAGTATCTCTTCTTTCTTTTCTTTCCAAAACACGTGAGCGTGCGGTCTCTGACCAACTCTCTCTTTATCTCTCAGAATGATCTTCTTGACCCTAACATGTCAGGCTTCAAGACGAGTCACTCAACTGAGACTGGTCTTCTCTGTGTCACAGAGTCTCTCCACACTGCCAAATTTTACTCTCTCTCCTCTGTTCTCATCCTCCTAGATTTATCCACTGCCTTCGACACCGTGAACCATCAGATCCTCCTCTCCACCATCTCAGGGTTGGGCGTCTCAGGCTCTGCACACTCTTGGATTGCATCCTACCTGACAGGCCGTTCCTACCAGGTGACGTGGAGAGGATCTGTGTTTGCACCACGTACTCTCACTACTGGTGTCCCCCAGGGCTTGGTTCTAGGCCCTCTCCTCTTCTCTCTATACACCCAGTCACTCAGCTCCGTCATATCCTCACATGGTCTCTCCTTTCATTGCTATGCGGATGACACTCAACTACACCCAGGAGGCAACACGCATCTCTGTGTGCCTGGCAGATATGTCAACTTGGATGTTGGCCCACCACCTCAAGCTCAACCTCGACAAGACGGAGCTGCTCTTCCTCCTGGCGAAGGCCTGCTCAAAGACCTCTCCATCACGGTTGACAACTCCATAGTGTCCTCCTCCCAGAGTGCAAAGAACCTTAGTGTGACCCTGGACAACACCCTGTAGTTTTCTGCAAACATCAAAGCAGTGATTCGGTACTACAGGTCCTTGCTCTACAACATCCATAGAGTACGACCCTACCTCACACAGGAAGAGGTGCAGGTCCTAATCCAGGCACTTGTACTCTCCCGTCTGGTCTACCGCAACTTGCTGTTGGCTGGGCTCCCCGCTTGTGCCATCAAACCCTTGCAACTTATCCAGAACACTGCAGCCCGCCTGGTGTTCAACCTTCCCAAGTTCTGTCATGTCACCCCGCTCCTCCACACACTCCACTGGCTTCCAGTCGAGGCTCGCATCCACTAGAACACCATGGTCCTTACCTACGGAGCAGCAAGAGGCCCCTCCCTACCTGCAGGCTATGCTCAAAGCCTACACCCCAACCCGAACACTCTGTTCTTCCCCTATGAGAGGGCAGCTCCCGCTCAGCGAAGTCCAAGCTCTTCTCTGTCCTGCCACCCCAATGGTGGAACCAGTTTCCCCCTGGTGCCAGGACAGCAGAGTCTCTGCCCACCCCTTTTTAGCTCTGACTCTACTGATAGCTACTTGTTGAGGAACAATGTATTTACTATAACTGTGATATGTGGTTGTCCCACCTAGCTATCTTAAGATGAATGCACTCTGTAAACCGCTCTGGATGAGAGAGTCTGCTAAATGACTAACGAGTAAATGGAACATGTGTAAGTGAGGGAGACATGCTGTTGGGTGGTTGTGCGGAGTTGACCACAGACAGCCAGAGCAGACTCTCAGTATGTGAATGACTGGGCAGCCAGAGAGAGAGGTGGGTTCAGTGTGTGTTTGCATACCAGCGGGTGAGGTAAACCTCAGAGCCTGTACCACTCGCCCTGCAGGCAGCATCCGCCCCTGTGTCAGTGTGATGGTGGGAATCTAGTGACCCGGGATAAATAGCCAGGGCGAACACAACCTGAGACAACCTGAGCAACAGTTGTCAGATTCCCAAAGTCAACACAGCATGTGGTCGACTTAACATCCAAAACCATAGCAGGGTAGAGACCACAATCACTCCCGTCACTCAGACCTTTTGTCACAGAAGTTATAGGGAAATTAATATCAATGATGTTTATTGTCTTTTCTCACTTTATAGAACAGAGAGAGAGAAAGGCAATAGCCTGGATTCTAACCTTTGTCGACAGCATAGACATGTGTGCCGGAGGCCGTGGACATGTGTGCCGGAGGCCGTGGACATGTGTGCCGGAGGCCGTGGACATGTGTGCCGGAGGCCGTGGACATGTGTGCCGGAGGCCGTGGACATGTGTGCCGGAGGCCGTGGCTTAGACGGCTTGACCACCCTATTCCACAAATCATTTTTACCTTCATTTAACTAGGCAAGTCAGTGAACAAATTCTTATTTTACAATGATGGCCTACCCCGGCTAAACCCTCCCCTAACCCAGACAACGCAGGGCCAATTGTGCGCTGCCCTATGGGACTCCCGATCACAGACGGTTGGGATACAGCCAGGGATCGAGCCAGGGTCTGTAGTGACACATCTAGCACTGAGATGCAGTGCCTTAGACCGCTGCGCCACTCGGGAGCATTTATCAACAGTGTGATAAAAAAGCACTTCACCTTCCCATACTCCCCACATCATCAAAGTTCCTGTTTGAAGAACAATGTTTTATACACCTTCAACTATCCAACATAAAATACATCAAGTGTTCCTCAACACATTGCAGAGTTGCTTCTCAGGGAACCAGAGTCTGATGCATATGGGGAATGACAGCTTGAGTCGACCTCCCCTTCCCTTCTCTTCCTGTCTCTCTACTTCCCGGTGGCTGTGCCTGCTAGGCTACAGGGTGTAACACCATCCCTCCCTTTCCCCCAGTAACACTGCACCTAGTCAGCAAAAGCAAGCTCCCACGTGCTCATCAGCAAGGAAGCAAAGATAAGTAAACACAAGAGGAAACTCAACCAGATGCACCTTACCAGAAAATAACTGAAAGTATGAAGCAAAAACAACATGTTCCTTTAAGACAGAGACAGAGAGACAGAGAGACAGAGAGACAGACAGACAGACAGACAGACAGACAGACAGACAGACAGACAGACAGACAGACAGACAGACAGACAGACAGAGAGAGAGAGCAATCGTCAGCTCAATGCAGAGCTGTGTAACTGCAACCATAGAGGGTTAGGGGTGTTGCGCTACACTACCTCCTTAGTATTCCCAGAGCCCAGTTAAATCAGCGCAACCAGCAGGAGCAAGTGCAGAAAACAGAGAGAGAGAGAAAACATGAGGGAGAGGGAGAGAGAGAAAACATGAGGGAGAGGGAGAGAGAGAGAGAGAAATCATGAGGGAGAGAGAGAGAGAAAAAAAACATGAGGGAGAGGGAGAGAGAGAGAACATGAGGGAGAGGGAGAGAGAGAAAACATGAGGGAGAGGGAGAGAGAGAGAAAACATGAGGGAGAGAGAGAGAAAAAAAACATGAGGGAGAGGGAGAGAGAGAGAAAACATGAGGGAGAGGGAGAGAGAGAGAAAACATGAGGGAGAGGGAGAGAAAGAAAACATGAGGGAGAGGGAGAGAGAGAAAACATGAGGGAGAGGGAGAGAGAGAGAGAGAAAACATGAGGGAGAGGGAGAGAGAGAGAGAAAACATGAGGGAGAGAGAGAGAGAGAAAAAACATGAGGGAGAGGGAGAGAGAGAGAAAACAAACATGAGGGAGAGGGAAAGAGAAAACATGAGGGAGAGAGAGAGAGAGAAAACATGAGGGAGAGAGAGAGAGAGAGAAAACATGAGGGAGAGGGAGAGAGAGAGAGAAAACATGAGGGAGAGGGAGAGAGAGAGAGAAAACATGAGGGAGAGGGAGAGAGAGAGAAAACATGAGGGAGAGGGAGAGAGAGAGAAAACATGAGGGAGAGGGAGAGAGAGAGAAAACATGAGGGAGAGGGAGAGAGAGAGAGAGAGAAAACATGAGGGAGAGGGAGAGAGAGAGAGAAAACATGAGGGAGAGGGAGAGAGAGAGAAAACATGAGGGAGAGGGAGAGAGAGAGAGAGAAAACATGAGGGAGAGGGAGAGAGAGAGAGAGAAAACATGAGGGAGAGGGAGAGAGAGAGAGAGAACATGAGGGAGAGGGAGAGAGAGAGAGAAAACATGAGGGAGAGGGAGAGAGAGAGAGAAAACATGAGGGAGAGAGAGAGAGAAAACATGAGGGAGAGGGAGAGAGAGAGAAAACATGAGGGAGAGGGAGAGAGAGAGAAAACATGAGGGAGAGAGAGAGAGAGAGAAAACATGAGGGAGAGGGAGAGAGAGAGAGAGAGAGAGAGAGAGAGAGAGAGAGAGAGAGAGAGAGAGAGAGAGAGAGAAAACATGAGGGAGAGGGAGAGAGAGAGAAAACATGAGGGAGAGGGAGAGAGAAAACATGAGGGAGAGGGAGAGGGAGAGAGAAAACATGAGGGAGAGGGAGAGAGAGAGAAAACATGAGGGAGAGGGAGAGAGAGAGAGAGAGAGAGAAAACATGAGGGAGAGGGAGAGAGAGAGACAAAACATGAGGGAGAGGGAGAGAGAAAACATGAGGGAGAGGGAAAGAGAGAGAGAGAAAACATGAGGGGGAGGGAGAGAGAGAGAGAGGCAGCGGTGTGAAAAGCAGGGCAAGCCACTGTACCTCACACAGATGCAGGTCCTGAGAGTCTGTCTGTCTGTTGGGGGAGCAGGTGCTGTCCCAGGGTACTGACCCAGTAGAGCTGGAGGAGGAGGGGGCGCTGCACTGGGCTGGACTGGGACGAGCAGGCACACATTACCATGGACTGTTCCCTCTTCTCCTGTCTGTCCTTTTCCTGCTCTGTTTTACTCTAACTCTGCTCCTCTCTCTCTCTCTTCCTCTCGCTCTCTCTCTATCTATCTCTCCCTCTCCCTCTCTGACTGACCACGCTCTCAGGCGTACGGAGAGACGAAAACACTAATATAGACAGACACACAGAAAAACGAGGAGGGAAAGGGGAGGGGGAGTTTAAAATGAAGGAAAAAAAGTCCCTCTAGCCAAAGTTACATTTCTTTCTCTCTCTCTCTTTCTAGCTTGCTCACACGGTCACAGAGTTCTCAGTGAAGCAGCAGCGGTGTGGTGGCTGAATCAGGACAGCCATCTGTTGAAACATGACTGCCTCTTTGCTTTACTCACTCACTCACTCACTCACTCACTCACTCAGAGCAGGAGAGAGAGAGAGAAGGGAGGGAGGGATAGAGGGAGGGGAGGAGAGGAGAGGAGGAGGGGAAGGTGAATAGGGATAGAGGGCTGTACTGCCTTCCTGTGCCCAGTCTGAAAACAGAACACTTTCTCTTGGTGAGGAACAGAGAGAAGGAGACAAAGAGAAGAAGAGGACATAATGGGGAAGTGGAACAGAGACAGAGACCAAAAGAGAGAGAAAGATGTAGAATGAGAGAGGGAAAAGGGACAAGTTTACAAGTGAGAAGTGGAGTGGGTGAAGGGAGGGAGGGATAGAGAGAGGGGAGGATGGGAAGGAGAGAGGGAGTGGGAAGGAGAGAGGGAGTGGGAAGGAGAGAGGGAGTGGGAAGGAGAGAGGGAGTGGGAACAGGAGCACATTTTGGGGAGGGTGGGGGTGAAATGGAAGGCTTGGCTCTGTATTCATGTGACTGGTACATTTTGGGCTTAATGGCCAGTGTACGCCAGTAGAGTACAGAGAGAGGGGAAGAGAGGAACAGGGCTGTAATGTAACACTGTAACACTATAGCACAGAGAGACAGAGAGATATGCTATTACTAACACCAAGGACACATACACACCCACACACACACTTGTCTCGCACATAGAATCAAAAACAAAACTACAACATTCAGATACACAGACTGACAGACTGACACAAACACACTCACAGTCTAGGCCGTAGCACAAAACTAAATGCACCTCTGCTCTGACCTTTGCCCACTTGGGCAAATTACATCATTTTACCATTCTTCTGCAATCCTGTTTGTCCAGTTCCCTCTCTCTCTCTCTCTCTCTCTCTCTCTCTCTCTCTCTCTCTCTACATATTGCCAAAGCGTACTTGAGATTTACAATATTAACATCAGTAAAATAATAATAATCAATATTGACAACAGTAACAACAACAATCAAGGGTCAAAATAACCATACATTCAACAATAACAATAAACATACAGTAGAGTACATGTGCAGGTTGGTTGGTCTGTCAGACACTGTCCCTCAACTTATGGCAGGCAGCAATGTAGTGCGCTGCCAACCCACAGCTCTCTGCGTCCTCCCCCAACAGGACTGGTAGCCTACTCTCATCAGAGAGGTCTTTGAAACTTTGAATAAGGGTTTCAAATTTTGGGAAATGACACTCTGTAATTGTTTTATATTTGGGGCAATTTGTCAGGAAATGCAGCTCTGTCTCAGGTTCTGCTGTGGTGCAGTGGTTGCACAGCCTTTCCTCTAACAAGGAGCCAGGTTTTCCTGTGTCTACCCTTCTCAATGGCTAGGCTGTGCTCACTGAGGTTGTACTTAGTATTTATCTCTCTGTCTCTCTCTCTCAAAGTATTTCTCTCTCTCCTCTAAAATATTAAATCTGGTCTCTCTCTCTCCCTCCTCCTTCTTCCTCCTCCCCCTCTCTGCCACCTCCTTCTCCTCCCCCTTCCTTGTTATCGCTCTCCTTCTTCCTTCTCCTTCCTTCCCCTTCTTTCCCTCCCTCCCCCCTCACTCCCTCACTCCCTGCCTCCTCCTTCTCCTCCCTCCCTCCCATTCCTTCCCTCTTTCCCTCTCTCTCTCACTCCCTACCTGTACAACTACCATGGGAAATGTCCTGTCCAGCTGTTTTAGCAGACAGGTTTAGCCTAAAGGACATTCCCCTTACATTATACAGACTAGTGATGAGAAAAGGAAAGAGAGGGAGAGAGAGAGATACAGGGGGGAAGATAGAGAGATACAGGGAGGGAGAGAGAGAGAGATACAGGGAGGGAGAGAGAGAGAGAGAGAGAGAGAGAGAGAGAGAGAGAGAGAGAGAGAGAGAGAGAGAGAGAGAGAGAGAGAGAGAGAGAGAGAGAGAGAGAGAGAAAGAGAGAGAGAGAGAGAGAGAGAAAGAAAGAGGAGAGAGGAGAGAGGAGAGAGGAGAGAGGGAGAGAGAGAGAGGTTGAAAACACACACGACAGCACACAGATATTTGAGTCGAGTACATTCATCAGTGCCTCCACAAGCCTATTTACCGATCTGATCTGCAAGTATACATATACCAGCATTGATAAGATAGAATGAACTTTCATTTCTCATTTCTCAGAAATGTCTTAAGACACACAGCACTGCTACATACAAAATAGACACTGGTCATCACACACTAAACTTAATACATATAAATACATACAGTATGGTAATATACTAATGGTAATATATACAGTGCCTTTGGAAGGTATTCAGACCCCTTGACTTTTTCCATGTTATGTTACGTTACAGCCTTATTCTAAAATTGATTAAATAAAACATTTTCCTCAGCAATCTACACACAATACCCCATGATGTCAAAGCGAAAAAGGTTTTTAGAAATGTTTGCAAATGTATTAAAAATAAAAAATAGAAATACCTTATTTACATAAGTATTCAGACCCTTTGCTATGAGACTCAAATTGATCTCAGGTGCATCCTGTTTCCATTTGTCATCCTTGAGATGTTTCTACAACTTGATTGGAGTCCACCTGTGGTAAATTCAACTGATTGGACATGATTTGGAAAGGCACACACCTGTCTATATAAAGGTCCCACAGTTGACAGTGCATGTCAGAGCAGAAACCAAGCCACGAGGTTGTGTGTACGCCAGTGACAAAAAAATCTACATTTGGTCGGTTTTGTATTCGGGCTGTGGCGGGATGTGGAAAAAGTAAAGGGGTTTCGTAAAGCATTGTACTTTGCTGGTATTGAAAGTTAGTGTATCAAATGAAATGTCACAATTGAATCAAAGTGAATGGAAAGTGGTGTGGTTTGAACAATCTACACCTGCCCGTCTACACCCTCGTTATACATCTACCCGTGAGAGGTACCAGTACAGTTTACTGTCTGGAAGCCATGACAAACTCATCATGCAATAGTGAATTTACCCATCCTTGTGCACTTGTCATTTCTTAATTTGCCCTTGCTATACATTTAGCCTTACTGTTACGTTTTTAGACCTCAGTTCAGTCCATTGTGTATTCTATTGTTTTTGAGCCACCCTTGGCATCCATGGACAGTGTAACAATGACCCTATCTCAAGTCTAAAGCGGCTTTCTCATGTCTCCTACATCTTGCACTGAAAAAAAAAGAAAAAAGTAATGAGGTTGAAGGAATTGTCCGTAGAGCTCCGAGACAGGATTGTGTCGAGGCATAGATCTGGGGAAGGGTACCAAAACATTTCTGCAGCATTGAAGGTCTCCAAGAACACAGTGGCCTCCATCACTCTTAAATGGAAGAAGTTTGGAACCACCAAGACTCTTCCTAGAGCTGGCCGCCCGGCCAAACTGATCAATCGGGGGAGAAGGGCCTTGGTCAGGGAGGTGACCAAGAACCTGATGGTCACTCTGACAGAGCTCTAGAGTCCCTCTGTGAAGATGGGAGAACCTTCCAGAAAGACAACCATCGCAGCACTCCACCAATCAGGCCTTTATGGTAGAGTGGCCAGACGGAAACCACTCCTCAGTAAAAGGCACAACAGCCCGCTTGGAGTTTGCCAAAATGCACCTAAAGACTCTCAGACCATGAGAAACAAGATTCTCTGGCCTGATGAATCCAAGATTGAACTCTTTGGCCTGAATGCCAAAGAGATGCGTCACATCTGGAGGAAACCTGGCACCATCCTTATGGTGAAGCATGGTGGTGGCAGCATCAGACTGGGGTGAAGGTTAACTTTCCAACAGGACAACGACCCTAAGCGCACAGCCAAGACAATGCAGGAGTGGCTTCGAGACAAGTCTCTGAATGTCCTTGAGTGGCCCGGCCAGAGCCCGGACTTGAAACCGATCGAACATCTCTGGAGAGACCTGACAATAGCTGTGCAGCAACGCTCCCCATACAACCTGACAGAGCTTGAGAGGATCTGCAGAGAAGAATGGGAGAAACTCCCCAAATACAGGTGTGCCAAGCTTGTAGTGTCACACCCAAGAAGACTCAATGCTGTGATTGCTGCCAAAGGTACTGCCAAAGGTACTGAGTAAAGGGTCTGAATACTTATATAAATGTTATATTTCAGTTTTGTCTTTTTAATAAATTAGCAAAAATACCTTTTTTTGCTTTGTCATTATGGGGTATTGTGTGTAGATTGGTGAGGGGAAAAAAACTATTAAATCCATTTTAGAATAAGTCTGTAATAAAATGTTTCTACAAACTGTAGAAAAAGTCAAGGGGTCTGAATACGTTCCCAATGCACTGTACATTGTTCAAAGCATAGCAGGTTCTTTACTGTGGAGCTACAGTGTCAGGAAAAGGTTGAAGATACCAATCAGATGGCGTCTGGGAGGTGATGAATGTCTTTGTTTCCCGCCCAGGGCTAATTCCTTCCCACAGGCACACTTAATGCCAATGTGTACTACATTAGTTGTGAACACCATGCACTCCTAAATCCATTTGTAAATGCCTAACTTTTGATTTCTGGTTTATAATCTTATGTTCTGAGCATGTGATCACAGAAACACTGCATGTGGATTGTATTCCCCATCCAGCCGTAATGTGTGAAATCCACCCACAAAAAACACCACCAGCACATAAAATAATAATACAATAAAATTGTATTTGTCAAATGCGCCGAATACAACTGTTGTAGACTTTACCGTGAAATGCTTGCTTACGATCCCTTCCCAACAACGCAAAGTTTAAAATACACAAGAATGCAACTATATACATGGAGTACCAGATCAATGTGGAGATATATACAGGGAGTACCAGTACCAGATCAATGTGGTGCTCTATATAGGAAGTATCAGTACCAGATCAATGTGGAGCTATATACATGGAGTACCAGTACCATATCAATGTGGAGCTATATATCAATCATCAATCAAGTTTATTTTATATAGCCCTTCGTACATCAGCTAATATCTCGAAGTGCTGTACAGAAACCCAGCCTAAAACCCCAAACAGCAAGCAATGCAGGTGTAGAAGCACGGTGGCTGGGAAAAACTCCCTAGAAAGGCCAAAACCTAGGAAGAAACCTAGAGAGGAACCAGGCTATGAGGGGTGGCCAGTCCTCTTCTGGCTGTGCCGGGTGGAGATTATAACAGAACATGGCCAAGATGTTCAAAATGTTCATAAATGACCAGCATGGTCAAATAATAATCAGGAATAAATGTCAGTTGGTTTTTCATAGCCGATCATTAAGAGTTGAAAACAGCAGGTCTGGGACAGGTAGCACGTCCGGTGGACAGGTCAGGGTTCCATAACCGCAGGCAGAACAGTTGAAACTGGAACAGCAGCAAGGCCAGGTGGACTGGGGACAGCAAGGAGTCATCATGCCCGGTCGTCCTGACGCATGGTCCTAGGGCTCAGGTCCTCCGAGAGAGAGAAAGAAAGAGAGAATTAGAGAGAGCATACTTAAATTCACACAGGACACTGGATAAGACAGGAGAAGTACTCCAGATATAACCAACTGACCCTAGCCCCCCGACACATAAACTACTGCAGCATAAATACTGGAGGCTGAGACAGGAGGGGTCAGGAGACACTGTGGCCCCATCCGATGATACCCCCGGACAGGGCCAAACAGGAAGGATATAACCCCACCCACTTTGCCAAAGCACGGCCCCCGCAACACTAGAGGGATATCTTCAACCACCAACTTACAATCCTGAGACAAGGCCGAGTATAGCCCACAAAGATCTCCACCACAGCACAAACCAAGGGGGAGCGCCAACCCAGACAGGAAGATCACGTCAGTAACTCAACCCACTCAAGTGACGCACCCCTCCCAGGGACGGCATGAAAGAGCACCAGTAAGTCAGTGACTCAGCCCCTGTAATAGGGTTAGAGGCAGAGAATCCCAGTGGAGAGAGGGGAACCGGCCAGGCAGAGACAGCAAGGGCGGTTCGTTGCTCCAGAGCCTTTCCGTTCACCTTCACACTCCTGGGCCAGACTACACTCAATCATATGACCTACTGAAGAGATAAGTCTTCAGTAAAGACTTAAAGGTTGAGACCGAGTCTGCGTCTCTCACATGGGTAGGCAGACCATTCCATAAAAATTGAGATCTATAGGAGAAAGCCCTGCCTCCAGCTGTTTGCTTAGAAATTCTAGGGACAATTAGGAGGCCTGCGTCTTGTGACCGTAGCGTACGTGTAGGTATGTACGGCAGGACCAACTCGGAAAGATAGGTAGGAGCAAGCCCATGTAACGCTTTATAGGTTAACAGTAAAACCTTGAAATCAGCCCTTGCCTTAACAGGAAGCCAGTGTAGGGAAGCTAGCACTGGAGTAATATGATCAAATTTCTTGGTTCTAGTCAGGATTCTAGCAGCCGTATTTAGCACTAACTGAAGTTTATTTAGTGCTTTATCCGGGTAGCCGGAAAGTAGAGCATTGCAGTAGTCTAACCTAGAAGTAACAAATGCATGGATTCATTTTTCTGCATCATTTTTGGACAGAAAATTTCTGATTTTTGCAATGTTACGTAGATGGAAAAAAGCTGTCCTTGAAACAGTCTTGATATGTTCGTCAAAAGAGAGATCAGGGTCCAGAGTAACGCCGAGGTCCTTCACAGTTTTATTTGAGACGACTTTACAACCATCAAGATTAATTGTCAGATTTAACAGAAGATCTCTTTGTTTCTTGGGACCTAGAACAAGCATCTCTGTTTTGTCCGAGTTTAAAAGTAGAAAGTTTTCAGCCATCCACTTTCTTATGTCTGAAACACAGGCTTCTAGCGAGGGCAATTTTGGGGCTTCACCATGTTTCATTGAAATGTACAGCTGTGTGTCATCCGCATAGCAGTGAAAGTTAACGTTATGTTTTCGAATGACATCCCCAAGAGGTAAAATATATAGTGAAAACAATAGTGGTCCTAAAACGGAACCTTGAGGAACACCGAAATGTACAGTTGATTTGTCAGAGGACAAACCATTCACAGAGACAAACTGATATCTTTCCGACAGGTAAGATCGAAACCAGGCCAGATCTTGTCCATGTAGACCAATTTGGGTTTCCAGTCTCTCCAAAAGAATGTGGTGATCGATGGTATCAAAGGCAGCACTAAGGTCTAGTAGCACGAGGACAGATGCAGAGCCTCGGTCTGACGCCATTAAAAGGTCATTTACCACCTTCACAAGTGCAGTCTCAGTGCTATGATGGGGTCTAAAACCAGACTGAAGCATTTCGTATACATTGTTTGTCTTCAGGAAGGCAGTGAGTTGCTGCGCAACAGCTTTTTCTAAAATTTTTGAGAGGAATGGAAGATTCGATATAGGCCGATAGTTTTTTATGTTTTCCGGGTCAAGGTTTGGCTTTTTCAAGAGAGGCCACTTTTAGTGAGTTTGGTACACATCCGGTGGATAGAGAGCTGTTTATTATGTTCAACATAGGCTCTTCGGTACTGCACGGTACTGTCTTTCCAAGCTAGTCGGAAGACTTCCAGTTTGGTGTGGCGCCATTTCCGTTCCAATTTTCTGGAAGCTTGCTTCAGAGCTCGGGTATTTTCTGTATACCAGGGAGCTAGTTTATGACAAATGTTTTTCGTTTTTAGGGGTGCAACTGCATCTAGGGTATTGCGCAAGGTTAAATTGAGTTCCTCAGTTAGGTGGTTAACTGATTTTTGTCCTCTGACGTCCTTGGGTAGGCAGAAGGAGTCTGGAAGGGCATCAAGGAATTTTTGTGTTGTCTGAGAATTTATAGCACGACTTTTGATGCTCCTTGGTTGGGGTCTGAGCAGATTATTTGTTGCGATTGCAAACGTAATAAAATGGTGGTCCGATAGTCCAGGATTATGAGGAAAAACATTAAGATCTACAACATTTATTCCATGGGACAAAACTAGGTCCAGAGTATGACTGTGGCAGTGAGTAGGTCCAGAGACATGTTGGACAAAACCCACTGAGTCGATGATGGCTCCGAAAGACTTTTGGAGTGGGTCTGTGGACTTTTCCATATGAATATTAAAATCACCAAAAATTAGAATATTATCTGCTATGACTACAAGGTCCGATAGGAATTCAGGGAACTCAGTTAAGAACGCTGTATATGGCCCAGGAGGCCTGTAAACAGTAGCTATAAAAAGTGATTGAGTAGGCTGCATAGATTTCATGACTAGAAGCTCAAAAGACGAAAACGTCCTTTTTTTTTGTAAATTGAAATTTGCTATTGTAAATGTTAGCAACACCTCCGCCTTTGCGGGATGCACGGGGGATATGGTCACTAGTGTAACCAGGAGGTGAGGCCTCATTTAACACAGTAAATTCATCAGGCTTAAGCCATGTTTCAGTCAGGCCAATCACATCAAGATTATGATCAGTGATTAGTTTATTGACTATAACTGCCTTTGAAGTGAGGGTTCTAACATTAAGTAACCCTATTTTGAGATGTGAGGTATCACGATCTCTTTCAATAATGGCAGGAATGGAGGTATATGGAGGTATATACAGGAAGTACCAGTACCAGATCAATGTGGTACTCTATACAGGAAGTACCAGTACCAGATCAATATGGAGCTATATACATGGAGTACCAGTACCATATCAATGTGGAGCTATATACAGGAAGTACCAGTCCCAGATCATTGTGGTGCTATATACAGGGAGTACCAGTACCAGATCAATGTGGAGCTATATACAGGAAGTACCAGATCAATGTGGAGCTATATACAGGAAGTACCAGATCAATGTGGAGATATATACAGGGAGTACCAGTACCATATCAATGAGGTGCTATATACAGGAAGTACCAGATCAATGTGGAGATATATACAGGGAGTACCAGTACCATATCAATGTGGTGCTATATACAGGGAGTACCATTACCAGATCAATGTGCAGCTATGTACAGGAAGTACCAGTACCAGATCAATGTGGAGATATATACAGGGAGTACCAGTACCAGATCAATTTGGTGCTCTATACAGGGAGTACCAGATCAATGTGGTGCTTTATACAGGGAATACAAGGTCAATGTGGAGCTATATACACGGAGTACCAGCACCAGATCAATGTGGAGCTATATACAGGGAGTACCAGTACCAGATCAATGTGGAGCTATATACATGGACTACCAGTACCAGATCAATGTGGTGATATATACAGGGGGTACAAGGTCAATGTGGAGCTATATACACAGAGTACCAGCACCAGATCAATGTGGAGCTATATACAGGGAGTACCAGTACCAGATCAATGTGGAGCTATATACATGGAGTACCAGTACCAGATCAATGTGGCGCTATATACACGGAGTACCAGCACCAGATCAATGTGGAGCTATATACACGGAGTACCAGCACCAGATCAATGTGTTGATATATACAGGGAGTACCAGTACCATATCAATGTGGCGCTATATACAGGAAGTAACAGTACCAGATGGATATGGTGCTACATGCAGGAAGTACAAGTACCAGATCAACGTGGTGCTATATACAGGGAGTACCAGATCAATGTGGAGTTATATACAGGGAGTACCAGATCAATGTGGAGTTATATACATGGAGTACCAGTACCTGATCAAGGTGCAACTATACAGGAAGAACCAGTACCAGATCAAGGTGCAACTATACAGGGAGTACCAGTACCAGATCAACGTGGCGCTAAATACAAGGAGTACCAGATCAATGTGGTGCTATATACAGGAAGTACCCGTACCATATCAATGTGGTGCTATATACAGGGAGAACCAGATCAATGTGGAGCTATATACAGGGAGTACCAGTACCAGATCAATATGCAGCTATATACAGGAAGTACCAGTACCAGATCAACGTGGCGCTAAATACAAGGAGTACCAGATCAATGTGTTGCTATTTACAGGAAGTAATAGTACCAGATCAATGTGGTGCTATAGACAGGGAGTGCCTGTACCAGATCAATGTGGTGCTCTATACAGGGGGTACCAGATCAATGTGCAACTTTATGCAAGGAGTACCAGATCAATGTGCAGCTATACACAGGGCGAACCAGTACCAGATCAATGTGGTGGTCTATACACGGAGTACCAGCACCAGATCAATGTGGAGCTATATACAGGGAGTACCAGTACCATATCAATGTGGCACTATATACAGGGAGAACCAGATCAATGTGGAGCTATATACAGGGAGTACCAGTACCAGATCAATGTGGCGCTATATACAGGAAGTAACAGTACCAGATGGATATGGTGCTACATGCAGGAAGTACCAGTACCAGATCAATGTGCAGCTATATACAGGGAGTACAAGTACCAGATCAACGTGGTGCTATATACAGGGAGTACCAGATCAATGTGGAGTTATATACAGGGAGTACCAGTACCAGATCAAGGTGCAACTATACAGGAAGAACCAGTACCAGATCAAGGTGCAACTATACAGGGAGAACCAGTACCAGATCAATGTGGAGCTATATACAGTGACTACCAGTACCAGATCAACGTGGCGCTAAATACAAGGAGTACCAGATCAATGTGGTGCTATATACAGGAAGTACCCGTACCATATCAATGTGGTGCTATATACAGGGAGAACCAGATCAATTTGGAGCTATATAAAGGGAGTACAAGTACCAGATCAATATGCAGCTATATACAGGAAGTACCAGTACCAGATCAATGTGGTGTGTATCCAGGGAGTACCATTACCAGATCAATATGCAGCTATATACAGGAAGTACCAGTACCTTATCAATGTGGTGCTATATGCAGGGAGTACCAGATCAACGTGGTGCTATTTACAGGGAGTACCAGTATCAGATCAATGTGTTGCTATTTACAGGAAGTACCAGTACCATATCAATGTGGTGCTATATACAGGGGGTACCAGATCAATGTGTTGCTATTTACAGGAAGTACCAGTATCAGATCAATGTGTTGCTATTTACAGGAAGTACCAGTACCATATCAATGTGGTGCTATATACAGGGGGTACCAGATCAATGTGGTGCTATTTACAGGGAGTACCAGTATCAGATCAATGTGTTGCTATTTACAAGAAGTACCAGTACCATATCAACGTGGTGCTATATACAGGGAGAACCAGTACCAGATCAATGTGTTGCTATAGACAGGGAGTGCCTGTACCAGATCAATGTGGTGCTCTATACAGGGGGTACCAGATCAATGTGCAACTTTATGCAAGGAGTACCAGATCAATGTGCAGTCTACACAGGGAGAACCAGTACCAGATCAATGTGGTGGTCTGTACAGGGGGTACCAGTACCAGATCAATATGGAGCTATTTAAAGGGAGTACCAGTACCAGATCAATATGGAGCTATTTACAGGGAGTACCAGTACCAGATCAATATGGAGCTATATACAGGGAGTACCAGTACCAGATCAATGTGGTGCTCTATACAGGAAGTACCCGTATCATATCAATGTTGTGCTATATACAGGGAGAACCAGATCAATGTGGAGCTATATACAGGGAGTACCAGTACCAGATCAATATGCAGCTGTGTACTGGAGTACCAGTACCAGATCAATGTGGTGCTGTATACAGGGAGTACCAGTACCAGATCAATTTGGAGCTATATACAGGAAGTACCATTACCAGATCAATATGCAGCTATATACAGGAAGCACCAGTACCAGATCAATGTGGTGCTATATACAGGAAGAACCAGTACCAGATCAATGTGGTGCTATATACAGGAAGTACCAGATCAATGTGTTGCTATAGACAGGGAGTGCCTGTAACAGATCAATGTGGTGCTCTATACAGGGGGTACCAGATCAATGTGGTGCTATATACAGGAAGAACCAGTACCAGATCAATGTGGTGCTATATACAGGAAGTACCAGATCAATGTGGAGATATATACAGGGAGTACCAGTACCATATCAATGTGGTGCTATATACAGGGAGTACCATTACCAGATCAATGTGGTGATATATACAGGGAGTACCAGATCAATGTGGAGATATATACAGGGAGTACCAGTACCAGATCAATGTGGAGCTATATACAGGAAGTACCAGTACAATGTGGAGTTATATACATGGAGTACCAGTACCAGATCAATGTGGTGATATATACAGGGGGTACAAGGTCAATGTGGAGCTATATACACGGAGTACCAGCACCAGATCAATGTGGAGCTATATACAGGGAGTACCAGTACCAGATCAATGTGTTGATATATACAGGGAGAACCAGATCAATGTGGAGCTATATACAGGGAGTACCAGTACCATATCAATGTGGCGCTATATACAGGAAGTAACAGTACCAGATGGATATGGTGCTACATGCAGGAAGTACAAGTACCAGATCAACGTGGTGCTTTATACAGGGAGTACCAGATCAATGTGGAGTTATATAAAGGGAGTACCAGTACCAGATCAATGTGGAGTTATATACATGGAGTACCAGTACCAGATCAAGGTGCAACTATACAGGAAGAACCAGTACCAGATCAAGGTGCAACTATACAGGGAGTACCAGTACCAGATCAACGTGTCGCTAAATACAAGGAGTACCAGATCAATGTGGTGCTATATACAGGAAGTACCCGTACCATATCAATGTGGTGCTATATACAGGGAGAACCAGATCAATGTGGAGCTATATACAGGGAGTACCAGTACCAGATCAATGTGGTGCTGTATACAGGGAGTACCATTACCAGATCAATATGCAGCTATATACAGGAAGTACCAGTACCTTATCAATGTGGTGCTATATGCAGGGAGTACCAGATCAGCGTGGTGCTATTTACAGGGAGTACCAGTACCAGATCAATATGGTGCTATTTACAGGAGGTACCAGTACCATATCAACGTGGTGCTATATACAGGGGATACCAGATCAATGTGTTGCTATAGACACGGAGTGCCTGTACCAGATCAATGTGGTGCTCTATACAGGGGGTACCAGATCAATGTGCAACTTTATGCAAGGAGTACCAGATCAATGTGCAGCTATACACAGGGCGAACCAGTACCAGATCAATGTGGTGGTCTATACACGGAGTACCAGCACCAGATCAATGTGGAGCTATATACAGGGAGTACCAGTACCATATCAATGTGGCGCTATATACAGGGAGCACCAGATCAATGTGGAGCTATATACAGGGAGTACCAGTACCAGATCAATGTGGCGCTATATACAGGGAGCACCAGATCAATGTGGAGCTATATACAGGGAGTACCAGTACCAGATCAATGTGGCGCTATATACAGGAAGTAACAGTACCAGATGGATATGGTGCTACATGCAGGAAGTACCAGTACCAGATCAATGTGCAGCTATATACAGGGAGTACAAGTACCAGATCAACGTGGTGCTATATACAGGGAGTACCTGATCAATGTGGAGTTATATACAGGGAGTACCAGTACCAGATCAATGTGGTGCTATATACATGGAGTACCAGTATCAGATCAAGATGCAACTATACAGGAAGAATCAGTACCAGATCAAGGTGCAACTATACAGGGAGAACCAGTACCAGATCAATGTGGAGCTATATACAGTGACTACCAGTACCAGATCAACGTGGTGCTAAATACAAGGAGTACCAGATCAATGTGGTGCTATATACAGGAAGTACCCGTACCATATCAATGTGGTGCTATATACAGGGAGAACCAGATCAATGTGGAGCTATATACAGGGAGTACAAGTACCAGATCAATATGCAGCTATATACAGGAAGTACCAGTACCAGATCAACGTGGCGCTATATACAGGAAGAACCATTACCAGATCAATATGCAGCTATATACAGGAAGTACTAGATCAACGTGGTGCTATTTACAGGGAGTACTAGATCAACGTGGTGCTATTTACAGGGAGTACCAGTACCAGATCAATGTGGTGTGTATCCAGGGAGTACCATTACCAGATCAATATGCAGCTATATACAGGAAGTACCAGTACATTATCAATGTGGTGCTATATGCAGGGAGTACAGCAACGTGGTGCTATTTACAGAGGAGTACAGCCAGTATCAGATCAATGTGTTGCTATTTACAGGAAGTACCAGTACCATATCAATGTGGTGCTATATACAGGGGGTACCAGATCAATGTGTTGCTATTTACAGGAAGTACCAGTACCATATCAACGTGGTGCTATATACATGGAGTACCAGATCAATGTGTTGCTATAGACAGGAGTGCCTGTACCAGATCAATGTGGTTCTATATACAGGGGTACCAGATCAATGTGCAACTTTATGCAAGGAGTACCAGATCAATGTGTTGCTATTTACAGGAAGTACCAGTACCATATCAACGTGGTGCTATATACATGGAGTACCAGTACCAGATCAATGTGTTGCTATATACAGGAAGTACCAGTACCATATCAATGTGGTGCTATATACAGGGGGTACCAGATCAATGTGTTGCTATAGACAGGGAGTGCCTGTACCAGATCAATGTGGTTCTCTATACAGGGGGTACCAGATCAATGTGCAACTTTATGCAAGGAGTACCAGATCAATGTGCAGCTATACACAGGGAGAACCAGTACCAGATCAATGTGGTGGTCTATACAGGGGGTACCAGTACCAGATCAATATGGAGCTATTTACAGGGAGTACCAGTACCAGATCAATATGGAGCTATTTACAGGGAGTACCAGTACCAGATGAATGTGGTGCTCTATACAGGAAGTACCCGTATCATATCAATGTTGTGCTATATACAGGGAGAACCAGATCAATGTGGAGCTATATACAGGGAGTACCAGTACCAGATCAATATGCAGCTGTGTACTGGAGTACCAGTACCAGATCAATGTGGTGCTGTATACAGGGAGTACCAGTACCAGATCAATATGGAGCTATATACAAGAAGTACCATTACCAGATCAATATGCAGCTATATACAGGAAGAACCATTACCAGATCAATGTGGTGCTATATACAGGAAGTACTAGATCAATGTGGTGCTATATACAGGAAGTACCAGATCAATGTGGTGCTGTATACAGGGAGCACCAGTATCAGATCAATGTGTTGCTATTTACAGGAAGTACCAGTACCATATCAATGTGGTGCTATATACAGGAAGTACCAGATCAATGTGGTGCTATATACAGGGAGTACCAGTACCAGATCAATGTGTTGCTATATACAGGAAGTACCAGTACCATATCAATGTGGTGCTATATACAGGGAGTGCCTGTACCAGATCAATGTGGTGCTCTATACAGGGGGTACCAGATCAATGTGCAACTTTATGCAAGGAGTACCAGATCAATGTGCAGCTATACACAGGGAGAACCAGTACCAGATCAATGTGGTGGTCTATACAGGGGGTACCAGTACCAGATCAATATGGAGCTATTTACAGGGAGTACCAGTACCAGATCAATGTGGTGCTATATACAGGAAGCACCAGTACCAGATCAATGTGGTGCTGTATGTAGGGAGTACCACTACCAGATCAATATGGAGCTATATACAGGAAGTACCATTACCAGATCAAAATGAAGCTATATACAGGAAGCACCAGTACCAGATCAATGTGGTGCTATATACAGGAAGTACCATTACCAGATCAATATGCAGCTATATACAGGAAGTACCAGTACCATATCAATATGCAGCTATAAACAGGAAGTACCAGTACCTTATCAATGTGGTCCTATATGCAGGGAGTACCAGATCAACGTGGTGCTATTTACAGGGAGTACTAGTACCAGATCAATGTGGTGCTATTTACAGGAAGTACCAGTACCAGATCAATGTGCAACTAAATGCAGGGAGTACCAGATCAATGTGCAACTATATGCAGGGAGTACCAGATCAATGTGGAGCTATTTACAGGGAGTACCAGTACCATATCAATGTGGTGCTAAATACAGGGAGAACCAGATCAATATGGAGCTATATACAGGAAGTACCAGTACCAGATCAATATGCAGCTATATACAGGAAGTACCAGTACCAGATCAATATGCAGCTATATACAGGAAGTACCAGTACCAGATCAATATGCAGCTATATACAGGAAGTACCAGTACCAGATCAATGTGGTGCTCTATACAGGGAGTACGAGGTCAATGTGAAACTATATGCAGGCAGTACCAGATCAATGTGCAGCTATATACAGGGAGTACCAGTACCAGATCAATGTGGTGCTCAATACAGGGAGTACCAGATCAATGTGGTGCTATGTACAGGGAGTACCGGTACCAGATCAATGTGGTGCTATATACAGTGACTACCAGTACCAGATCAATGTGAATCAATATACAGGAAGTACCAGTACCAGATCAACGTGGAGCTATATACAGGGAGTACCAGTACCAGATCAATATGCAGCTATATACAGGAAGAACCAGTACCAGATCAATGTGGTGCTGTATACAGGGAGTACCATTACCAGATCAATATGCAGCTATATACAGGAAGTACCAGTACCTTATCAATGTGGTGCTGTATACAGGGAGTACCAGTACCAGATCAATGTGGTGCTGTATACAGGGAGTACCATTACCAGATCAATATGCAGCTATATACAGGAAGTACCAGTACCTTATCAATGTGGTGCTATATGCAGGGAGTACCAGTACCATATCAATGTGGTGCTATATACAGGGAGTACCAGTACCATATCAACGTGGTGCTATTTACAGGGAGTACCAGTACCTTATCAATGTGGTGCTACATGCAGAGAGTAATAGTACCAGATCAACGTGGTGCTATATACAGGGAGTACCAGTACCAGATCAACGTGGTGCTATTTACAGGGAGTACCAGTACCATATCAACGTGGTGCTATATACAGGGAGTACGAGGTCAATGTGGTGCTATATACAGGGTGTATCAGTACCAGATCAATGTGGTGCTATATACAGGAAGTACCAGTACCAGATCAATGTGGTGCTCTATACAGGGGGTACCAGATCAATGTTCAACTTTATGCAAGGAGTACCAGATCAATGTGGAGCTATACACAGGAAGAACCAGTACCAGGTCAATGTGGTGCTATATGCAGGGAGTACCAGATCAATGTGCAGCTATACACAGGGAGTACCAGATCAATGTGGTGCTCTATACAGGAAGTACCAGTACCAGATCAATGTGGTGCTCTATACAGGGAGTACCAGATCAATGTTGAGCTATATACAGGGAGTACCAGTACCAGATCAATGTGGAGCTATATACAGGGAGTACCAGTACCAGATCAATGTGGTGCTATATACAGAAAGTACCAGATCAATGTGGTGCTTTATACAGGGAGAACCAGATCAATGTGGAGCTATACACAGGGAGTACCAGTACCAGATCAATGTGCAGCTATATACAGGGAGTACCAGATCAATGTGCAGCTATATACAGGAAGTACCAGATCAATGTGGTGCTATATACATGAAGTACTCGTACCATATCAATGTGGTGCTATATACAGGGAGTACCAGTACCAGATCAATGTGCAGCTGATAACTGGAAGTACCAGTACCAGATCAATGTGGAGCTATATACAGGAAGTACCAGTACCAGATCAATGTGGTGCTATATACAGGGAGAACCAGATCAATGTGGAGCTATATACAGGGAGTACCAGTACCAGATCAATATGCAGCTGATAACTGGAAGTACCAGTACCAGATCAATGTGGAGCTATATACAGGAAGTACCAGTACCAGATCAATGTGGTGCTATATACAGGAAGTACCAGTACCAGATCAATGTGGTGCTATATACAGGGAGTACCAGTACCAGATCAATGTGGTGCTATATACAGGGAGTACCAGCACCATATCAATGTGGTGCTATATACAGGAAGTACTAGTACCTTATCAATGTGGTGCTATATGCAGGGAGTACCAGATCAATGTGGTGCTATATACAGGAAGTACCAGTACCAGATCAATGTGCAGCTATGTACAGGGAGTACCAGTACCATATCAATGTGGTGCTATATACAGGAAGTACCAGTACCAGATCAATGTGGTGCTATATACAGGGAGTACCCGTACCAGATCAATGTGCAGCTATGTACAGGGAGTACCAGTACCATATCAATGTGGTGCTCTATACAGGGGGTACCAGATCAATGTGCAACTTTATGCAAGGACTACCAGATCAATGTGGAGCTATACACAGGAAGAACCAGTTCCAGGTCAATGTGGTGCTATATGCAGGGAGTACCAGATCAATGTGCAGCTATACACAGGGAGTACCAGTACCAGATCAATGTGGTGCTCTATACAGGAAGTACCAGTACCAGATCAATGTGGTGCTATATACAGGGAGTACCGGTACCAGATCAATGTGGTGCTATATACAGGGCGTACCAGATCAATATGGAGCTATATACATGGAGTACCAGTACCTTAACAATGTGGTGCTATATACAGGGAGTACCAGTACCAGATCAATGTTGAGCTATATACAGGGAGTACCAGTACCAGATCAATGTGGAGCTATATACAGGGAGTACCAGTACCAGATCAATGTGGAGCTATATACAGGGAGTACCAGTACCAGATCAATGTGCAGCTATATACAGGGAGTACCAGATCAATGTGCAGCTATATACAGGAAGTACCAGATCAATATGCAGCTATATACAGGAAGTACCAGATCGATATGCAGCTGTGTACTGGAAGTACCAGTACCAGATCAACGTGGCGCTAAATACAAGGAGTACCAGATCAATGTGGTGCTATATACAGGAAGTACCAGTACCAGATCAATGTGGAGCTATATACAGGGAGTACCAGTACCATATCAATGTGGTGCTCTATACAGGGGGTACCAGATCAATGTGCAACTATATACAGTGAGCACCAGAACCAGATCAATGTGGTGCTATATACAAGGAGTACCAGCACAAGATCAATGTGGTGCTCTATACAGGGAGTACCAGAATAATGTGGTGTTTTTTACAGGGGGTGCCAAATCAATGTGCAACTATATGCAGGGAGTACCAGATCAATGTGCAGCTATGTACAGGGAGAACCAGTACCATATCAATGTGGTGCTATTTACAGGGGGTACCAGATCAATGTGGTGCTTTTTACAGGGGGTACCGGTACCAGATCAATGTGCAACTTTATGCAAGGAGTACCAGATCAATGTGCAGCTATACACAGGGAGAACCAGTACCAGGTCAATGTGGTGGTCTACACAGGGGGTACCAGATCAATGTGGTGCTATATACAGGGAGTACCAGTACCAGATCAATGTGGTGCTATATACAGGGAGTATCAGTACCAGATCAATGTGGTGCTCTATACAGGCGGTACCATAACAATGTGAAACTTTATGCAGGGAGACCCAGTACCAGGTCAATGTGGTGCTATTTACAAGGAGTACCAGATCAATGTGGAGTTATACACAGGGAGAACCAGTACCAGATCAATGTGGAGTTATACACAAGGAGAACCAGTACCAGGTCAATGTGCAGCTATACACAGGGAGAACCAGTACCAGGTCAATGTGGTGCTATATACAGAGAGTACCATTACCAGATCAATGTGGTGCTCTATACAGGGGGTACCAGATCAATGTGCAACTATATGCAGAGAGTACCAGATCAATGTGCAGCTATACACAGGGAGAACCAGTACCAGATCAATGTGGTGCTTTATACAGGGAGTACCAGATCAATGTGCAGCTACCCTAACCCACTCCTCCCCGTCACTACTCCCCCCTCTCCTCCACCCCATTGCTCCACCACTCCTCCCCATCACTACTCCCCCCTCTCCTCCATCCCATTGCTCCACCCATCCTCCCCATCACTACTCCCCCCTCTCCTCCCCAACTGGCAGGTACCTCCATCCCTCCTTCCCATTTTAGCTTTTTCACCCCACTTCCCTTCTATATGGCCATGTTAAGCCTGTTAATTAAGTGGCGCAGCACTGCTGCCAGACTCTGAGCTCAGCTGCGTGAATTGTTTATTTGTTAAATTTTGTTTCGTTTTGTTTAATCTAAGTGCGTTGTAAATTTGAAAGTGGATTGCATGTGTCATGTGTGATGACCTTAATCTTAATCGCTGTAATATGTGGAAGACTTTACAATCACTACCGGAGGTTGTATGGATTCAGTGAGTAAATCAACCACCATCACCTACTCCCGTAAGTTTACACACTGCTGAAACGACTACTGGACCTGAATGTTCTGAAAGGCCTCGCAGGTTGGATCAAGGACTTTTTAACTGACCGCCCACAGAGGGTCCACATGAATGGGGCCCTCTCTGATGAACTGACCCTGAGCACAGGGGCGCCCCAAGGGTGTGTCCTTTCATCGCTGTTGTTCTCTAGCTACACTAACGAGATGATGATCCAAGGAAACAATGTGAGCCTTTTGAAGTACGTGGATGACATGGCTCTGGTGGGAGTCTTTATTAAAGATGCTACGTCAGATGGGGACAGCTATTTTAAACAGACCAACAACCATCAAGAATGGTGCTGGTCAAGTAACCCTCCACATCAATGTGGAAAAGACAAAGGAGCTGATCATCAATGGCAACAACTTACCAATGTCTCTGAATGACCAACCAGTGGAGGTGGTTGAGTGTTTCAAATAGCTTGATAACAAGCTGGGTTTTACAGAGAATGCAGACTGTATTTTTATAAAAGCAAGTCAGTGCCTGTTTTTAAACAGGAAATTGAAGGGGTTTGGGGTCAGCCAGGATGTTCTGGAGAGGATGTACATCAGCTTGGTGGAGAGCATCCTCACGTTCAATATGACAGTCTGTTATGGTAATCTGAGCGTGAGGAACAAAGGCCAACTGACCAGAATAGTAAACACAGCTCGCAAAGTAATTGGTCGACTACAGGCACATTTGAGCAGTTTGTTCCACAAGGCAACCAAAAAGAAGGCGCTGGCTGTCGTTGGCGATCCCTCCCACCCTCTACACCGTCAGGTGGAGAGGCTTCCCTCTGGCCTTCCCTCTGGCTGCTTCAAAATGCCCATGGCCAAGAAGAACGTGTTCAAACATGAATTCGTTCCTTGTGCTGTTGGAACACTAAATGCAAAGTAAATTGTATCGGTATATGTACCTACAGTTGAAATCAGAAGTTTACATACACCTTAGCCAAATACATTTAAGCTCAGTTTTTCACAATTCCTGACATTTAATCCGAGTACAAATTCTCTGTTTTAGGTCAGTTAGGATCACCACTTTATTTTAAGAATGTGAAATGTCAGAATAATAGTAGAGAGAATGATTTATTTCAGCTTTTATTTATTTCATCACATTCCCAGTGGGTCAGAAGTTTACATACAGTCAATTAGTATTTGGTAGCATTGCCTGTAAATTATTTAACTTGTGTCAAACGTTTTGGGTAGCCTTCCACAAGCTTCCCACAATAAGTTGGGTGAATTTTGGCCCATTCCTCCTGACAGAGCTGGTGTAACTGAATCAGGTTTGTAGGCCTCCTTGCTCGCACACCCTTTTTCAGTTCTGCCCACACATTTTCTATAGGTGAGGTCTGGGCTTTGTGATGGCCACTCCAATACCTTGACTTTGTTGTCCTTAAGCCATTTTGCCACAACTTTGGAAGTATGCTTGGGGTCATTGTCCACTTGGAAGAACCATTTGCGAACAAGCTTTAACTTCCTGACTGATGTCTTGAGATGTTGCTTCAATATATCCACATAATTTATTTCCTCATGATGCCATCTATTTTGTGAAGTGCACCAGTCCCTCCTGCAGCAAACCACCCCACAACATGATGCTGCCACCCCCGTGCTTCACGGTTGGGATGATGTTCTTTGGCTTGAACATACCTGCTCTGTCTCTGTCTCTGAACGTACCTGCTCTGTCTCTGAACGTACCTGCTCTGTCTCTGAACGTACCTGCTCTGTCTCTGAACGTACCTGCTCTGTCTCTCTGAACGTACCTGCTCTGTCTCTCTGAACGTACCTGCTCTGTCTCTGAACGTACCTGCTCTGTCTCTGAACGTACCTGCTCTGTCTCTGAACGTACCTGCTCTGTCTCTGAACGTACCTGCTCTGTCTCTGAACGTACCTGCTCTGTCTCTGAACGTACCTGCTCTGTCTCTGAACGTACCTGCTCTGTCTCTGTGAACGTACCTGCTCTGTCTCTGTGAACGTACCTGCTCTGTCTCTGTGAACGTACCTGCTCTGTCTCTGTGAACGTACCTGCTCTGTCTCTGAACGTACCTGCTCTGTCTCTGAACGTACCTGCTCTGTCTCTGAACGTACCTGCTCTGTCTCTGTGAACGTACCTGCTCTGTCTCTGTGAACGTACCTGCTCTGTCTCTGTGAACGTACCTGCTCTGTCTCTGTGAACGTACCTGCTCTGTCTCTGTGAACGTACCTGCTCTGTCTCTGAACGTACCTGCTCTGTCTCTGAACGTACCTGCTCTGTCTCTGAACGTACCTGCTCTGTCTCTGTGAACGTACCTGCTCTGTCTCTGTGAACGTACATGCTCTGTCTCTGTGAACGTACATGCTCTGTCTCTGTGAACGTACATGCTCTGTCTCTGTGAACGTACATGCTCTGTCTCTGTGAACGTACATGCTCTGTCTCTGTGAACGTACCTGCTCTGTCTCTGTCTCTGAACGTACCTGCTCTGTCTCTGAACGTACCTGCTCTGTCTCTGAACGTACCTGCTCTGTCTCTGTGAACGTACCTGCTCTGTCTCTGTGAACGTACCTGCTCTGTCTCTGTGAACGTACCTGCTCTGTCTCTGAACATACCTGCTCCGTCTCTGAACATACCTGCTCCGTCTCTGAACGTACCTGCTCCGTCTCTGAACGTACCCGCTCCGTCTCTGAACGTACCCGCTCTGTCTCTGAACGTACCCGCTCTGTCTCTGAACGTACCTGCTCTGTCTCTGTGAACGTACCTGCTCTGTCTCTGAACGTACCTGCTCTGTCTCTGAACGTACCTGCTCTGTCTCTGAACGTACCTGCTCTGTCTCTGAACGTACCTGCTCTGTCTCTGTGAACGTACCTGCTCTGTCTCTGTGAACGTACCTGCTCTGTCTCTGTGAACGTACCTGCTCTGTCTCTGTGAACGTACCTGCTCTGTCTCTGAACATACCTGCTCCGTCTCTGAACGTACCTGCTCCGTCTCTGAACGTACCCGCTCCGTCTCTGAACGTACCCGCTCTGTCTCTGAACGTACCCGCTCTGTCTCTGAACGTACCCGCTCTGTCTCTGAACGTACCCGCTCTGTCTCTGTGAACGTACCCGCTCTGTCTCTGTGAACGTACCTGCTCTGTCTCTGTGAACGTACCTGCTCTGTCTCTGTGAACGTACCTGCTCTGTCTCTGTGAACGTACCTGCTCTGTCTCTGTGAACGTACCTGCTCTGTCTCTGAACGTACCTGCTCTGTCTCTGAACGTACCTGCTCTGTCTCTGAACGTACCTGCTCTGTCTCTGAACGTACCTGCTCTGTCTCTCTGAACGTACCTGCTCTGTCTCTGTCTCTGAACGTACCTGCTCTGTCTCTGAACGTACCTGCTCTGTCTCTGAACGTACCTGCTCTGTCTCTGAACGTACCTGCTCTGTCTCTGAACGTACCTGCTCTGTCTCTGTGAACGTACCTGCTCTGTCTCTGAACGTACCTGCTCTGTCTCTGAACGTACCTGCTCTGTCTCTGAACGTACCTGCTCTGTCTCTGAACGTACCTGCTCTGTCTCTGAACGTACCTGCTCTGTCTCTGTGAACGTACCTGCTCTGTCTCTCTGAACGTACCTGCTCTGTCTCTGTGAACGTACCTGCTCTGTCTCTGTGAACGTACCTACTCTGTCTCTGAACGTACCTGCTCTGTCTCTGAACGTACCTGCTCTGTCTCTGTCTCTGAACGTACCTGCTCTGTCTCTGAACGTACCTGCTCTGTCTCTGAACGTACCTGCTCTGTCTCTGAACGTACCTGCTCTGTCTCTGAACGTACCTGCTCTGTCTCTGAACGTACCTGCTCTGTCTCTGAACGTACCTGCTCTGTCTCTGAACGTACCTGCTCTGTCTCTGAACGTACCTGCTCTGTCTCTGAACGTACCTGCTCTGTCTCTGAACGTACCTGCTCTGTCTCTGAACGTACCTGCTCTGTCTCTGAACGTACCTGCTCTGTCTCTGAACGTACCTGCTCTGTCTCTGTGAACGTACCTGCTCTGTCTCTCTGAACGTACCTGCTCTGTCTCTGAACGTACCTGCTCTGTCTCTGAACGTACCTGCTCTGTCTCTGAACGTACCTGCTCTGTCTCTGAACGTACCTGCTCTGTCTCTGAACGTACCTGCTCTGTCTCTCTGAACGTACCTGCTCTGTCTCTCTGAACGTACCTGCTCTGTCTCTCTGAACGTACCTGCTCTGTCTCTGAACGTACCTGCTCTGTCTCTGAACGTACCTGCTCTGTCTCTGAACGTACCTGCTCTGTCTCTGAACGTACCTGCTCTGTCTCTGAACGTACCTGCTCTGTCTCTGAACGTACCTGCTCTGTCTCTGAACGTACCTGCTCTGTCTCTCTGAACGTACCTGCTCTGTCTCTGAACGTACCTGCTCTGTCTCTCTGAACGTACCTGCTCTGTCTCTGAACGTACCTGCTCTGTCTCTCTGAACGTACCTGCTCTGTCTCTCTGAACGTACCTGCTCTGTCTCTCTGAACGTACCTGCTCTGTCTCTGAACGTACCTGCTCTGTCTCTGAACGTACCTGCTCTGTCTCTGAACGTACCTGCTCTGTCTCTGTGAACGTACCTGCTCTGTCTCTCTGAACGTACCTGCTCTGTCTCTGAACGTACCTGCTCTGTCTCTGAACGTACCTGCTCTGTCTCTGAACGTACCTGCTCTGTCTCTGTGAACGTACCTGCTCTGTCTCTGTGAACGTACCTGCTCTGTCTTTCTGAACGTACCTGCTCTGTCTCTGAACGTACCTGCTCTGTCTCTGAACGTACCTGCTCTGTCTCTGAACGTACCTGCTCTAACAGTAGCTACTCCTCCATGTACAGGCTAAAGCCAGGGTTGTAGCATAACAAAGGTAGTTGTTGTTTGAGCCCATAACTAGAAACAGCCATGTATGCTTTCTGTGGTTAGCAAATAGAGAGGAGGGGCTTCTGACAGATATATGGCTGTGCTGCTGTCTTGTGTTTGCTGTGTTTATAATCAATACAGATGTCCTGATGTTTTAGTGAATGATATTTCTTTAAGGCAGTACTATAAGAGCCTGGGATCCTAAAGGGGAGCTCACTGCTCAGCCCTCAGATGGCCCCTCCATCAGACAAAGCCTACTGGCTAAACTGACTGGACAGGAGCTGACCTCTCCAGAACCCCACGCCACCACGGCTGCCTCCACACACTGAACAGCCCCACCCTCCCGTGACCCCCACCTCCACCCCCTACCCTTCACAGCCCCTCCCTGGGCCGATGGACTTCTGGACTGGGAGCATTCTCGGGAGCAGAAGAGTGTCCCATGGACAGAGCAGGGGTGCGGAACGGACAGACAGCAACGTTCATCATCCCCAACATCCAGCTAGTCCAGACCTCATTTATCCTCTCCTTCGCATTCCCTCCATCTCACCCAGTCTCCTCCCCCTCTCCCTGGCTCTGCTCCCCCTCTCCCTGGCTCTGCTTTGGCCTCTTTGCTCCGCTCTCCTCTCCCCCTCTCCCTGGCTCTGCTCCCCCTCCCCCTCTCCCTGGCTCTGCTTTGGCCTCTCTGCTCTGCTCCCCCCTCTCCCTGGCTCTGCTTTGGCCTCGCTGCTCTGCTCCCCCTCCCCCTCTCCCTGGCTCTGCTTTGGCCTCTCTGCTCCGCTCTCCCCTCTCCCTGGCTCTGCTTTGGCCTTGCTGCTCTGCTCCCCCTCCCCCTCTCCCTGGCTCTGCTTTGGCCTCTCTGCTCCGCTCTCCCCTCCCCCTGGCTCTGCTTTGGCCTCTTTGCTCCGCTCTCCTCTCCCCCTCTCCCTGGCTCTGCTCCCACTCCCCCTCTCCCTGGCTCTGCTTTGGCCTCTCTGCTCTGCTCCCCCCCTCCCCCTGGCTCTGCTTTGGCCTCGCTGCTCTGCTCCCCCTCCCCCTCTCCCTGGCTCTGCTTTGGCCTCTTTGCTCCGCTCTCCCCTCCCCCTCTCCCTGGCTCTGCTCCCCCTCCCCCTCTCCCTGGCTCTGCTTTGGCCTCTCTGCTCTGCTCCCCCTCCCCCTCTCCCTGGCTCTGCTTTGGCCTCTCTGCTCCGCTCTCCCCTCCCCCTGGCTCTGCTTTGGCATCTCTGCTCCGCTCTCCCCTCCCCCTCTCCCTGGCTCTGCTTCCCCTCCCCCTCTCCCTGGCTCTGCTTTGGCCTCTCTCTTCCTTGGGGGAGTGGAAGAGAATTACAAGGGGAGGCAACCTGCTCCACGCTACTGTTAAAATAATTATACCATTTTAAATGTTTTATTTAACAGAACTAAATAATGCAAGGTGTGGGTCAACAGGCAGTAACTGCCCTGGTGCCGCAGGGAGACAGTCTGGAGTAGATTGAGAGGTACAGAGGGGTTTTCATCACAGAGTCAATCACTAAAACAGCAGAGAGATTGAAGATTCACAGAACATGTAGTTCTCCTTATCGCCCTCCAGCAGTGATCCAGTACAGATGGAGGATCTTCTATTGAGACAGTTTGCTACAGCAGGAAAATAATCTGGCAGCAATAGGATTATAATGAATGGAAATTTTTCTAGGGGTTGATACATTTTATATTAGGGCAAATCTAGTGTGTGTGTGTGTGTGTGTGTGTGTGTGTGTGTATGTACTCGTGTGTGTGTGTATGTGTGTGCGTTTGTGTGTATGCTCATTCAAGAGAACATTTTTCAGTGAGCTCTGTTTAGATATGCATCACACTGTAAAACCCGTAGGCCCCTCCTACTCTCTTAACCTCAATTACAGCAGAGCAATGATACAATGACATCCTCCTGCCTTAATCCACAGATTAACAAACATCAACACATCATAACGCAGGAAAAGAGGACTAACTTAATCTGACAGTTTGCACACCCTCAATGAGTTTATACAATGGCTTACTTCATGGCATTCAATGGCCCCTGTTCTGCATTTACAACTAGCTACTCCACTACTCAGTCTACAATATGAGGGAGCTGAATATGACATGGAATCAGAGACAGGCAGAAGGACGAATCAACACAAAGGTAAAACTGTAGAGGAGAGGAGTGGAGGGGAGAGGAGGAGAGGGGACAGGAGAGGAGAGGAGGAGCGAGGGGAGAGGTAGGGAGACGAGAGGAGGGGAGAGGATAGGAGGAAAGGAGAGGATACTAATAATAGTGGTGAGCGTCTCTGCTGTAGTATGTTAGTCACAGACACCGTCTGCCTCCCACACTCTGATGACCAACTAACTGATCCAACACAACGAGGAAACAGAGATAACATCACTCTGATTAACTAACTGATCCAATACAACGAGGAAACAGAGATAACATCACTCTGATGACCAACTAACTGATCCAACACAACGAGGAAACAGAGATAACATCACTCTGATGACCAACTAACTGATCCAACACAACGAGGAAACAGAGATAACATCACACTGATTAACTATCTGATCCAATACAACGAGGAAACAGAGATAACATCACTCTGATGACCAACTAACTGATCCGATACAACGAGGAAACAGAGATAACATCACTCTGATGACCAACTAACTGATCCAACACAACGAGGAAACAGAGATAACATCACACTCTGATTAACGAACTGATCCAATACAACGAGAAAACAGAGATAACATCACTCTGATGACCAACTAACTGATCCAACACAACGAGGAAACAGAGATAACATCACTCTGATGACCAACTAACTGATCCAACACAACGAGGAAACAGAGATAACATCACACTCTGATTAACTAACTGATCCAACACAACGAGGAAACAGAAATAACATCACTCTGATGACCAACTAACTGATCCAACACAACGAGGAAACAGAGATAACATGACACTGATTAACGAACTGATCCAATACAACGAGGAAACAGAGATAACATCACTCTGATGACCAACTAACTGATCCAACACAACGAGGAAACAGAGATAACATCAGACTCTGATTAACTAACTGATCCAATACAACGAGGAAACAGAGATAACATCACACTCTGATGACCAACTAACTGATCCAACACCACGAGGAAACAGAGATAACATCACTCTGATTAACTAGCTGATCCAATACAACGAGGAAACAGAGATAACATCACTCTGATGACCAACTAACTGATCCAATACAACGAGGAAACAGAAATAACATCACACTCTGATTAACTAACTGATCCAATACAACGAGGAAACAGAGATAACATCACACTCTGATGACCAACTAACTGATCCAACACCACGAGGAAACAGAGGTAACATCACTCTGATTAACTAACTGATCCAATACAACGAGGAAACAGAGATAACATCACTCTGATGACCAACTAACTGATCCAACACAACGAGGAAACAGAGATAACATCACTCTGATGACCAACTAACTGATCCAATACAACGAGGAAACAGAGATAACATCACACTCTGATTAACTAACTGATCCAATACAACGAGGAAACAGAGATAACATCACTCTGATGACCAACTAACTGATCCAATACAACGAGGAAACAGAGATAACATCACACTCTGATTAACTAACTGATCCAATACAACGAGGAAACAGAGATAACATCACACTCTGATGACCAACTAATTGATCCAATACAACGAGGAAACAGAGATAACATCACTCTGATGACCAACTAACTGATCCAACACAACGAGGAAACAGAGGTAACATCACTCTGATGACCAACTAACTGATCCAATACAACGAGGAAACAGAGGTAACATCACTCTGATGACCAACTAACTGATCCAATACAACGAGGAAACAGAGATAACATCACACTCTGATTAACTAACTGATCCAATACAACGAGGAAACAGAGATAACATCACACTCTGATTAACTAACTGATCCAACACAACGAGGAAACAGAGATAACATCACACTCTGATGACCAACTAACTGATCCAACACCACGAGGAAACAGAGGTAACATCACTCTCTGATTAATTAACTGATCCAATACAACGAGGAAACAGAGATAACATCACACTCTGATTAACTAACTGATCCAATACAACGAGGAAACAGAGATAACATCACACTCTGATGACCAACTAACTGATCCAACACAACGAGGAAACAGAGGTAACATCACTCTCTGATTAACTAACTGATCCAATACAACGAGGAAACAGAGATAACATCACACTGATTAACTAACTGATCCAATACAACGAGGAAACAGAGATAAAATCACTCTGATGACCAACTAACTGATCCAACACAATGAGGAAACAGTGATAACATCACTCTGATGACCAACTAACTGATCCAATACAATGAGGAAACAGAGATAACATCACACTGATTAACTAACTGATCCAACACCACGAGGAAACAGAGGTAACATCACTCTCTGATTAATTAACTGATCCAATACAACGAGGAAACAGAGATAACATCACACACTGATTAACTAACTGATCCAATACAACGAGGAAACAGAGATAACATCACACTCTGATTAACTAACTGATCCAACACAACGATGGAAGAGAGATAACATCACACTCTGATTAACGAACTGATCCAACACAACGATGGAAGAGAGATAACATCACACTCTGATTAACTAACTGATCCAACACAACGATGGAAGAGAGATAACATCACACTCTGATTAACTAACTGATCCAACACAACGATGGAAGAGAGATAACGTCACATTATGTAACTGCACCATTCCATCAGTGAAATTAGCCTGGGGTTGTATCCTGCTTCCCAACAGGTCGTGACAGCTCCCTCCCTGGGTTCTCACCAACAACACCCACGTTTCTCCTACAGATACTGGAGAAATACTAAAAGAGCAAATTTGCCATAATCTGTAGATAGGTAGGACTAGGGTCTGAAAGGACAGTTCAGAGCTTCTGCTCTTTTCTATAACCTGTGGGGGACACAATATACAGTACGATCTATACTGGGCATGTAGGTTTCTCTATGGATGGCACAAACGGCGGTATGGGGGAGGGGAATGGGCGGGTACATAAATATTAAATACTGTAGTATTTACTATAGTTAAAATAGTGTAGTGTTTTTGCTGACATTACTGCAGTATTTACTACAGTATTTATTTTGTGGATACTGTTGTGGTATATACTATAGTATTCTACTGTATACTACAAAATTCGATAGTAAGCACTACACAATTGAGGGATACCACAGTGTGTAGTATAGTAGTGTATAGTATACTACTGTACATCATTTGATAGTAAATACTGTAGTATTCTATAGTAAACTGTAGTATTTTTTCATGCTTGGATTGTACTGTAGTCGTGTACCAGTAAGACACAACTTCCGGCCTAAACAGTACAAGCTGTCTATACAGTACATTCCTTGGATGGTCAGACAACACCATAATGTGCGTGACACTCAATATGTCACTTAGGAAATACACATTTTAACACTGGGAAGTAAAAAAACTGTTATGTACAGAAAGTTGCAGCAACTCATTGGATTTTTCTTGGGCATGTTTGTTACAAAGCTGATGAGTCCCACTGGGATACTATTGGAGGATAGTTTAACCAATAAGGCCTGAGGGGGTGTGGTGTATGGGCAATATACAACAGCTAAGGGCTGTTCTTATACACAACGCATCGCAGAGTGACTAGACACGGCCCTTAGCCATGGTATATTGGCCATATATCACAAACCCCTGAGGTGCCTTATTGCTGTTATAAACTGGTTACCAACGAAATTAGAGCAGTAAAAATAAATGTTTTGTCATACCTGTGGTATACCACGGCTGTAAGCCAATCAGCATTCAGGGCTCGAACCATCCAGTTTATAATGTTTTGTAATTGTTAAGGCATCTCCACCATTCTGCTCCTAATTGGTACGGCACAATTAATCTATTTCCAGTTAGAAACATTTTGGAGGGAAGGGAAAGTACCGTGCAGAGCTTAGAAACATCCTTAAATAGATTGAGAGCCTTCGCTAATGAGTCAAGTGGCTTTCGAATCACTTCTCCAGTTAAATCTACTCACAGAGATAGGGGGTAAAGAGGATAGGCTAGATTTGAAGGAATGAGACTGTATTGATATATTCTTAAACGTTCTCTCCTCATGTCCAGTGGATAATGTGATGTGTTAGCTAGAGTGAGTCTCTCTCTGTATGTCTCCCTTCCTATTCTCCAGTAAGTCAGTCTTCTGTTCTGTGGACCACTGCATGGAGAGAGGTCAGTTTGTGTTACCTCCCGTAGCTCCCGGGATGAGACCCAAATCACCAATGAATTTCTTCCACACACAGCGAGCACTTCGCAGATAAAACATGTTTCCTTTCAACAGGGAGTTTAAAAGAGTGTCCACTGTGCAAATTAGACTGACCTCAGTCCCCAACCCTCCCTGGCCCACACAGCCTTACCCTGCCTCTGGGGCTTTCTCTCCTATTTCTCCTCTCTTTCTTCTCTCTTGTCTCTCAGCTGCTTTCACTGGGAGGTTGTCCTTTTTTCTGCTCATGTCATGTTCCTGAAAGAGAAAGTCATCATCAATCAGATCCCCCCTGCTACTGAAAACACCAACCACATCACCATGACAACCTATAGAGATGGGAGGGAGGAATACATTAGAGTAGTTTCATTAATGGGCGGGAGGGGACGAGATGGATGGATTGGGAGAGGAGGAGGAGGAGAAGAGAGAGGGGGAGGAGGAGATCGATGGATTGGGAGAGGAGGAGGAGGAGAAGAGAGAGGGGGAGGAGGAGATCGATGGATTGGGAGAGGAGGAGGAGGAGAAGACATAGGGGGAGGAGGAGATGGATGGATTGGGAGAGGAGGAGGAGGAGAAGAGAGAGGGGGAGGAGGAGATGGATGGATTGGGAGAGGAGGAGGAGGAGAAGAGAGAGGGGGAGGAGGAGATGGATGGATTGGGAGAGGAGGAGGAGGAGAAGAAAGAGGGGGAGGAGGAGATGGATGGATGGATTGGGAGAGGAGGAGGAGGAGAAGAGAGAGGGGGAGGAGGAGATGGATGGATTGGGAGAGGAGGAGGAGGAGAAGAGAGAGGGGGAGGAGGAGATGGATGGATTGGGAGAGGAGGAGGAGGAGGAGAAGAGAGAGGGGGAGGAGGAGATCGATGGATTGGGAGAGGAGGAGGAGGAGAAGAGAGAGGGGGAGGAGGAGATCGATGGATTGGGAGAGGAGGAGGAGGAGAAGAGAGAGGGGGAGGAGGAGATCGATGGATTGGGAGAGGAGGGGGAGGAGGAGATCGATGGATTGGGAGAGGAGGAGGAGGAGAAGACATAGGGGGAGGAGGAGATCGATGGATTGGGAGAGGGGGAGGAGGAGAAGAGAGAGGGGGAGGAGGAGATCGATGGATTGGGAGAGGAGGAGGAGGAGAAGAGAGAGGGGGAGGAGGAGATCGATGGATTGGGAGAAGAGGAGGAGATGGATGGATTGGGAGAGGAGGAGAAGACAGAGGGGGAGGAGGAGATGGATGGATTGTGAGAGGAGGAGGAGGAGAAGAGAGAGGGGAGGAGATGGATGGATTGTGAGAGGAGGAGGAGGAGAAGAGAGAGGGGGAGGAGGAGATGGATGGATTGGGAGAAGAGGAGGAGGAGAAGAGAGAGGGGGAGGAGGAGATGGATGGATGGATTGGGAGAAGAGGAGGAGGAGATGGATAGATTGGGAGAGGAGGAGGAGGAGAAGACAGAGGGGGAGTGTTTAGGTGTTTAGAGTCTGAACTCTTCATTCTAATCTGTGGAGTCTGAACTCTTCATTCTAATCTGTGGAGTCTGAACTCTTCATTCTAATCTGTGGAGTGTGGTGTAGTGTGCAGATGAGAAAAGTAGATATACTGACACACCTTGTCACTGAGATGTCCTCAGCTCAGACCTCTGTCCTCTCCTCACTCCGCATGTCTGCTGCTTGTTTACCATGGATAATTATCCCTCTGAGGGATTTTAATTTTCTTTTAATTATTCTTTTACATCTTCCCTTATTTCTTTATTTTGTTTATTTCTCGTAATGTTTTTGACACATTATATAAATGCAGAGGCGGGAGATGAGCAGCCAGTCATGATGACGTAGTCTAGTAGCCTAGACTACCCTCAACCATAAGCTTCCATGTTGTTTTCATTAATAAACACTGATTGGTTCCATGACCATAAAGTGCAGCGGAACACACCGATTGGCAAGTGTGTTTTTCTGTTGCTTGGAGGTCTTGGAGGTGTGTTTCCTGACCGATTCCGCATTTGGTTAATGATGTTTGTCCATCATGAGACACTGTATTTCACTTCTTCAAAATCACCAGAATGAATCTAAAATAACTCTGTAATTCATTTTAACGTGTTTGCCGAGGATGTTTTAGTTGCGCAATTTTACACCTAACTAAGGTGTTTTATGCCGTGTGTGATGCGTTGTCTTGTGTTACCAAGTCAGTGCTGCTAGGCAGGTCTGTCTCACTGTCTATGCTATTGGATAGAGAGCGATCCCTGCAGATGTTCACCCCATGTCAGTGGGCAAAAGTACATCGTCAAATCAAAACCCAACCTTCATTTACCCGTTGTGACACACGGATGTTCCAATCTCAGTTATAGATGAGACCAAAATTATCCTATTTACACTTTGTAGTCAAGTTTGAAACTAGAATAACTGTTTCTGACTCATATCAATACCACATAGGCCATTTTCAAAGGGATTCGTTGCTTTTTAAAGGCAGTCGCTCTTTAAGGGGAGAAACATAGCGGGTCAAACTGAGCCCTTTTGATAATTCACCCATCCAGCTAATAATTTATATACTCATAAAAGTTCATTATATATATGTTTTTTTTTGACGCTCTTATCAAAAGCGACATACAGTTAGTTAGTGCGTTCATCTTAAGATAGCTAGGTGGGACAACCACATATCTCAGTCATAATAAGTCAATTTTCCCTCAATAAAGTAGCTATCAGCAGAGTCAGTGCTAGTTGGGGGAAGAAGTCAAGTGTGAGTGTTACTTTATGAAAGGTGGAGTGCTGTAGGAAAATTTAAGAAACTGTTTGAAGAGGTAAGGTTTCAGATGTTTCCGGAAGATGGCCAGTGACTCTGCTATTCTAGCTTTAGGGGGAAGGTGGTTCAACCATCGGAGTGCCAGGACAGAGAAGAGCTTGGACTGGGCTTAGCGGGAGCTGCCTTCCCATAGGGGTGGGAGAGCCAAGAGACCAGAGGTGGCAGAACAGAGTACTTGGGTTGGGGTGCAGAGATTGAGCGTAACTTGTAGGTGTTGAGGGATAGTTCCTCTTGCTGCTCCGGTGGAAAGTACCATGGTTTTGTAGTGGATGCGAGCTTTGACTGGAAACCAGTGGAGTGTGCGGAGGAGCAGGTGACATGCGAGAACTTGGGAAGGTTGAAAACCAGGCAAGCTGCAGGGTTCCGGATACATTGCAGGTGTTTGATGGCACAAGCAGGTACCCCAGACAACAACAAATTGCAGTAGTCCAGACAGGAGATGACAAGTGCCTGGATTACGACCTGCACCTCTTCCTGTGTGAGGTAGGGTCGTACTCTATGGATGTTGTAGAGCAAGGACCTGTAGTACCGAATCACTGCTTTGATGTTTGCAGAAAACGACAGGGTGTTGTCCAGGGTCACACCAAGGTTCTTTGCACTCTGGGAGGAGGACACTATGGAGTTGTCAACCGTGATGGAGAGGTCTTGGAGAGGTTGTCGGAGGTTGATCTTGAGGTGGTGGGCTGACATCCAAGCTGAGATGTCTGCCAGGCACGCAGAGATGCGTGTCGCTATCCTGGGTGTCAGAAGGGGGGAAGGAGAAAAGTAGTTGAGTGTCGTCCACATAGCAATGAAAGGAGAGACCATGTGAAGATATTATGGAGCCGAGTGACTTGGTGTATACAGAGAAGAGGAGAGGGCCTAGAACCGAGCCCTGAGGGACGTTGGTAATGAGAGTACATGGTGCAAACACAGATCCTCTCCACGTCACCTGGTAGGAGCGGCATGCCAGATAGGATGCAATCCAAGAGTGTGCAGAGCCTGAGACGCCCAACCCTGAGAGGGTGGAGAGGAGGATCTGATTGTTCACGGTGTCGAAGGCAGCAGATAGATCTAGGATGGTGAGAACAGAGGAGAGAGAGTCAGCTTTGGCAGTGTAGAGAGACTCTGTGACACAGAGAAGACCAGTCTCGGTTGAGTGACCCGTCTTGAAGCCTGAAGATCATTCTGAGAGAGATAACGAAAGAGTTGGTCAGAGACTGCACACTCAAGTGTTTTGGAAAGGAAAGTTTTTTGGTGTCAGAGGGTTGGAGTGTTGTTGTTTTTTTACTCTTGACATTTTGAAGTCAGAGGGGACGCAGCCAGGGTTCAGGGATGAGTTGATGAGACATCAGTGGATGTCAACATGCTTGCTGCTCCATTTGTATTTGGCCTGGACAGTTAAAGTAACGTGGTGGTTTACATCCATTCAGGCCTTATATGGCATTCACTGGGTTGAAAGAGGCAGTGTTTTGGAGAGGGTTTCTGCAGGGCTTCTGTCCTTCAGTTGTTGAATTTGATAATGGTAAACTCAGCGCTACTCAAGCTCCTGTGCCTCTGAGTCCTGCTCTGGGTCACGAGGACTTGAAAGATAGTTGGCACCAGGTTTCTGTTCCCTTCCAACAGACGGATGGACAGCCAGACGGACACACAGACAGACGGACAGGCAGGCAGGCGGACAGATAAACAGACAGACTGACGAAGTGGAGCACTGAGGAAACGGAGTAGCTAGTTAAATCAATTTGTCAGAAATGAATTCCAAACTTCAAAAAGCATGGCTGTAAGAATAATCGATGTGTCTAAAGCCATGGCGCAGGTGATACGGCTGTATGAATAATCAATGTGCCTCATTTTAACAGACCATTTCCATTACATTGTTGTGACCCTTAGGCAGGCTCTGCTTATGAAATTAAGCTTCATAGGCACTGTATCAGAGGGATTCCCAACTGGCGACCCGCGGGTGATTTTATTTGGCCCCCCAAGTTTTCGGGGTAAAACAATAATATACTGTATATTTTTTTTTCATTGTTGGACATAAAAGATTGTAAAACCACCAGAAAATCAGCTCCAAGTGATTTAATTTTTGGAAAACTGTTCCAAAGTATTAGCACGCATAGTGGAGATCATATGCAAATGTGAGCAAGGTTGAAAATGATTATGTTTTAGTCAAATATTATATCTGTTTAGGCTTCTTGCGGCTGAATGTAGTTGATGATCCCTGATCTTTACAGTGGTGAGAATTAATTCAAGGTTTCTAGATCACTATTCTAACAGGTAATGCTGACTAAAGATATTTTCTTCCCGCAAGTCATAGGCACAATGCCAAACAAAACAGAAAAATATAATCTCATTTTAGATTTCAAAGAACCTGTTTCAGTACTACTGTACACTACTCAGAGTACCCATTTAAAGCTTGCAGAACTTCCTGCCTAATGAGAAATGGACTTCAATTTAAAAAAAGATACATCTTCTGAAGATTCATATTCTATAGGTAAAGAGAGTAGTCTTTATTTACATTTGATCACAGTGAGCCACATTTCAGCAATTACAACTTCTCAGCCTTGAACACCCATTCAAACCAGAGACAAGCCAAAGTGTGCTCTCACATCTTATCTTTATGGTATATGAGAACAAGATGTTGTCATGCGTTCACGCACACGTACACACACAACAGACACAACACAGATAGCAATGGGAAACAACATATTGAAGTTCATTGAACAAAAACCAAACACTGTTTGTGCCAACAAAGTGCTCATCCGAGTCATTTAAAAGTGGAAAGGAAATGAAACGGAAGGCTCAATAATACCACCTGCCATAGCAGCAGGCAGCCAGGCCACCTGGCACTGCCAACCTAACAGGAGGGAGGGATCCAACAGAGAGATATGGCAGCAGCAACCCAAGCAAACTCTCTGTTTCTCCAACACTGCCTAATTACTGCTTCCGCACCCTGGCCAAGCATATTGTAATTATAGGACACCCACACACACACACCTATACACACACACACACACACACACCTATACACACACATAAGACTTAATGCCTACATTATTGTGTACCAGATGAGAATCTGTGGGTTTATGGTTCCTCTCTCTCTCTTCTCAGTGGACCTGTGGGTTTCTATCATTTTATAGGAGACCAATTTCCAGACCTGCAGCATCCAAAATGATACACTAACCGGACACCCCCCCTTGCCTACAGAACAGCCTGAATTCTCAGAGGTGTGGATTATACAAGTCGGAAACGTTCCACAGGGATGTTGGTCCATGCTGACGTAATGGCATCACTCAGTTGCTGCAGAATGGACAGCGGTACACCACCGCCCCCGGCCTGTACCGTTGACGCCAGGCAGGATGGGTCCATGGACTGACACAACAGGAACTGGGATTTGTCAGACCAGGCAATGTTTTTCCACTCCTCAATTGTCCAGTGTTGGTGATCTCATTCCCACTGGAGCCACTTCTTGTTTTTAGCTCATAGGAGTGGAACCCGGTGTGGATATATGCTGCAGTAGCCCATCTGTGCCAAAGATCGATGAGTTTCAGGATGCCGTGCCTGGCACCGACAATCATACCACGCTCAAAGTCGCTTAGGTCACTCGTTTTCCCCTTTCTAATGTTAATACGAACAGTAACTGAATACCTCAAAGCCTATCTGCCTGAGTTATATAGCATGCCACAGCCACATGACTCAGTATCTGCAGGAGTGATCCATTTTCGTGAACTGGGTGGTGTACCTAATAAACTATTATGCCAATTAATATAAATGCGTGTGAACAGTTGTTTAAGGTCAGTGAGCTCCAATTGTCCCTGCTGTATTAAACAGCTCTCAGCTATACACAGTTCACAGTAAGATTCCATTAGACACAATGTTTTCCAAAAACAGCCAAAAGGTCATAATTTCCATGAGTCATGAGGGTGTTGTACATCATGTCATCTTGTTTCTAATGCATCTCTTCTTTATTCCACCGGCCAATTTACTTTATAAATAATTAAAATAGCATTTATAAACAGCAGTCTTTTTTTTTTTTTACATCCGGCAATTGGCAGGACGCCTCGGGGCACAGCATATTATTTATTCATGAGGACCCAAACCTTTCGGAGGATAATCCTTGATAGAGGGACAAGTTGGCTAGAGGGCGTCACACAGAATGGCTCAGAGCTGGCAGAACCGCTGGGCTGTGCCAAATTTTTAATAGCTGTCAATCAATCTGGCAATAGCCCACACTCTCTCTCTCTTGGCTCAACAATATAACTTTTTACCCAATTTTCTATACAGGAGTGGCATCTCCCTTCATTTGGTGTGTCACAAATCGATGTCACTTTTCTGGTTATTTTTACCAAACTAAATGCACATAGTTTGGTCTGGTTGGTATCTCACTCCTCTCATACGTCGAACAGAATCTGACCCAGCCTGTGTCCATCTGGGCTGAGTTACTCTTGGGCCCTCTCATCCGGCCTGCCATGTGAACCCAGCTAAAGACAGACAGTCCAATGGGTATATTCCACATTGGTTCATCATCATATGGTCTTGATTCTCTCTCTCTCATACACATATATATGCTTTAACCACTAGGCTACCTGCCGCCCCAGAATTATGTTACACTTAGGGGTTGCAGGTCGCCTAGTGATTAGAGCGTTGGACTAGTAACCGAAAGGTGGATCGAATCTGTTGTTCTGCCCCTGAACAAGGCAGTTTACCCAGTGTTCCCCGGTAGGCCGTCATTGTAAATAAGAATTTGTTCTAACTGACTTGCCTAGTTAAATAAAAGTTAAATAAAAATAAAATATAGAATGGGTCGGTAGGCCTGTGAGTAACAGCCAGAACACAGGGGTTGTGTGGGAGATCTCTACTGTGCTTTGTATAATGCTCCATGATGGATTGACCATTGGCAGGGAGAAGACAGCCCGGTTGTTACCATCCTATCCTCTCACTCGCTCTCTAACACACACACACACACACACACACACACACACACACACACACACACACACACACACACACACACACACACACACACACATTATGGGTTAGTGAGCATTGATCTGATCTGAGAGGCAGGCAGTTGATCATATTATCCCCTGTAGGTTGCCATTTCAAGCTGAGCTGCTGCCCTGTCAGAAATAGGATTTCTCTGCTCCTGTAGTTACCAGAGAGACTTAGGCTCAGAGATGGGGAGAGATTCTGGGCAGGCAGGAGGAAAAGAGAGAGACAGAGAGACAGAGAGACAGAGAGACAGAGAGACAGAGAGACAGAGAGCTCCTGAGTTCTTCTGCAAAAATATTAAATTAGAGATGGATGAATGTACATAAACTTGCTTTTTTCCCCGCAAGGACTTATACAGGATACTAACCTCAACATCAAAACCTTAAATCCAAATCACAATTCCATATCTAAAACTTTGATTTTGGACAAAAGTTACCTGAATGGACTATTTCTACCAAAGTCTATCAATAAAAAAACTTCTAACAAACCAAAACCTGCAGAAGAAACACAGCGGAACCTGGAAATACCATCCAACACAACACTGAGTGAGTAATATTCAGTCTGAACCTACTTCTGAAGGCAAAAAGAAAAAGACAATAATCTGTCGGTCATTTAGTTATATAAAGCTTAATAATAAATCAGGCTACTAAGCTACCAAGCTGCTGGGAAAGAAACAGAGGCCTTTGAAGTTGCCATGGTTTATCCCTGTCCAGAGGTTATTACAATACAGTACCCCATGGATATAAAAAATATCACTGCACGGAATAAGTACAACAACAAAAAACTCCTCAAGGACTCTCCAGAGACACTATTTGCTGACTGCTACAAAGAGGGGAACGTAAACAACTTAATTTTCCACACAGACCATCCCCTGGCATGGCACAGTGCTATAAGAGCACACTACCCCTATGTCAAGAGAGAGGGTATTGGCCCAGGGTGGAAACTCAGAATACTAGAAATAGAGGAAGTTGAAACAACCTCTGTCAAAGTCTACAAGTCTGGGACAGTAATGGTGCAGGGCATCCTCATGCAGTTCCAGCAGAACTTTTACGGGATCAAAGAGAGAGCACAGCAGGAAAAGATCTCTCTCTGTGACGACTCCCCCGTCCTGAGTGTGTCTGATCACACCTCTTCAAACTGTCCTGCAGACAAGGATAGTCTGTGACTGACCCAAACCTAAGGAAAGCTTTGACTATGTACAGACTCGGTGAGCATATAGCCTTGCTATTGAGAAAGGCCACCGTAGGCAGACCTGGCTCTCAAGAGAAGACAGGCTATGTGCACACTGCCCACAAAATGAGGTGGAAACTGAGCTGCACTTCCTAACCTCCTGCCCAATGTATGACCATATTAGAGACACATATTTCCCTCAGATTACACAGATCCACAAGAATTCGAAAACAACCCGAGATTGATAAACTCCTATATCTACTGGGTGAAATACCACAGTGTGCCATCACAGCAGCAAGATTTGTGACCTGTTGCCACAAGAAAAAGGCAACCAGTTAAGAACAAACACCATTGTAAATTCAAAACATATTTATGCTTATTCATTTTCCCTTGTGTACTTTAACCATTTGTACATCGTTACAACACTGTATATACTGTATACATAATATGACATTTGTAATGTCTTTATTCTTTGGAACTTCTGTGAGTGTAATGTTTACTGTTCATTTGTATTGTTTATTTCACTTTTTTATATTATCTACCTCACTTGCTTTGGCAATGTTAACATAAAGCCCCCTGAATTGAATAGTCACCCCCCCCCCCAGCACTGAACTCACACAGGTCCCACAACTGCACTGCTCCTCCATCATTGAGAGGGATAAATCCACAGAGCTGGAGAGAGACATGGTGGAGCTCAGAGAGCTAGTCTACACAATCCATACAAAACAAACCCACAAAACAGACCAGCACAACACCCCCCCCCCCCCCCCCCCCCACCACTGTTCTAGTGCCCACACCAATTCGTTGATATATATCTTGAAGAGGGTGGGGCTTAAGCTGCATGCCTGTCTCACCCCACGGCACTGTGGAGGGAAATAGGGGAGGGAATGCTGTCACCTCCAGGTAGATGTTTGTCCCCCTGTGAGCTGAGGGTGTCAGGTTCTTGTCCACTTCTGGCATTTGTCGCCACAGACTAGTACTTCTAGGATGGAGAAGCTATCGTCGTTAAAGTATGGGGATTCTATTGGGGCGATATAGGTAGCACACATTTCTCTGTTGATATCATTTCTTTATTAATTTCTAGCCAGATGTAAAATGTTCCTGTTTTGACTAATTTAATAGAGTGGGTTAGGTCTGCTCTGTACCAAATTAGCATACTCCCTGAGTCTCTTCACTGTTTCAAACCTGGTAGTTTGGTGGATGGGACTACCAGCTCTCTGTAACCTAGAGGGCAGCCAGTGGATCCATCTCCTTTATACCATGTTTCTTGTAGGATGACAATGTCTGTATTTACAATTTATTTGATGAAGTCCAGTTTCCTTCTATTTAAGCCAAATGCAGATGACCTCAGACCTGGTATATTCCAGGATGAGATAGTAAAAGCTTTGTGTTCCATAGTGTCTAGTGTTGTTTTTGTGTAGTTTAGGCTCAGAACATTACAGTAGGTGTGAGCAGAGCATGTTGAGCATCTGATACATATTTCTTAGGTCGCAGGATGGGGCTAAGAGGTGCTGCTGTAGGCGCTCCTTGGTTGAGGACAGAAGCAGAAGTGTAATAGTGGGGATTGGGCCTGTTGCTCTGTTCACAACCTGGGCATATGTCCTGCTGTCATGTTGAGGTCCTTGCCGCAGGGCCGGGGAGCATGGGGTAGGCAGAAGGGGCATGGGTCTGATATGGGGGGGCCTATATAAAGTGTGGCCAGGGTTTGCTTTGGGTGGTCTCAGCTGGTTGGGGTGTGACTGGTGATGCTGTGGTCTGGGTGTAGGTCCTCTTGGCATGGGTTCTCTTGGTGCAGGTCCTTCAGGAGGGGGTTTTGCAGGTCTGAGAGGGTGCCTCGCTGGTCTGGGTGGGGTGTCCGTTGCTCTGTTGCTCCTGTTACAGCTGAGGGTGACGTCCTTCAGGGTCCTGGCAAAACATTTCCTATGCCATCAAAAGGAAAATAAAATTCAACATACCAAGTTGTATCTGGCTAAAAATACTGGAATCAGTTATAGAACCCATTGCCCTTTATGGCTGTGAAGTCTGGGGTCCGCTCACCAACCAATAATTCACAAAATGGGACAAACACCAAATTGAGACTACTGTATGCATGCAGAATTCTGCAAAAAATACTCTGTGTACAACGTAAAACACAAAATAATGCATACAGAGTAGAATTAGACCGATACCCGCTAATTATCAAAATCCAGAAAAAAGCTGCTAAATTCTACAACCACCTAAAAGGAAGTGATTCCCAAACCTTCCATAACAAAGCCATCACCTACAGAGAGATGAACCTGGAGAGGAGTCCCCTAAGCAAGCTGGTCCTGGGGCTCTGTTCACGAACACAAACAGACCCCACAGAGCCCCAGGACATCACTGTATATAGACATAATATGACATTTGATTCATCTCTATTCCTTTGGAACTATTGTTAGTGTAATGTTTACTGTTCATTTGCATTGTTTATTTCACTTTTGTTTATTATCCATTTCACTTGCTTTGCCAATGTAAACATATGTTTCCCATGCCAATAAAGCCATTGAATTGAGAGAGAGAGGAGTTTTCCAGTTGAAAATGGAAAATGGAAAGCGGAGGCTGACAGGTTGGAGTATGTTTTGCCTTTTACTCCAATGAATTACAGAGAAAATACATCACCTTCCTGAACGTATCTGCTCGTCCATCTTTATGACCAGTTATACTGTCAGTGTATCTCCTCATACCAACATGACCCAGAGTGACAGGGCATTTTTCCTACTCTGTTTCATTGTTTCCTTTCCTTCCATAACGGGAACGCCCATAATTCTCGCTCCAACAGGCCTTGGCCTTCATTTAATCTCAACATAGGAGATAGTGTAGGAGCAGAATGAACTGGAGATAAATCTGCAGTCACTTCAAGGACATCAGTTATTATCCCATATTCTCTATAAACACACACACATGGGAGCGCGCACACACACACACACACACACGGTAGCGCGGTAACTCACCAGCATTACGACCAGGAATAGGACTTTCCCGAATTGGATCCTTTGTTTGTACACCCCACGACAATTTAACTTATCCCAGAGGCTGCTCCAAGACGCCGCCGGCGGAGAAGAGGTATTCGGAGTGGACTTAAGTCCTTTTGTTCACCTCGAACACCTCGAATACCTCGAATACCTCACAATCAAATGCCGACCGTGCTACCTCTCAAAAGAATTCTCTTCGGTTTTAGTCACAGCCGTGTATATCCCCCCTCAAGCCGATACCATGACAGCACTTAAGGAACTACACTGGACTTTGTGCAAACTGGAAACCACATATCCTGAGGCCGCATTTATTGTAGCTGCGGATTTTAACAAATCAAATTTGAGGAAACGCTACCGAAGTTCTATCAACAGATTGACTGTAGTACTCGCGCTGCTAAAACACTCGACCACTGCTACTCCAACTTCCGGGATGCCTACAAGGCCCTCCCCCGCCCTCCCTTCGGCAAATCAGATCACGACTCCATTTTGCTCATCCCTTCCTATAGGCTGCAACTCAAACAGGAAGTGCCAGTGCTAAGGTCTATTCAACGCTGGTCTGACCAATCGGAATCCATGCTTCAAGATTGTTTTGATCACGGTAGCCTTTGAGAATAACATCGATGTATACACTGACACGGTGACTGAATGTAGTTCCCACTGTGACTATTAAAACCTACCCAAATCAGAAACCGTGGATAGATGGCAGCATTCGCGCAAAACAAAGCGCAAACCACTGCAAGGTGACTCGGAATATGTTTGAATACAAACAGTGTAGTTTTTCCCTCCGTGAGGCAATCAAACAGGATGGAGTGTTTATGGACATATTAAATCTCTCCCTATCCCAGTCTGCTGTCACAAATTGCTTCAAGATGTCCACCTTTGTTCCTGTACCCAAGAAAGCAAAGGTAACTGAACTTAATGACTATCGCTTCTGTCATCATGAAGTGCATTGAGAGACTAGTTAAGGATTAGATCACCTCTACCTTACCTGCCACCCTAGACCCACTTCAATTTGCTTACCGCCCCAATAGAACCACAGACGATGCAATCGCCATCACACTGCACACTGCCCTATCCCATCAGGACAAGAGGAATACCTACAGTATAATGCTGTTCATTGACTATAGCTCAGCGTTCAACACCATAGTACCCTCCAAGCTCATCATTAAGCTCGGGGCCCTGGTTTTAAAAAAAAAAAATTATATATATTTCACCTTTATTTAACCAGGTAGGCCAGTTGAGAACAAGTTCTCATTTACAACTGCGACCTGGCCAAGATAAAGCAAAGCAGTGCGACACAAACAACAACACAGAGTTACACATGGAATAAACAAACATACAGTCAATATTACAGTAGAAAAAGTCTATACAGTATATACAGTGTGTGCAAATGATGTAAGATAAGGGAGGTAAGGCAATAAATAGACCATAGTTGCTAAATAATTACAATTTAGCAATTAAACACGAGTGATAGATCTGCAGAAGATGAATGTGCAAGACGAGATACTGGGGCGCAAAGGAGAAAAAAAAATAACAGAATGGGGATGAGGTAGTTGGATGGGCTATTTACAGATGGGCTATGCACAGGTGCAGTGATCTGCTCTGACAGCTGGTGCTTAAAGTTAGTGAGGGAGATATGAGTCTCCTGCTTCAGTGATTTTTGCAATTCAGGAATTGGCTTTGGGGGTGACCAGTGAAATATACCTGCTGGAGCGCGTGCTATGGGTGGGTGCTGCTATGGTGACCAGTGAGCTGAGATAAGGCGGGGCTTTACTTAGCAGAGACCTGGAGCCAGTGGGTTTGGCGAAGAATATGAAGCGAGGGCCAGCCAACGAGAGCATAGCAAAATGGATGGCGCTGTGATAGACTGCATCCGATTTGCTAAGTAGAGTGTTGGAGGATATTTTGTAAATGACATCGCCGAAGTCGAGGATCGGTAGGATAGTAAGTTTTACGAGGGTATGTTTGGCTGCATGAGTGAAGGATGCTTTGTTGCGAAACAGGAAGCCAATTCTAGATTTAATTTTGGATTGGAGATGCTTGATATAAATCTGGAAGGAGAGTTTACAGTCTAACTGTCACGCTCGTCTGAATGAATGGACCAAGGTGCAGCGTGGTTAGAGTTCCACATGTTTAATAAATATGAAACTCACCAAAAACAATACAGAAGAAAAACGAAACGTGACGTTCTGGGCTGCTCACAGACAGCTACACAAAAACAAGATCCCACAAACAACAGGTGGGAAAAGACTGCCTAAATATGATCCCCAATCAGAGACAATGATAGACAACTGCCTCTGATTGGGAACCATACCAGGCCAACAAAGAAATAGAAAACATAGATTGCCCACCCTAGTCACACCCTGACCTAACCAAATAGAGAATTAAAAGGATCTCTAAGGTCAGGGCGTGACACGAACCAGACACCTTGGTATTTGTAGATGTCCACATATTCTAAGTCAGAACCATCCAGAGTAGTGATGCTGGACGGGCGGGCAGGTGCTGGTAGTGATCGGTTGAAGAGCATGCATTTAGTTTTACTTGCATTTAAGAGCAGTTGGAGGACACGGAAGGATAGTTGTATGGCGTTGAAGCTCGTCTGGGGGTTAGTTAAGACAGTGTCCAAAGAAGGGCCAGAAGTATACCGAATGGTATTGTCTGCATAGAGATGGATCATAGAATCACCAGCAGCAAGAGCGACATCATTGACGTATACAGAGAAAAGAGTCGGCCCGAGAATTGAACCCTGTGGCACCCCCATAGAGACTGCCAGAGGTCCGGGCAACAGGCCCTCCGATTTGACACACTGAACTCTGTCTGAGAATTAGTTGGTGAACCAGGCGAGGCAGTCATTTGAGAAACCAAGGCTGTTGAGCCTGCCGCTAAGAATGTGGTGATTGACAGAGTCGAAAGCCTTGGCCAGGTCTATGAATAAAACTGCACAGTATTGTCTCTTATAGATGGAAGTTATGATATCATTTAGGACCTTGAGCATGGCTGAGGTGCACCCATGACCAGCTTGGAAACCAGATTGCATAGCAGAGAAGGTGTGGTGGGATTCGAAATGGTCGGGGATCTGTTTGTTAACTTGGCTTTTGAAGACCTTAGAAAGGCAGGGAAGGATAGATATAGGTCTGTAGCAATTTGAAGAGGGGGATGACCGCAGCAGCTTTCCAATCTTTGGGGATCTCAGACGATACGAAAGAGAGGTTGAACAGGCTAGTAATAGGGGGTACAACAATTTTGGCTGATAATTTTAAAAAAAGAGGGTCCAGATTGTCTAGCCCTGTTGATTTGTAGGGGTCCAGATTTTGCAGCTCTTTCAGAACATCAGCTGTCTGTATATGGGTGAAGGAGAAATGGGGGAGGCTTGGGCAAGTTGCTGTGGGGGGTGCAGGGCTGTCATGCAGGGTAGGGGTGGCCAGATGGAAAGCATGGCCAGCCGTAGAAAAATGCTTATTGAACTTCTCAATTATCGTGGATTAGGTGGTGACAGTATTTCCTAGCCTCAGTGCAGTGGGCAGCTGGGAGGAGGTGCTCTTGTTCTCCATGGACTTTACAGTGTCCCAGAACGTCTTGGAGTTTGTGCTGCAGGATGCAAATTTCTGTTTGAAAAAGCTAGCCTTTGCTTTCCTAACTGACTGTCTGTATTGGTTCCTAACTTCCCTGAAAAGTTGCATATCATGGGGGCTATTCAATGCTAATGCAGAACGCCACAGGATGTTTTTGTGCTGGTCAAGGGCAGTCAGGTCTGAAGTGAACCACGTGCTATATCTGTTCCTGGTCCTACATTTTTTGAATGGGGCATGCTTATTTAAGATTGTTAGGAAAGCACTTTTAAAAAATAACCAGGCATCTTCTACTGACGGAATGAGGTCAATATCCTTCCAGGATACCCGGGCCAGGTCAATTGGCAAAATAGGTATTGTAGCCCAAGGAGTGGCGGATGGACCTCTTCAGCTAGCCGGGAGATGGGCCTAGCATAGGCTAGCTCCAGGCTAATTGGTGCTTGCTTCGGGTAAGAGACATTAGCCAGGAGAATCCAATCGGATAGCAGATAGCTAGCTGCGATGATCCAGGTGAAGAGGTTCAGAGCTTGCGGTAGGAATCCGGAGATATGGAGAAAAAGAAGTCCGATAAGCTCTGGGTTGAATAGCGCTGAGCAGACTGGCAGGAGTTGTCCGGGCTAAAGTTTAGCTGATGACCGCTAGCAGTGGCTAGCTGACTACTGGCTAGTAGCTAGTTAGCTGGCTAGCTTCTGTTGGAGGTTCCGGTTCTAAAGTATAGAAAATAGCAGATCCTTACCACATTGGGTGAGGCGGGTTGCAGGAGAGTATGTTGAAGTTGGGGTTTAGAAAAATATAAAAAAATATGTGCAAAGAAAAAATATATAAAAAAATATATATAAAGATATATACACGGGACACGACAAGACGAAAACAAAATACGCCTGACTGCTATGCGATCTTGGATTGAAAAAGGGGTCTGAACCCCAGCCCTGTGTAACTGGTTCCACGACTTCCTGACGGGCCGCCCCCCAGGTGGTGAAGGTAGGAAACAACACATCCACGTCGCTGATCCTCAACACTGGGACCCCACAAGGGTGCGTGCTCAGCCCCCTCCTGTACTCCCTGTTCACCCATGACTCCATGGCCAAGCACGCCTCCAACTCAATCATCAAATTTGCAGACGACAACAGTTTTAGGCCTGATTGTCAACAATGACGAGACAGCCTACAGGGAGGAGGTCAGGGCCCTGGCGGAGTGGTGCAAGGAAAATAACCTCTCACTCAACGTCAACAAAACGAGCTGATCGTGGACTTCAAGAAACAGCAGAGGGTGCAACCCCCTATCCACATCAACGGTACAGCAGTGGAGAAGGTGAGAAGCTTCAAGTTCCTCGGCGTACACATCACCGACGATCTGAAATGGTCCACCCACACAGACAGTGTGGTGAAGAAGGCTCAGGAGGCTGAAGAAATTCCGCTTGGCCCCTAAGACCCTCACAAACTTTTACAGATGCACAATTGAGAGTATCCTGTCGAGCTGTATCACCGCCTGGTAAGGCAACTGCACCACCCGCAACCGCAGGGCTCTCCAGAGGGTTGTACGGTCTGCCCAATGCATCATCGGGGGCACACTGCCTGCCCTCCAGGACACCTACAACACCCGATGTCACAGGAAGGCCAAAAAGATCAACAAGGACATCAACCACCAGAGACACGGCCTGTTCACCCCGCTATCATCCAGAAGGCGAGGTCAGTACAGGTGCATCAAAGCTGGGACCGAGAGACTGAAAAACAGCCTCTATCGCAAGGCCATCAGACTGTTAAATTTCCGTCAATACCCGGCTTCCACCCGGTTACTCAACCCTGCACCTTAGAGGCTGCTGCCCTCTATCACTTTAATGATGGAACACTAGTCACTTTAATCATGTTTACATACTGCTTTACTCACTTCATATGTACATACTGTCTTCTATTCTACTGTATTTTAGTCAATGCCACTCCGACATTGCATGTCCTAACATTTATATATTTCTTAACGCCATTCTTTTACTTTGGATGTGTGTGTATTGTTTTGAATTGTTAGATATTACTGCACTATTGGAGCTAGGAACACAAGCATTTCACTACACCCGCAATAACATCTGCTAAATATGTGTATGTGACCAATAAAATTTGATTTGATTTGATTGATTAGCACACATACACTAAATGTTTTGTGAACTGTCAAAGGCAGAAGGAAATAAATTACAGAATTTTTAGTGAACTGTCAAAGCAGCAGTCCATAAATTACATAAGATTCAATTTTGTCTTGTCTGTTTAATATAATATAATATAATTTCATGAAATCACAAGTCCAATACAGCAAATGAAAGATAAACATCTTGTGAATCCAGCCAACATGTCCGATTTTTAAAATGTTTTACAGCGAAAACACAACATATATTTACGTTAGCTCACCACCATATCCAAAAAAACACAGCCATTTTTTCACAGCAAAGATAGCTTTCACAAAACCCACAAATAGATAAAATTAATCATTAACCTTTGAACAACTTCATCAGATGACAGTCATATGACATCATGTTATACAATACATTTATGTTTTGTTCGATTATGTGCATATTTATAGCCACAAATTGTGGTTTTACATTGGCGCCATGTTCAGAAATGGCTCCAAAATAGCGAAAGTAATTACAGATAGCCACGTGAAATACAGAAATACTCATCATAAACTTTGATGAAAGATACATGTTTAACATATAATTAAAGATACACTGGTTCTTAATGCAACTGCTGTGTTAGATTTAAAAAATAACTTTAGTAAAAAGCACAGCATGCAATAATCGGAGACAGCGCTCAGCCATTCTCCGCCATGTTGGAGTCAACAGAAATACGAAATTACATCATAAATATTCCCTTACCTTTGATGATCTTTCATCAGAATGCAGTGCCAGGAATCCTAGTTCCACAATAAATCGTTTTTTTTGTTTTATAATGTCCATTACTTCTGTCGAATTAGCAACTTTGGCTAGCATGTGTAGTTCACGTGTCCATAGAACTTTACGCTAATGAACGAAAACTTCAAAAAGTGATATTACAAATCGAATAAACTGGTCAAACTCAGTTGAGAATCAATCTTCAGGATGTTTTTCTCATATATATCCAATAACGTCCCAGACGGAGCATTTCTTCATGTCTATATAACGCATTGCAGACAAGGACATGACATTCCCAGTGTGCGTGGCCAAGAACTGGCAATATGCCTGACCTGTCACTCCAAAGGCTCTCATTCGGTCCCACATCAGGCTAGACGCTTCATTCCACGTTCTACTGCCTGTTGACATCTAGTGGAAGGCGTATGAAGTGCATACAGATCCATAAATTTCAGAATTTTCACTTCCTGTTTGGACATTTGACTGCCATATGAGTTCTGTTTTACTCACAGATATAATTCAAACAGTTTTAGAAACGTCAGAGTATTTTCTATCCAATAGTAATAATAATATGCATATCATATGATCTAGGACAGAGTACGAGGCCGTTGAATTTGGGCACCAATTCATCCAAAAGTGAAAATGTCGCCCCCTATCCCTAAGAAGTTTTAAACTAAAGTAATGATTGTCACACATTAGCAGGTTGTGTTAAATTATGAAGGATATGTTTGAGCCCGTTGTCTAAATGGCATGGCTCCATCTCAGGTGCCCCTTTGGCCTACTTTCCACAATCACCAATAAAAGACTGAGCCCTGTTACCCAACCCCCCAAACCCCCACCTCGAACCCAACCCCCCAAACCTCCACCTCGAACCCAACCCCCCAAACCCCCACCTCGAACCAAACCCCCTGATCTCTGGGGAAATCTGATCATCCCCCCGATGCTGCACTTTAGAAAGGCACATTTCAGACACATATGGCATTAAAACGTGGCTACATAGCTATGCTATGCTGTGCCCAGAGCCCAGAGCACGGCGACTCTCTGTGACTGTGGATTTCCTCACTGTGCTCTACAGCCCTAATTAAAAGGCATGCTGTGTGAAGTTTTAATTGGCCTGGTGTCAGCCTGCCTGACTCCCTGACTAAATGATTTAGGGCCCAGCTCCACGACGTAACTCATACATGTCAAATAAATACATGAATGAATAAATAAACAAAGAGATGGTAGTAAATCCCCTGGCTCTCTCAGTGGAGGCAGTCTTCTAGAGAGACAGAGAGCTGTTGAACAGCATAACGGAATGTCACCAGATCTCTCTACCCCTCCATTCCTCAGTCGCACGGCCCATAGAGGGCTGCTAGCTGCTCATAGTGCAGCAGCAGAAGTAGGGTTAGGTTAGGGTTAGGTTAGGGTTAGGGTTAGTCAGGGTTAGGGCAAGGTCAGGGTTAGGTCAGGGTTAGGGTTAGCTCAGGGTTAGGTCAGGGTTAGGGTTAGGTTAGGGTTGGGTTAGGGGTAGCTCAGGGTTAGGTCAGGGTTAGGGTTAGGTTAGGGTTGGGTTAGGGGTAGCTCAGGGTTAGGTCAGGGTTAGGGTTAGGTTAGGGTTGGGTTAGGGGTAGCTCAGGGCTACAACAAAATAGTGAAAGTCTGGGAGTCCCAGAGGAGAGGTTTAAAAAAGCCTGGCTTATATTAAGTTGCTGTGTTTGTAGAGAGCAATAGTGGTTGGTTGTGGGTTTTCTGATCAGCAGTCATTGTGAAGTAGAGGGTTAAGGTCTGAGAGAATAGATGAGCTGAGAGAGGACTGTACAGTAGATGACGGTGTAGATAGCTGAGAGAGGACTGTACAGTAGAATATGGTGTAGATAGCTAGGAGAGGGCTATACAGTAGAATATAGTGTAGATAGCTGAGAGAGGACTGTACAGTAGATGACGGTGTAGATAGCTGAGAGAGGACTGTACAGTAGAATATGGTGTAGATACCTAGGAGAGGGCTGTACAGTAGAATATGGTGTAGATACCTAGGAGAGGGCTGTACAGTAGAATATGGTGTAGATAGCTAGGAGAGGGCTATACAGTAGAAAATGGTGTAGTTATAAAGGAGAGGGCTGTACGGTAGAATATGGTGTAGATACCTAGGAGAGGGCTGTACAGTAGAATATGGTGTAGATAGCTAGGAGAGGGCTGTACAGTAGAATATAGTGTAGATAGCTAGGAGAGGGCTATACAGTAGAATATAGTGTAGTTATAAAGGAGAGGGCTGTACGGTAGAATATGGTGTAGTTTTCAAGGAGAGGGCTGTACAGTAGAGTATGGTGTAGATAGCCAGTAGAGGGCTATACAGTAGAATATAGTGTAGATAGCTAGGAGAGGGCTATACAGTAGAATATAGTGTAGTTATAAAGGAGAGGGCTGTACAGTAGAATATAGTGTAGTTATAAAGGAGAGGGCTGTACAGTAGAGTATGGTGTAGATAGCCAGTAGAGGGCTATACAGTAGAATATAGTGTAGATAGCTAGGAGAGGGCTATACAGTAGAATATAGTGTAGTTATAAAGGAGAGGGCTGTACGGTAGAATATGGTGTAGTTTTCAAGGAGAGGGCTGTACAGTAGAGTATGGTGTAGATAGCCAGTAGAGGGCTGTACAGTAGAATATGGTGTAGATAACTAGGAGAGGGCTGTACAGTAGAGTATGGTGTAGATAGCTAGGAGAGGGCTGTACAGTAGAGTATGGTGTAGATAGCTAGGAGAGGGCTATATAGTAGAGTATGGTGTAGATAGCTAGGAGAGGGCTATATAGTAGAATATGGTGTAGATAGCTAGGAGAGGGTTGTACTGTAGAATATGGTGTAGATAGCTAGGAGAGGGTTGTACTGTAGAATACGGTGTAGATAGCTAGTAGAGGGCTATATAGTAGAATATGGTGTAGATGTGTTGGATAGGGTTGTACAGTAGAGTACAGTTTTGATAGCTAGTAGAGGGCTGTACTGTAGAGGACAGTGTTCACGGCAGAAGGCACAGTGTGGGAGAGAGCACACCAGACACACAACACATGCACATTTGTGGCCTGCTGGAGGTCATTTTGCAGGGCTCTGGCAGTGCACCTCCTTGCACAAAGGCGGAGGTAGCGGTCCTGCTGCTGGGTTGTTGCCCTCCTACGGCCTCCTCCACGTCTCTTGATGTACTGGCCTGTCTCCTGGTAGCGTCTCCATGCTCTGGACACTACGCTGACAGACACAGCAAACCTTTTTGCCACAGCTCGCATTGATGTGCCATCCTGGATGAACTGCACTACCTGAGCCACTTGTGTGGGTTGTAGACTCCGTCTTATGCTACCACTAGAGTGAAAGCACCGACAGCATTCAAAAGTGACCAAAACATCAGCCAGGAAACATAGGAACTGAGAAGTGGTCTGTGGTCACCACCTGCAGAACCATTCCTTTATTGGGGGTGTCTTGCTAATTGTCTATAATTTCCACCTGTTGTCTATTCCATTTGCACAACAGCATGTGAAATGTATTGTCAATCAGTGTTGCTTCCTAAGTGGACAGTTTGATTTCACAGAAGTGTGATTGACTTGGAGTTACATTGTGTTGTCTAAGTGTTCCCTTTATTTTTTTGAGCAGTGTATATATATAGAGTTGATAAACTAGACATTATATATATATATGTCATCAAAAGACTACCAGCAGCTCTTTTCTGTATTGTGATAACTATTCGGTCCTAATTCTGCTCTGCATTGTTTGGGGTTTTACGTTGCACACTAAGCAAATTTTCGCACAATTCCGCATGCAGAGTCTCAATTTGGTTGTTTGCACCATTTTGTGAATTCGCTCTCAACTCAGTGTCATTTTAAGGGGCTTCATTGGCATGGGAAACATATGTTTACATTGCCAAAGTTAGTGAAATAAATAATAAACAAAAGTGAAATAAACAATAAAAAATTAACAGTAAACATTACTCTCACAAAAGTTCCAAAAGAATAAAGACATTTCAAATGTCATGTTATGTCTATATACAGGGTTGTAATGATGTGCAAATAGTTAAAGTACAAAAGGGAAAATAAATCAACATTTACAATTCTCTCTCTCTCTGAGCATCTTGTTCTCAGAGCTAATGAGAGAAGTGCCGTAGGCTAAGACCCTTTATCAAACACTTAGGCGCACGCACACACACACACACGCACGCACGCACGCACGCACGCACACACGCACATTACATAACATAACATCTCTACCTACAGGTTGACATGTGAAGACGACCTGGTCGTGCTGAATGAATGATGAACTGGTTCAACTCTCTGACTCTGCAGAATGTTAACTTGTAACCAAAATGGAGCGTGAAAATTAACATCACTTTGGTGTTACGCAGCTTATGTACAAACTCAGTGAGCATAGCCTTGCTATTGAGAAAGGCCGCCGTAGGCAGACCTGGCTCTCAAGAGAAGACAGGCTATGTGCACACCGCCCACCAAATGAGGTGGAAACTGAGCTGCACTTCCTAACCTCCTTCTAAATGTATGACCATATTAGAGACACATATTTCCCTCAGATTACACAGACCCACAAAGAATTCGAAAACAAACCCAATTTTGATAAACTTCCATATCTACTGGGTGAAATACCACAGTGTGAATCACAGCAGCAAGATGTGTGACCTGTTGCCACAAGGAAATGACAATCAGTGAAGAACAAACACCATTGTGTGTTTTATTTCCCTTTTGTACAGTACTTTCACTATTTTCACATTGTTATAACACTGTATATAGACATAATATGACATTTGAAATGTCTTTATTCTTTTGGAATTTCTGTGAGTGTAATGTTTACTGTTCATAATTATTGTTTATTTCACTTTTGTTTATTATCTACTTCACCTGCTTTGGCAATGTTAACGTATGTTTCCCATGCCAATAAAGCCCTTGAATTAAATCGAGAGAGAGGAAGGGACTGAGACAAAGAGGGAGTGAGCGAAAGAGGGAGAGTGAGTGAGTGAGTGAGTGAGTGAGTGAGTGAGTGAGTGAGTGAGTGAGTGAGTGAGTGAGTGAGTGAGTGAGTGAGTGAGTGAGTGAGTGAGTGAGTGAGTGAGTGAGTGAGTGAGTGAGTGAGTGAGTGAGTGAGTGAGTGAGTGAGAGAGACGCTATGGACCAGGGAGATCAGGGAGGGATGTCATCCTCTGGCCTGGTTTCAAAAAGGCCCAGACAAACCTCACTCTCCTCCAGACAAACCTCACTGTCCTCCAGATAAACCTCACTCTCCTCCAGATAAACCTCACTGTCCTCCAGACAAACCTCACTGACCTCCAGACAAACCTCACTGTCCTCCAGACAAACCTCACTCTCCTCCAGACAAACCTCACTCTCCTCCAGACAAACCTCACTCTCCTCCAGACAAACCTCACTCTCCTCCAGACAAACCTCACTCTCCTCCAGACAAACCTCACTCTCCTCCAGACAAACCTCACTGTCCTCCAGACAAACCTCACTGTCTTACAGACAAACCTCACTGTCCTCCTTGAAATACAATCATACCACGCTGCTCCTCTAGGGATCTGCACTGTCATGAATTGGATAATTCCAGTCTGTTATTTCACCAGAGACAGAGGGATGGAATGGAGAGAGAGAGAGAGAGACAGAGGACAAGGGAGAGGAAGGGAATGGGGAGAGAGAATGCAGAGAGACAGAAACCAGAAAGTGAGAGTGAGAACCGTTTAACTCTGCAGCCATTCCCGAACCGCGAGGATCTGGGATCACAAAAACCAGCTGTCTGGAAAATACACAAGAAAGATCTTCATGTTATGGAAACGCCTCTTGTAATACAGAGCCTGTTGACAGCAGGCCATATAATTTCACTGCCACTCCTAGACTACATTATGTCCCTGTGCTTTCCTGAGTCTGTTCTTGATTCAACATTTTTACAAGTACAAAATAATATGCGAAAATAAGAAAGAACAAGAGATAGGGATATTTCAGGATATTCTTCTCTCTATCTGTGTATAAGACAGACTGATCCTCTCTGTCTCAGGAGGGACTGACTGTGGATCAGACCCCCTTCCCTCCCTGCCTCCCTCTCCTCCCTCCCTGTCTCCCTCTCCTCCCCACCTCCCTCTCCTCCCTCTCCTCCCCCCTCTCTTCCCCTCCTCCCTCTCCTCCCCGCCTCCCCCTCTTCTCCCCGCCTCCCCCTCTTCTCCCCGCCTCCCTCTCCTCCCCGCCTCCCTCTCCTCCCCGCCTCCCTCTCTTCCCTCCCTCCCTGCCTCCCTCTCCTCCCCTCCTCTCTCCTCCCTACCACCTCCCTCTCCTCCCTCTCCTTCCTCTCCTCCCCCGCCTCCCTCTCCTCCCTCTCCTCCCCACCTCCCTCTCCCCCCCCTCCTCCCTCTCCTCCCTGCCTCCCCCGCCTCCCCCGCCTCCCTCTCCTCCCCGCCTCCCTCTCCTCCCCGCCTCCCTCTCCTCCCCGCCTCCCTCTCCTCCCCCTCGAGCTGCACCTGGCTCCCACAGCATGCACGGGGCTGGCAGAAGTGTCAGTGTGACAAAGATATAGTACCCTCCCCCCACCCGTCCATACACTACTCTAACCATATCTCCTTTACCTCTTTAGGCACCAAGAGACCAGCTGCCTACCAGGAGGAGCTCATGAGGAGACGGGAGGTGGTTGGGACACCGAGTGGAATCACATTGGTATCAGAACAGGGCAAAGGAATGCAAATACTTTTGTTCCAGTGGCAACAGTAGTGGCTGGTGTTGTGCCAGTTTCACTGGACACACGAGAAGGCGTGTATAGCCCAGTTGTGGAGCTCATTACTTCTGCTCAGATGAAGAACCAGGCAGAGACACAATCCACATAGCTGCCAGATGATAACATGCACTGGTACTTTGAAAAAATCTATTTTGGGGAAACATGATATACCCTGGCATTACAAATATTAGAGGCAAATACCCAGCCGCAAAAATGAATAACACGTAAGCACAAACAGGCAACGTGGTGTGCAGACAGTGGTGTGCAGAACGGTAAACCCGGAACGCACAACACGGACGGGCTACTGCAGCAGACGACCACACAGGGTTCCACTCCTATCAGATAAAAACCAGAAGAAGCGGCTCCAGCGAGCAATCAATTGAGCAACGTTTCCATGCCCTGAAGAATTCAGGCTGTTCTGTAGGCAAAAGGGTGTCAGACCCGGTACCAGATGGGTGAACCTAATAAACTTGCCACTGAGTGTATATAAAACACAGGAAATCAAATTTTTGACTGCACTGGGCCTTTAAAGGTAATTTCCGATTGCGCCGGCATGCAGCATTTACTGTGATTGCAGTCTCCGCCTCCGCGGGAACATTGCTTAATTGTCAATATTATGCGGATCTTCAGCCCTAAGGGTTAAATAGAGCCCGAGGTGCTGCGGAGCATTTAGACATGCCCTATCCATCCATCCCTCTCTCTCGCCGGCTCTCCTACCCTCTCTCTCTCCCTTCCTCCCTCTATCCAACTGTTCTACCCTCTCTCTCTCCCTCCCTCCCTCCTGTCTGCCTGGCCTGATCCCCTGTACAAGGCACTACAGAGGGTAGTGCGTACGGCCCAGTACATCACTGGGGCCAAGCTTCCTGCCATCCAGGAACCTCTATATCAGGCGGTGTCAGAGGAAGGCCCTAAAAATTGTCAAAGTCTCCAGCCACCCTACTGCTACCGCACAGCAAGCGGTACCGGAGCACCAAGTCGAGGTCCAAAAAGCTTCTTAACAGCTTCTACCCCCAAGCCATAAGACTCCTGAACATCTAATCAAAGGGCTACCCAGACTATTTGCATTGTCCCCCCCCCCCCCTCTTCTGCGCTGCTGCTACACTCTGTTTATTATCTATGCATAGTCACTTTACCTCTACCTACATGTACATATTACCTCAATTACCTCGACTAACCGGTGCCCCTGCACATTGACTCTGTACCGGTCCCCCTGTATATAGCCTCCACATTGACTCTGTACCGGTGCCCCCTGTATATAGCCTCCACATTGACTCTGTACCGGACCCCCTGTATATAGCCTCCACATTGACTCTGTACCGGTACCCCCTGTATATATCCTCCACATTGACTCTGTACCGGTCCCCCTGTATATAGCCTCCACATTGACTCTGTACCGGTCCCCCTGTATATAGCCTCCACATTGACTCTGTACCGGTCCCCCTGTATATAGCCTCCACATTGACTCTGTACCGGTCCCCCTGTATATAGCCTCCACATTGACTCTGTACCGGACCCCCTGTATATAGCCTCCACATTGACTCTGTACCGGTACCCCCTGTATATATCCTCCACATTGACTCTGTACCGGTCCCCCTGTATATAGCCTCCACATTGACTCTGTACCGGTCCCCCTGTATATAGCCTCCACATTGACTCTGTACCGGTCCCCCTGTATATAGCCTCCACATTGACTCTGTACCGGTCCCCCTGTATATAGCCTCCACATTGACTCTGTACCGGTGCCCCCTGTATATAGCCTCCACATTGACTCTGTACCGGTGCCCCCTGTATATATCCTCCACATTGACTCTGTACCGGTACCCCCTGTATATATCCTCCACATTGACTCTGTACCGGTGCCCCCTGTATATATCCTCCACATTGACTCTGTACCAGTGCCCCTGTATATAGCCTCCACATTGACTCTGTACCGGTGCCCCCTGTATATATCCTCCACATTGACTCTGTACCAGTGCCCCTGTATATAGCCTCCACATTGACTCTGTACCAGTGCCCCCTGTATATAGCCTCCACATTGACTCTGTACCAGTGCCCCCTGTATATAGCCTCCACATTGACTCTGTACCGGTGCCCCCTGTATATATCCTCCACATTGACTCTGTACCGGTACCCCCTGTATATATCCTCCACATTGACTCTGTACCGGTGCCCCCTGTATATAGCCTCCACATTGACTCTGTACCGGTGCCCCCTGTATATAGCCTCCACATTGACTCTGTACCGGTCCCCCTGTATATATCCTCCACATTGACTCTGTACCGGTACCCCCTGTATATAGCCTCCACATTGACTCTGTACCGGTACCCCCTGTATATAGCCTCCACATTGACTCTGTACCGGTGCCCCCTGTATATAGCCTCCACATTGACTCTGTACCGGTCCCCCTGTATATAGCCTCCACATTGACTCTGTACCGGTCCCCCTGTATATAGCCTCCACATTGACTCTGTACCGGTCCCCCTGTATATAGCCTCCACATTGACTCTGTACCGGTCCCCCTGTATATAGCCTCCACATTGACTCTGTACCGGTCCCCCTGTATATAGCCTCCACATTGACTCTGTACCGGACCCCCTGTATATAGCCTCCACATTGACTCTGTACCGGTACCCCCTGTATATAGCCTCCACATTGACTCTGTACCGGTACCCCCTGTATATAGCCTCCACATTGACTCTGTACCGGTCCCCCTGTATATAGCCTCCACATTGACTCTGTACCGGTCCCCCTGTATATAGCCTCCACATTGACTCTGTACCGGTCCCCCTGTATATAGCCTCCACATTGACTCTGTACCGGTGCCCCCTGTATATAGCCTCCACATTGACTCTGTACCGGTGCCCCCTGTATATAGCCTCCACATTGACTCTGTACCGGTACCCCCTGTATATATCCTCCACATTGACTCTGTACCGGTGCCCCCTGTATATATCCTCCACATTGACTCTGTACCAGTGCCCCCTGTATATAGCCTCCACATTGACTCTGTACCAGTGCCCCTGTATATAGCCTCCACATTGACTCTGTACCAGGTGCCCCCTGTATATAGCCTCCACATTGACTCTGTACCGGTACCCCCTGTATATAGCCTCCACATTGACTCTGTACCGGTCCCCCTGTATATAGCCTCCACATTGACTCTGTACCGGTCCCCCTGTATATAGCCTCCACATTGACTCTGTACCGGTCCCCCTGTATATAGCCTCCACATTGACTCTGTACCGGTCCCCCTGTATATAGCCTCCACATTGACTCTGTACCGGTACCCCCTGTATATAGCCTCCACATTGACTCTGTACCGGTACCCCCTGTATATATCCTCCACATTGACTCTGTACCGGTCCCCCTGTATATAGCCTCCACATTGACTCTGTACCGGTCCCCCTGTATATAGCCTCCACATTGACTCTGTACCGGTCCCCCTGTATATAGCCTCCACATTGACTCTGTACCGGTGCCCCCTGTATATAGCCTCCACATTGACTCTGTACCGGTGCCCCCTGTATATAGCCTCCACATTGACTCTGTACCGGTACCCCCTGTATATATCCTCCACATTGACTCTGTACCGGTACCCCCTGTATATAGCCTCCACATTGACTCTGTACCAGTGTCCCCTGTATATAGCCTCCACATTGACTCTGTACCAGTGTCCCCTGTATATAGCCTCCACATTGACTCTGTACCGGTACCCCCTGTATATAGCCTCCACATTGACTCTGTACCGGTACCCCCTGTATATATCCTCCACATTGACTCTGTACCGGTCCCTCTGTATATAGCTGCCACATTGACTCTGTACCGGTACCCCCTGTATATATCCTCCACATTGACTCTGTACCGGTGCCCCCTGTATATATCCTCCACATTGACTCTGTACCAGTGCCCCTGTATATAGCCTCCACATTGACTCTGTACCAGTGCCCCCTGTATATAGCCTCCACATTGACTCTGTACCGGTCCCCCTGTATATAGCCTCCACATTGACTCTGTACCGGTCCCCCTGTATATAGCCTCCACATTGACTCTGTACCGGACCCCCTGTATATAGCCTCCACATTGACTCTGTACCGGTACCCCCTGTATATATCCTCCACATTGACTCTGTACCAGTGCCCCTGTATATAGCCTCCACATTGACTCTGTACCAGTGCCCCCTGTATATAGCCTCCACATTGACTCTGTACCAGTGCCCCCTGTATATAGCCTCCACATTGACTCTGTACCGGTGCCCCCTGTATATATCCTCCACATTGACTCTGTACCGGTACCCCCTGTATATATCCTCCACATTGACTCTGTACCGGTGCCCCCTGTATATAGCCTCCACATTGACTCTGTACCGGTGCCCCCTGTATATAGCCTCCACATTGACTCTGTACCGGTCCCCCTGTATATATCCTCCACATTGACTCTGTACCGGTACCCCCTGTATATAGCCTCCACATTGACTCTGTACCGGTACCCCCTGTATATAGCCTCCACATTGACTCTGTACCGGTGCCCCCTGTATATAGCCTCCACATTGACTCTGTACCGGTCCCCCTGTATATAGCCTCCACATTGACTCTGTACCGGTCCCCCTGTATATAGCCTCCACATTGACTCTGTACCGGTCCCCCTGTATATAGCCTCCACATTGACTCTGTACCGGTCCCCCTGTATATAGCCTCCACATTGACTCTGTACCGGTCCCCCTGTATATAGCCTCCACATTGACTCTGTACCGGACCCCCTGTATATAGCCTCCACATTGACTCTGTACCGGTACCCCCTGTATATATCCTCCACATTGACTCTGTACCGGTCCCCCTGTATATAGCCTCCACATTGACTCTGTACCGGTCCCCCTGTATATAGCCTCCACATTGACTCTGTACCGGTCCCCCTGTATATAGCCTCCACATTGACTCTGTACCGGTCCCCCTGTATATAGCCTCCACATTGACTCTGTACCGGTGCCCCCTGTATATAGCCTCCACATTGACTCTGTACCGGTGCCCCCTGTATATATCCTCCACATTGACTCTGTACCGGTACCCCCTGTATATATCCTCCACATTGACTCTGTACCGGTGCCCCCTGTATATATCCTCCACATTGACTCTGTACCAGTGCCCCCTGTATATAGCCTCCACATTGACTCTGTACCGGTACCCCCTGTATATAGCCTCCACATTGACTCTGTACCGGTACCCCCTGTATATAGCCTCCACATTGACTCTGTACCAGTGCCCCCTGTATATAGCCTCCACATTGACTCTGTACCGGTACCCCCTGTATATATCCTCCACATTGACTCTGTACCGGTGCCCCCTGTATATAGCCTCCACATTGACTCTGTACCGGTGCCCCCTGTATATAGCCTCCACATTGACTCTGTACCGGTCCCCCTGTATATATCCTCCACATTGACTCTGTACCGGTACCCCCTGTATATAGCCTCCACATTGACTCTGTACCGGTACCCCCTGTATATAGCCTCCACATTGACTCTGTACCGGTGCCCCCTGTATATAGCCTCCACATTGACTCTGTACCGGTGCCCCCTGTATATATCCTCCACATTGACTCTGTACCGGTACCCCCTGTATATAGCCTCCACATTGACTCTGTACCGGTGCCCCCTGTATATAGCCTCCACATTGACTCTGTACCAGTGCCCCCTGTATATAGCCTCCACATTGACTCTGTACCGGTGCCCCCTGTATATAGCCTCCACATTGACTCTGTACCGGTCCCCCCTGTATATAGCCTCCACATTGACTCTGTACCGGTGCCCCCTGTATATAGCCTCCACATTGACTCTGTACCGGTGCCCCCTGTATATAGCCTCCACATTGACTCTGTACCAGTACCCCCTGTATATAGCCTCCACATTGACTCTGTACCGGTACCCCCTGTATATAGCCTCCACATTGACTCAGTACCGTAACACCCTGTATATAGCCTCCACATTGACTCTGTACCGTAACACCCTGTATATAGCCTCCACATTGACTCTGTACCGTAACACCCTGTATATATCCTCCACATTGACTCTGTACCGTAACACCCTGTATATAGCCTCCACATTGACTCTGTACCGTAACACCCTGTATATAGCCTCCACATTGACTCTGTACCGTAACACCCTGTATATAGCCTCCACATTGACTCTGTACCGTAACACCCTGTATATAGCCTCACTATTGTTATTTTACTGCGGCTGTTTAATGATTTTTTACTTTTATATTTTACTTAACACTTTTTTTTCTTAACTTCTTAAAGCATTGTTGGTTAAGGGCTTGTAAGTCAGCATTTCACTGTCAGGTCTACTACACCTGTTGTAGTCAGCATTTCACTGTAAGGTCTACACCTGTTATATTCAGCATTTCACTGTCAGGTCTACTACACCTGTTGTAGTCAGCATTTCACTGTCAGGTCTACTACACCTGTTGTAGTCAGCATTTCACTGTCAGGTCTACTACACCTGTTATATTCAGCATTTCACTGTCAGGTCTACTACACCTGTTATATTCAGCATTTCACTGTCAGGTCTACTACACCTGTTGTAGTCAGCATTTCACTGTCAGGTCTACTACACCTGTTGTAGTCAGCATTTCACTGTCAGGTCTACTACACCTGTTGTAGTCAGCATTTCACTGTCAGGTCTACTACACCTGTTGTAGTCAGCATTTCACTGTCAGGTCTACTACACCTGTTGTAGTCAGCATTTCACTGTCAGGTCTACTACACCTGTTGTAGTCAGCATTTCACTGTCAGGTCTACTACACCTGTTGTAGTCAGCATTTCACTGTCAGGTCTACTACACCTGTTATATTCAGCATTTCACTGTCAGGTCTACTACACCTGTTATATTCAGCATTTCACTGTCAGGTCTACTACACCTGTTGTAGTCAGCATTTCACTGTCAGGTCTACTACACCTGTTATATTCAGCATTTCACTGTCAGGTCTACTACACCTGTTGTATTCAGCAATTCACTGTCAGGTCTACTACACCTGTTATATTCAGCATTTCACTGTCAGGTCTACTACACCTGTTGTAGTCAGCATTTCACTGTCAGGTCTACTACACCTGTTGTAGTCAGCATTTCACTGTCAGGTCTACTACACCTGTTGTAGTCAGCATTTCACTGTCAGGTCTACTACACCTGTTGTAGTCAGCATTTCACTGTCAGGTCTACTACACCTGTTGTAGTCAGCATTTCACTGTCAGGTCTACTACACCTGTTGTAGTCAGCGCATGTGACAAATACAATTTGATTTGATAAAGAACCACTCAACCAGGGCCTACATGACCTACGTTAATCCACATTAGCCTATATGACCTACGTTAATCCACATTAGTCTACATGACCTACGTTAATCCACATTAGCCTACATGACCTACGTTAATCCACATTAGCCTACATGACCTACGTTAATCCATATTAGCCTACATGACCTACGTTAATCCACATTAGCCTACATGACCTACGTTAATCCACATTAGCCTACATGACCTACGTTAATCCACATTAGCCTACATGACCTACATTAATACACATTAGCCTACATGACCTACGTTAATCCACATTAGCCTACATGACCTACATTAATACACATTAGTCTACATGACCTACGTTAATCCACATTAGCCTACATTACACCTACGTTAATCCACATTAGCCTACATGACCTACGTTAATACACATTAGTCTACATGACCTACGTTAATCCACATTAGCCTACATTACACCTACGTTAATCCACATTAGCCTACATGACCTACGTTAATACACATTAGCCTACATTACCTACGTTAATCCACATTAGCCTACGTTAATCCACATTAGCCTACGTTAATCCACATTAGCCTACGTTAATCCACATTAGCCTACATGACCTATGTTAATCCACATTTGACTTTCCATTAACCTATGACCTTCCAACACTTAAACAGATATAGCCTATAGTAAATGTATATAACAATCCTGCTGGGTAAGAGCTTAGGGTAGGGGGCTGGGGGCAGCAGTAACAACCACCTTACATCATACAGTTAGTGTGATCATCAGACACCCATGAGGAATGTGGAGTCAGTGGGTAGATAGGACACAATGCTTCAGTGAGGAGTGGACCGGGGAGATATCAGGAGGAGTGGAGATATCAGGAGGGGTTGACCGGGGAGATATAAGGAGGAGTGGACCAAGGAGATATCAGGAGGAGTGGACCGGGGAGATATCAGGAGGAGTGGACCGGGGAGATATCAGGAGGAGTGGACCAAGGAGATATCAGGAGGAGTGGACCGGGGAGATATCAGGAGGAGTGGACCGGGGAGATATCAGGAGGAATGGACCGGGGAGATATCAGGAGGAGTGGACCGGGGAGATATCAGGAGGAGTGGACCGGGGAGATACCAGGAGGAGTGGACCGGGGAGATATCAGGAGGAGTGGAGATATCAGGAGGAGTGGACCGGGGAGATATCAGGAGGACCGGGGAGATATCAGGAGGAGTGGAGATATCAGGAGGAGTGGACCGGGGAGATATCAGGAGGAGTGGAGATATCAGGAGGAGTGGACCGGGGAGATATCAGGAGGAGTGGAGATATCAGGAGGGGTTGACCGCAGAGATATAAGGAGGAGTGGACCATGGAGATATCAGGAGGAGTGGACCGTGGAGATATCAGGAGGAGTGGAGAGGGGAGATGTCAGGAGGAGTGGACCGTGGAGATATCAGGAGGAGTGGACCGGGGAGATATCAGGAGGAATGGACCAAGGAGATATCAGGAGGAGTGGACCGGGGAGATACCAGGAGGAGTGGAGATATCAGGAGGAGTGGACCGGGGAGATACCAGGAGGAGTGGAGATATCAGGAGGAGTGGACCGGGGAGATATCAGGAGGAGTGGAGATATCAGGAGGAGTGGACCGAGGAGATATCAGGAAGAGTGGACCGGGGAGATATCAGGAGCAGTGGACCGGGGAGATATCAGGAGGAGTGGAGAGGGGAGATATCAGGAGGAGTGGAGATATCAGGAGGAATGGACCGTGGAGATATCAGGAGGAGTGGACCGCAGAGATGTAAGGAGGACTGGACCAAGGAGATATCAGGAGGAATGGACCAAGGAGATATCAGGAGGAATGGACCAAGGAGATATCAGGAGGAGAGGACCAGGGTGATATCAGGAGGAGTGGACCGGGGAGATGTCAGGAGGAGTGGACCGGGGAGATGTCAGGGGGAGTGGACCGGGGAGATGTCAGGAGGAGTGGACCGGGGAGATGTCAGGAGGAGTGGACCGGGGAGATGTCAGGAGGAGTGGACCGGGGAGATGTCAGGAGGAGTGGACCGGGGAGATGTCAGGAGGAGAAGACCGGGGAGATATCAGGAGGAGTGGAGATATCAGCAGGATAGGACCGGGGAGATATCAGCAGTATAGGACCGGGGAGATATCAGCAGTATAGGACCGGGGAGATATCAGCAGTATAGGACCGGGGAGATATCAGCAGGATAGGACCGGGGAGATATCAGCAGGATAGGACCGGGGAGATATCAGCAGGATAGGACCGGGGAGATATCAGCAGGATAGGACCGGGGAGATATCAGCAGGATAGGACCAGGGAGATATCAGCAGGATAGGACCAGGGAGATGGATGCAACTATATTTAGTTCATGCTTTTCCACTTCACTGCTTCAGTTCCATGACAGGATGATACACACAGAGACGTTGATGGCTAAGGCCACATGAGAAATCACCATGAGTCATCGTTGTATCAATGCCTAAGAAATTATGTTAAGTCATTTTACAGTCTTAATTAATAAAGTCTATATCTCTTTCTTCCACCCTAAGTGTATGAGTCCTGAATCCAAGTTCAATTGGCTAAGTCAGGTTGAGACTAACAGGCTTGTGGAGAAGAGAAGAGAAGAGAAGAGAAGAGAAGAGAAGAGAAGAGAAGAGAAGAGAAGAGAAGAGAAGAGAAGAGAAGAGAAGAGAAGAGAGAGGAGGAAAATGATAGGATTGGACAGGACAGGAGAGGGTAGGAGAGGAGAGGAGAGGAGAGGAATGGAGGGAGAGGAAAGTGGAGGAGTGGAGGGAGAGGAGAAGAGAGGAGGGGAGGGGAGATTATAGGAAAGGTGAGAAGAGGATAGGAAAGGAGAGAAATGGAGGGAGAGGAAAGGGGAGGAGTGGAGGGAAAGGAGGGGAGGGGAGGGAAGGAAGGGGAGATTATACGAAAGATGAGAAGAGGAGAGGAAAAGGATAGGATAGGAAAGGAGAGGATATGAGTTGAAAGGAGAGAAATGGAGGGAGAGGAAAGGGGAGTAGTGGAATGAAAGGAGAGGATACGAGAGGAGAGGAGTGGATAGGAGAGGATATGAGAGGAGTGGAGAGGAGATGAAAGGAGAGGATATGAGAGGAGAGGAGAGGAGATGAAAGGAGAGGATATGAGAGGAGATGAGTGGATAGGAGTTGAAATGAGAGATATGGAGGGAGAGGAAAGGGGAGTAGTGGAGGGAAAGGAGAGGATATGAGAGGAGAGGAGTAGAGGATATGAGAGGAGAGGAGTGGATAGGAGTTGAAAAGAGAGAAATGGAGGGAGAGGAAAGGGGAGTAGTGGAGGGAAAGGAGAAGATATGAGAGGAGAGGAAGAAGAAACAATAGGAGAGGAGAGGAGATGAAAGGAGATGAGAGGAGATGATATAAGTGGAGGGAGCGGAGAGGATAGGAGATCATAGGAAAGGGGATGAGAGGATAAGATATAAGTGGAGGGAGAGGAGAGGAGATTATAGGAAAGGGGAGGAGAGGATAGGAGAGGATAGAAGTGGATGGTGAGGAGAGGAGATTATAGGAAAGCGGAGGAGAGGAGAGGGTAGAAGTGGAGGGAGAGAAGAGGAGATTATAGGAAAGGGGATGAGGATAGGAGAGGATAGAAGTGGAGGGTGAGGAGAGGAGAGGAGATTATAGGAAAGGGGATGAGGATAGGAGAGGATAAAAGTGGAGGGTGAGGAGAGGAGAGGAGATTAGAGGAAAGGTGATGAGAGGAGAGGAGTGAGAGGAGAGGAGAGGAAAGAAGAGGAGAGGAGAGGAGCGACATGGAGAGGAGAGGAGATGAAACTCACTCATGTTCCTGTCCCTCACTTTTCTTCTCTCTCTCAGAGAAACACTTCTTTCTCTCTCTATTTTGAATGCAGAAGTAAAAAGAGTCATTCAGTCTGTGCTGCTCATTGTAGCTGTTCATTTCAGTATAATTAGCGAGTCTCTGCTCTCTATCCCTCCCTCTCAATGATGGAGACCTGACTTCCATCTATATTGGATGGGTATTGTGATGCTGAGGGAGGGACATGCTTTCCCACAGCCGTGTAAAGAGGGCTTGGCACATCTAATGCCTGTGTTTGTGCTGCATCTATAGACTGGCACTGACAAGGGCATGATTCCCTGCGCCCCTAAAGCCCCTTCCCACCCAAAGCATGTCGTCTCCATGCTGGTTCCTAATTAATGACAAGGTTTGTGTTTGTATGCTTACCCTTTCTCTCTCTCACTCTCTCTGTTTTCTCTTTGTGTACACCAAACATGGCTGTTCTGCCTTGGCACGCACAAACAAACAAATTCTCAAACAGACTTTGAGAACACACAACGCACTCACACCCACACTAAGACCACGGCAACCCACCGAGATGGTCGGGGCTATCATTTCACCCTTGTCGTTCCTTCTTTCTCCTCTCACCCCTCTCTCTCTCCCTCCATCATCCGTTCCACAAGACAATCAATCAATCAATCAAGTTTATTTTATATAGCCCTTCGTACATCAGCTAATATCTCGAAGTGCTGTACAGAGACCCAGCCTAAAACCCCAAACAGCTAGAATGCAGGTGTAGAAGCACCAGACACCAGACACTGCTCTGAATTCAAGTGATGAGTCTGAATCACTCATATAATTAGGAATTGGAACATGGAATCAATAAGGATTCAATTAACTGCATCACCTGACTAATATAGGAAGTGCTCCATTAACCACAGTTGTATTATTTTTATTTTACTTCACCTTTATTTAACCTATTTGGGATAGGGTGCAGCATTTTCACGTTTGGATGAAAAGCGTTCCCAGAGTAAACTGCCTGCTACTCAGTCACAGTTGCTAATATATGCATATTATTAGTAGATTTGGATAGAAAACACTCTGAAGTTTCTAAAACTGTTTGAATGATGTGTGAGTATAACAAGACTCATATGGCAGGCAAAAACCTGAGAAAAATCCAACCAGGAAGTGGGAAATCTGAGGTTTGTAGTTTTTCAACTCATTGCCTATCGAATATATAGAAGATGAATGTGCAAGTAGAGATACTGGGGTGCAAAGGAGCAAACTAAATAAATACAGTATGGGGATGAGGTAGTTGGATGGGTTATTTACAGTAGGGCTATGTACAGGTGCAGTGATCTGTGAGCTGCTCTGACAGCTGGTGCTTGAAGTTAGTGAGAGAAATAAGAGTCTCCAGCTTCAGCGATTTTTGCAGTTCGTTCCAGACATTGGCAGCAGAGAACTGGAAGGAAAGACGGCCAAATGAGGAATTCGCTTTGGGGGTGACCAGTGAAATATACCTGCTGGAGCGCGTGCTACGGGTGGGTGCTGCTATGGTGACCAGTGAGCTGAGATAAGGTGGGGCTTTACCTAGCAAAGACTTGTAGATGACCTGGAGCCAGTGGGTTTGGCGATGAGTATGAAGCGAGGGCCAGCCAACGAGAGCGTACAGGTTGCAGTGGTGGGTAGTATATGGGGCTTTGGTGACAAAATGGATGGCACTGTGATAGACTGCATCCAATTTGTTGAGTAGAGTGTTGGAGGCTATTTTGTAAATTACATCGTCGAAGTCGAGGATCGGTAGGATAGTCAGTTTTATGAGGGTATGTTTGGCAGCATGAGTGAAGGATGCTTTGTTGCGAAATAGGAAGCCGATTCTAGATTTAATTTTGGATTGGAGATGTTTAATGTGAGTCTGGAAGGAGAGATTACAGTCTAACCAGACACCTAATTATTTGTAGTTGTCCATATATTCCAGGTCAGAACCGTCCAGAGTAGTGATGCTGGATGGGCGGGCAGGTGCGGGCAGCGATCGGTTGAAGAGCATGCATTTAGTTTTACTTGCATTTAAGAGCAGTTGGAGGCCACAGAAGGAGAGTTGTATGGCATTGAAGCTCGTCTGGAGGTTAGGTGTCCAAAGAACGGCCAGAAGTATTCAGAATGGTGTCGTCTCTGTAGAGGTGGATCAGAAAATCACCAGCAGCAAGAGCAACATCATTGATGTATACAGAGAAGAGAGTCGGCCCGAGAATTGAACCCTGTGGCACCCCCATAGAGACTGGTAGAGGTCCGGACAACAGGCCCTCTGATTTGACACACTGAACTCTGTCTGAGAAGTAGTTGGTGAACCAGGCGAGGCAGTCATTTGAGAAACCAAGGCTGTTGCGTCTGCCGATAAGAATGTGGTGATTGACAGAGTCGAAAGCCTTGGCCAGGTCTATGAATACGGCTGCACAGTATTGTCTCTTGTCGATGGCAGTTATGATATCGTTTAGGACCTTGAGCGTGGCTGAGGTGCACCCATGACGAGCTCGGAAGCCAGACTGCATAGCGGAGAAGGTACGGTGGGATTCGAAATGGTCGGGGATCTGTTTGTTAACTTGACTTTCAAAGACCTTAGAAAGGCAGGTTAGGATAGTTACAGGTCTGTAGCAGTTTGGGTCTAGAGTGTCTCCCCCTTTGAAGAGGGGGATGACCGTTGCAGCTTTCCAATCTTTGGGGATCTCAGACGATACGAAAGAGAGGTTGAACAGGCTAGTAATAGGGGTTGCAACAATTTCGGCAGATTATTTTAGAAAGAGAGGGTCCAGATTGTCTAGCCTGGCTGATTTGTAGGGGTCCAGATTTTGCAGCTCTTTCAGACCATCAGCTGTCTGGATTTGGGTGAAGGAGAACTGGGGAGGCTTGGGCAAGTTGCTGTGGGGAGTGCAGTGCTGTTGACCGGGGTAGAGGTAGCCAGGTGGAAAGCATGGCCAGCCATAGAAAAAGGCTTATTGAAACTCTCAATTATAGTGGATTTATCGGTGGTAACAGTGTTTCCTAGCCTCAGTGCAGTGGGCAGCTGGGAGGAGGTGCTCTTGTTCTCCATGGACTTTACAGTGTCCCAGAACTTTTTTGAGTTTGTGCTGCAGGATGCAAATTTCTGTTTGAAAGAGCTAGCCTTAGCTTTCCTAACTGCCTGTGTATATTGGTTCCTAACTTCCCTGAAAAGCTCCATATCACGGGGGCTATTTGATGCTAATGCAGTACGCCACAGGATGTTTTTTGTGCTGGTCAAGGGCAGTCATGTCTTGAGTGAACCAAGGGCTATATCTGTTCCTGGTCCTACATTTTTTGAATGGGGCATGCTTATTTAAGATGGCGAGGAAGGCACTTTTAAAGAATAACCAGGCATCCTCTACTGATGGGATGAGGTCAATATTCTTCCCGGGCCAGGTCGATTAGAAAGGCCTGCTCGTTGAAGTGTTTTATGGAGCGTTTGACCGTGATGGGGGGTGGTCGTTTGACTGCAGACCCATTACGGATGCAGGCAATATGCAGGCAATATGGCAGTGATCGCTGAGATTCTGGTTGAAGACAGCAGAGGTGTATTTGGAGGGCAAGTTGGTTAGGATGATATCTATGAGGGTGCCCGTGTTTACGGATTTGGGGATGTACCTGGTAGGTTCATAGATCCTTTGTGTGAGATTGAGGGCATCAAGCTTAGATTGTAGGATGACCAGAGTGTTAAGCATGTCCCAGTTTATGTCACCTAGCAGCACGAGCTCTGAAGATAGATTGGGAGCAATCAATTCACATATGGTGTCCAGGGCACAGCTGGGGGCAGAGGTGGTCTATAGCAAGCGGCAACGGTGAGAGACTTGTTTCTGGAAAGGTGGATTTTTAAAAGTAGAAGCTCAAATTGTCACCTGCAGAGTACAGGAAGGGCTCCATAACCACATCGCCTGCCTAATACAGGAAGGGCTCCATAACCACACCGCCTGCCTAATACAGGAAGGGCTCCATTAACCACATCGCCTGCCTAATACAGGAAGGGCTCCATTAACCACACCGCCTGCCTAATACAGGAAGGGCTCCATTAACCACATCGCCTGCCTAATACAGGAAGGGCTCCATTAACCACATCGCCTGCCTAATACAGGAAGGGCTCCATTAACCACATCGCCTGCCTAATACAGGAAGGGCTCCATTAACCACATCGCCTGCCTTTCTATAGTTGTAAAGAGAGGAAATGGGATATAAAAAATCCTTCTTTATATCCCAAAAAGTCAGTTTAGTTGGCTTTCAGTAATCCACCCGTTCAACATGCAGACAAAGAAATCCAAAAAGCTACCGCTAAACTTTGTTAAAACAAGTCAAACTAAATTTCTATTTAATCCTCAGAAACCCTAAAATGTATTTAAACTCTAATATTTCATACAGAAAGAAGTATGTTCAATAGAAAAGTAAAATTAGACCCCATAAACACTCTGGTATGTGCGTCAGCAAAATCCATTCGCCCAACAAGTAGCGTACAGAAGCTAAAATATCTGCACTTAAATGGATTTCATCTGCAGTGCAAGTGCCCAGCATGTACTTGTACCTTAACCACAGCAGCAACTGCCACATGCCTAGCCCCTAGCCGCCCTACATACACATAGCTGATCATTACGGTATGTTATGTATCCGTATCATCATGTTGTGTGGATGAATGTGTGGCGTGCATCGATTTACCATTTCCTCTCTTTACAACTAGAAAAGCAGGATGAACTTCTGACTCAGTCCCCTGACTTCTAACTGACAGCCAGAGCAACCTGGTGACAAGTCACTTCTACTAACCACAGACAGCAGAGTGCAACATAAGAACTGCACTCAAAATGTCTCCATTTTTTCAGCATCATTCCCAATTGGATCAGTCGTCCTCCTGCGATGAATGCTTTACAAGCAGTTTGTGCGATCTGTGGTAAAGAACGACTGGCCTGCTGCAGATTCCAACCTCTGGCTGGGTAATGGGCATTATTAAAGCATCATTATAGAGCAGCCCAGGTCTCTATGGGCCGCTTCACTCACTCACACACACACACACACACACACACACACACACACACACACACACACACACACACACACACACACACACACACACACACACACACACACACACACACACACACACACACACACACACACACACACACACACACACACACAGCATTGGAGAGGAGACAATGTCTCTATGGGCCGCTTTATAGATGTTCATCTGGGATGAGGGTCATCTGCAATTAACAAGCTGATAAAATCATTACCCGCAAATGTCAGAGAGAGAGAGCGAAAGAGAGAGGGAGAGAGACAGAGAGAAAGTAAAGGACTCTATCTTCCTTACCCTTTCTACCCTGGTTCTGTTCTGTCAGAGTGTGTCTAAGTGACCATAGTGTTGTAGAACAAATTGATCCTACTACACCGGCTCTGACGCTCGTCGAATGTGGCAGGGCTTGCAAACTATTACGGACTACAAAGGGAAACCCAGTGGCAAGCTGCCCAGTGACGCATGCCTACCAGAAGAGCTAAATGCCTTTTATGATCGCTTCGAGGCAAGCAACACTGAAGCATGCATGAGAGCAGCAGCTGTTTCGGACGACTGTGTGATTACGCTCTCTGTAGCCGATGTGAGCAAGACCTTTAAAAAGGTCAACATTCACAAAGCCGCAGGGCCAGACGGATTACCAGGACATACACAGTCCCTGTGCCCAAGAAAGTGAAGGTAACCTTCCTAAATTATTAGAGAATATGAGAGAGAGAGAGAGCAGATGCTGGGAGACGAGAAGCAAGTACAGGGAGTGAATATTTAATAAATAACCGACATGAAACAACACAAGGACAGTGTCTGGACAGGGGGAACAAAACAACATTAATGCTGACACGGCGATGAAACTGAGGAATAGACAGATATAGGGGAGGCAATCAACAAGTGATGGAGTCCAGGTGAGTCCAATGAAGGGCTGATGCGCGTAACGATGGTGATAGGTGTGCGTAATGATGGGCCGCCTGGCGCCCTTGAGTGCCAGAGAGGGAGAGTGTGTGTAAAGGACTCTATCTTCCTTACCCTTTCTACCCTTGTTCTGTTCTGTCAGAGCGTGTCTGAGTGGCCATGGTGTTGTAGAACAAATTGATAAAACCACGTGTCAGGCAGCTTAAATGTGAAGACAGGCCTTTCACGGGCTGACTATAACCACACTTATCACAGGGATGCAAAGACTCACTGCTGGCATGTCAGGCTTCATGATTGCAGGGCCGGACGGCCCCAGACATTAGTTACGACTAAAATAAAAAGTACCGTACACCAACTGGAACCTCTGAAGGCTCCAGAAAGCTGCTTTAAAATGGCAGCTCCATGAACCTTAAATGTGTTCATTAGGAGGCCCAGGCTTCCAGTGAGATGACAGTGAAATAAAGATGTTATCGGTGTGTAAGTGGGGCCAGATTTTCACAAGGCCTCTCCACACTCTAGTAAGCTGTGCCACAAAATCCATGCAGCTGGGAGAGAGAGAGAAAGAATTAAAGAAAGAGAGAGAGAAAGAATTAAAGAAAGAGGGAGAGAGAGAGAGAGAGAGAGAGAGAGAGAGAGAGAGAGAGAGAGAGAGAGAGAGAGAGAGAGAGAGAAAACTCCCATATCTACTGGGTGAAATTCCAAAGTGTGCCATCACAGCAGCAAGATTTGTGACCTGTTGCCACAAGAAAACAGTGAAGAACAAACACCATTGTAAATACAACCCATATTTCTGCTTATTTATTTTCCCTTGTGTACTTTAACCATTTGTACATTGTTACAACACTGTATATATATAATAAGACATTTGTAATGTCTTTATTTTTTTGAAACTTCTGTATGTGTAATGTTTACTGTTAATTTTTATTGTTTATTTCACTTTGGTATATTATCCACCTCACTTGCTTTGGCAATGTTAACACATTTCCCATGCCAATAAAGCATAGATAGATAGATAGTACATAGTCAATGGTAGGCTTCGAGGGGACTCCTATGGTAGGTTCACCTATAGCTCATCTCTTGGCAGTAGCACTGTAGACTACTTTATCACTGACCTCAACCCAGAGTCTCTCAGAGCGTTCACAGTCAGCCCACTGACACCCCTATCAGACCACAGCAAAATCACAGTCTACTTGAACAGAGCAATACTCAATCATGAGGCATCAAAGCCAAAGGAACTGAGTAACATTAAGAAATGCTATAGATGGAAGGAATGCAGTTTGGAAACCTACCAAAAAACAATTAGGCAACAGCAAATTCAATCCCTTTTAGACAACTTCCTGGGTAAAATGTTCCACTGCAATAGTGAAGGTGTAAACTTGGCAGTAGAAAATCTTAACAGTATATTTGACCTCTCAGCTTCCCTATCAAATCTAAAAATCTCAAATAGAAAACCGAAGAAAATGAACAACAATGACAAATGGTTTGATAAAGAATGCAAAAATCTAAGAAATAAATTGAGAAACCTGTCCAACCAAAAACATAGAGACCCGGAAAACCTGAGTCTACGCCTTCACTATGGTGAATCACTAAAACAATACAGAAATACACTACGGAAAAAGAAGGAACAGCACGTCAGAAATCAGCTCAATGTAATTGAAGACTCCATAGACTCTAACCAATTCTGGGAAAATTGGAAAACACTAAACAAACAACAACACGAAGAATTATCTATCCAAAATGGAGATGTATGGGTAAACCACTTCTCCAATCTTTTTGGCTCTATAACAAAGAATAAAGAGCAAAAACATATACATGATCAAATACAAATCCTAGAATCAACTATTAAAGACTACCAGAACCCACTGGATTCTCCAATTACCTTGAATGAGTTACAGGACAAAATAAAAACCCTCCAACCCAAAAAGGCCTGTGGTGTTGATGGTATCCTTAATGAAATTATCAAATATACAGACAACAAATTCCAATTGGCTATACTAAAACTCTTTAACATCGTCCTTAGCTCTGGCATCTTCCCCAATATTTGGAACCAAGGACTGATCACCCCAATCCACAAAAGTGGAGACAAATTTGACCCCAATAACTACCGTGGAATATGCGTCAACAGTAACCTTGGGAAAATCCTCTGCATTATCATTAACAGCAGACTCGTACATTTCCTCAATGAAAACAATGTACTGAGCAAATGTCAAATTGGCTTTTTACCAAATTACCGTACAACAGACCATGTATTCACCCTACACACCCTAATTGACAACCAAACAAACCAAAACAAAGGCAAAGTCTTCTCATGCTTTGTTGATTTCAAAAAAGCCTTCGACTCAATTTGGCATGAGGGTCTGCTATACAAATTGATGGAAAGTGGTGTTGGGGGTAAAACATATAACATTATAAAATCCATGTACACAAACAACAAGTGTGCGGTTAAAATTGGCAAAAAACACACACATTTCTTCACACAGGGTCGTGGGGTGAGACAGGGATGCAGCTTAAGCCCCACCCTCTTCAACATATATATCAACGAATTGGCGCGGGCACTAGAACAGTCTGCAGCACCCGGTCTCACCCTACTAGAATCCGAAGTCAAATGTCTACTGTTTGCTGATGATCTGGTGCTTCTGTCACCAACCAAGGAGGGCCTACAGCAGCACCTAGATCTTCTGCACAGATTCTGTCAGACCTGGGCCCTGACAGTAAATCTCAGTAAGACCAAAATAATGGTGTTCCAAAAAAGGTCCAGTCACCAGGACCACAAATTCCATCTAGACACCGTTGCCCTAGAGCACACAAAAAACTATACATACCTCGGCCTAAACATCAGCACCACAGGTAACTTCCACAAAGCTGTGAACGATCTGAGAGACAAGGCAAGAAGGGCCTTCTATGCCATCAAAAGGAACATAAATTTCAACATACCAATTAGGATCTGGCTAAAAATACTTGAATCAGTCATAGAGCCCATTGCCCTTTATGGTTGTGAGGTCTGGGGTCCGCTCACCAACCAAGATTTCACAAAATGGGACAAACACCAAATTGAGACTCTGCATGCAGAATTCTGCAAAAATATCCTCCGTGTACAACGTAGAACACCAAATAATGCATGCAGAGCAGAATTAGGCCGATACCCACTAATTATCAAAATCCAGAAAAGAGCCGTTAAATTCTACAACCACCTAAAAGGAAGCGATTCCCAAACCTTCCATAACAAAGCCATCACCTACAGAGAGATGAACCTGGAGAAGAGTCCCCTAAGCAAGCTAGTCCTAGGGCTCTGTTCACAAACACAAACACACCCCACAGAGCCCCAGGACAACAGCACAATTAGACCCAACCAAATCATGAGAAAACAAAAAGATAATTACTTGACACATTGGAAAGAATTAACAAAAAAACAGAGCAAACTAGAATGCTATTTGGCCCTAAACAGAGAGTACACAGTGGCAGAATACCTGACCACTGTGACTGACCCAAACTTAAGGAAAGCTTTGACTATGTACAGACTCAGTGAGCATAGCCTTGCTATTGAGAAAGGCCGCCGTAGGCAGACATGGCTCTCAAGAGAAGACAGGCTATGTGCACACTGCCCACAAAATGAGGTGGAAACTGAGCTGCACTTCCTAACCTCCTGCCCAATGTATGACCATATTAGAGAGACATATTTCCCTCAGATTACACAGATCCACAAAGAATTTGAAAACAAATCCAATTTTGATAAACTCCCATATCTACTGGGAGAAATTCCACAGTGTGCCATCACAGCAGCAAGATTTGTGACCTGTTGCCACAAGAAAAGGGCAACCAGTGAAGAACAAACACCATTGTAAATACAACCCATATTTATGCTTATTTATTTTAACTTGTGTGCTTTAACCATTTGTACATTGTTACAACACTGTATATATATAATATAACATTTGTAATGTCTTTATGGTTTTGAAACTTCTGTATGTGTAATGTTTACTGTTAATTTGTACTGTTTATTTCACTTTTGTATAATATCTACCTCACTTGCTTTGGCAATGTTAACACATGTTTCCCATGCCAATAAAGCCCCTTGAATTGAATTGAATTGAATTGAATTGAATAGATAGATAGATAGATAGATAGATAGATAGATAGATAGATAGATAGATAGATAGATAGATAGATAGATAGATAGATAGATAGATAGATAGATAGATAGATAGATAGATAGATAGATAGAGAAACTGGTAAGATACACAGAGAGAGCTCGGTCATTGGCATGCTGGAATCCTTGTTCCAGTCTGTATTTACTGACCCATGGGAGACTGCAGTCATGTCTTCCCCTCCTTACCCCACCCCCCTTCCTTCGCCAGTTCATCTGACTCTGGGTCAGTAGATAAAGGGCTTCATCTGACTCTGGGTCAGTAGATAAAGGAGTTCATCTGACTCTGGGTCAGTAGATAAAGGGCTTCATCTGACTCTGGGTCAGTAGATAAAGGGTTTCATCTGACTCTGGGTCAGTAGATTTACATTTACATTTTAGTCATTTAGCAGACGCTCTTATCCAGAGCGACTTACAGTAGAGTGCATACATTTTATTACATTTTTTACATACTGAGACAAGGATATCCCTACCGGCCAAACCCTCCCTAACCCGGACGACGCTATGCCAATTGTGCGTCGCCCCACGGACCTCCCGGTTGCGGCCGGCTGCGACAGAGCCTGGGCGCGAACCCAGCCCAGCCTGGGCGCGAACTCAGAGACTCTGGTGGCGCAGCTAGCACTGCGATGCAGTGCCCTAGACCACTGCGCCACCCGGGAGGTACACAGATAAAGGGCTTCATCTTCATCTTCATCTAGATAAAGGGCTTCATCTGACTCTGGGTCAGTAGATAAAGGAGTTCATCTGACTCTGGTTCAGTAGATAAAGGGCTTCATCTGACTCTGGGTTCAGTAGATAAAGGGCCTCATCTGACTCTGGGTCAGTAGATAAAGGGCCTCATCTGACTCTGGGTCAGTAGATAAAGGGCCTCATCTGACTCTGGGTCAGTAGATAAAGGGCTTCATCTGACTCTGGGTCAGTAGATAAAGGGCTTCATCTGACTCTGGGTCAGTAGATAAAGGGCTTCATCTGACTCTGGGTCAGTAGATAAAGGAGTTCATCTGACTCTGGGTCAGTAGATAAAGGAGTTCATCTGACTCTGGGTTCAGTAGATAAAGGGCTTCATCTGACTCTGGGTCAGTATATAAAGGGCCTCATCTGACTCTGGGTCAGTAGATAAACGGCTTCATCTGACTCTGGGTCAGTAGATAAAGGGCTTCATCTGACTCTGGGTCAGTAGATAAAGGGCATCATCTGACTCTGGGTCAGTAGATAAAGGGCTTCATCTGACTCTGGGTTCAGTAGATAAAGGGCTTCATCTGACTCTTGGTCAGTATATAAAGGGCCTCATCTGACTCTGGGTCAGTAGATAAAGGGCCTCATCTGACTCTGGGTCAGTAGATAAAGGGCTTCATCTGACTCTGGGTCAGTAGATAAAGGAGTTCATCTGACTCTGGGTCAGTAGATAAAGGAGTTCATCTGACTCTGGGTTCAGTAGATAAAGGGCTTCATCTGACTCTGGGTTCAGTAGATAAAGGGCTTCATCTGACTCTGGGTCAGTATATAAAGGGCCTCATCTGACTCTGGGTCAGTAGATAAACGGCTTCATCTGACTCTGGGTCAGTAGATAAAGGGCTTCATCTGACTCTGGGTCAGTAGATAAAGGGCCTCATCTGACTCTGGGTCAGTAGATAAAGGGCCTCATCTGACTCTGGGTCAGTAGATAAAGGGCTTCATCTGACTCTGGGTCAGTAGATAAAGGGCTTCATCTGACTCTGGGTCAGTAGATAAAGGGCTTCATCTGACTCTGGGTCAGTAGATAAAGGAGTTCATCTGACTCTGGGTCAGTAGATAAAGGAGTTCATCTGACTCTGGGTTCAGTAGATAAAGGGCTTCATCTGACTCTGGGTCAGTAGATAAAGGAGTTCATCTGACTCTGGGTCAGTAGATAAAGGAGTTCATCTGACTCTGGGTTCAGTAGATAAAGGGCTTCATCTGACTCTGGGTCAGTATATAAAGGGCCTCATCTGACTCTGGGTCAGTAGATAAAGGGCTTCATCTGACTCTGGGTTCAGTAGATAAAGGGCTTCATCTGACTCTGGGTCAGTATATAAAGGGCCTCATCTGACTCTGGGTCAGTAGATAAAGGGCCTCATCTGACTCTGGGTCAGTAGATAAAGGAGTTCATCTGACTCTGGGTCAGTAGATAAAGGGCTTCATCTGACTCTGGGTCAGTAGATAAAGGGCCTCATCTGACTCTGGGTCAGTAGATAAAGGAGTTCATCTGACTCTGGGTCAGTAGATAAAGGGCTTCATCTGACTCTGGGTCAGTAGATAAAGGGCTTCATCTGACTCTGGGTCAGTAGATAAAGGGCTTCATCTGACTCTGGGTCAGTAGATAAAGGGCTTCATCTGACTCTGGGTCAGTAGATAAAGGGCTTCATTGCCAAAATGCCTAAATATCCCATTATTAATATTGAGTAGGTTTCTGGCAAAGACTCACACATCCATCAATGTTGTACCCTGAAATAGGAATGTATTTAGTCTTAAAACCTCTTATTCAAAAAGTTAAGTAGGCACACACACACACACACACACACACGCACACACACACACTCAAATGAATAAAATGTGAAAAGAAACAGAAAAGGCTGGTCAACCACAACGACGACTCTTTAAATTATTTTTAAAAGGAAATATTATTATTATAGATATGGAACATTTATTATGGGGAATTCCAATTCTGACCCTTATCTTTCACGCTAACTGAGAAAGAGGACAAGTACTGCCTCTGCTTGCATATTGACATAATAACAAAAGCAGCAAGCATGTAGCAAAATGAATGAGAATGCACCAAGTTATACTTGGAAGAGACTGACGGCTGGCAGTAACTATGGGATTAATGGAACCTACAATACTGACAGAGACTGATGGCTGGCAGTAACTATGAGATTAATGGAACCTACAATACTGACAGAGACTGACGGCTGGCAGTAACTATGAGATTAATGGAAGCTACAATACTGACAGAGACTGACGGCTGGCAGTAACTATGAGATTAATGGAAACTACACTACTGACAGAGACTGACGACTGGCAGTAACTATGAGATTAATGGAAGCTACACTACTGACAGAGACTGACGGCTGGCAGTACCTATGGGATTAATGGAAGCTACAATACTGACAGAGACTGACGGCTGGCAATAACTATGAGATTAATGGAACCTACAATACTGACAGAGACTGACTGCTGGCAGTACCTATGAGATTAATGGAAGCTACAATATGGGGACTGACAGAGACTGACGGCTGGCAGTAACTATGAGATTAATGGAAGCTACAATACTGTCAGAGACTGACGGCTGGCAGTAACTATGAGATTAATGGAACCTACAATACTGACAGAGACTGACGGCTGGCAGTAACTATGAGATTAATGGAAGCTACAATATGGGGACTGACAGAGACTGACGGCTGGCAGTAACTATGGGATTAATGGAACCTACAATACTGACAGAGACTGACGGCTGGCAGTAACTATGAGATTAATGGAAGCTACAATACTGTCAGAGACTGACGGCTGGCAGTAACTATGAGATTAATGGAAGCTACAATACTGTCAGAGACTGACGGCTGGCAGTAACTATGAGATTAATGGAAGCTACAATACTGTCAGAGACTGACGGCTGGCAGTAACTATGAGATTAATGGAAGATACAATACTGACAGAGACTGACGGCTGGCAGTAACTATGAGATTAATGGAAGCTACAATATGGGGACTGACAGAGACTGACGGCTGGCAGTAACTATGGGATTAATGGAAGCTACAATACTGACAGAGACTGATGGCTGGCAGTAACTATGAGATTAATGGAACCTACAATACTGACAGAGACTGACGGCTGGCAATAACTATGAGATTAATGGAAGCTACAATACTGTCAGAGACTGACGGCTGGCAGTACCTATGGGATTAATGGAAGCTACAATACTGACAGAGACTGACGGCTGGCAGTACCTATGAGATTAATGGAAGCTACAATATGGGGACTGACAGAGACTGACGGCTGGCAGTAACTATGAGATTAATGGAAGCTACAATACTGACAGAGACTGACGGCTGGCAGTAACTATGAGATTAATGGAAGCTACAATATGGGGACTGACAGAGACTGACGGCTGGCAGTACCTATGGGATTAATGGAAGCTACAATACTGACAGAGACTGACGGCTGGCAGTACCTATGAGATTAATGGAAGCTACAATATGGGGACTGACAGAGACTGACGGCTGGCAGTAACTATGAGATTAATGGAAGCTACAATACTGTCAGAGACTGACGGCTGGCAATAACTATGAGATTAATGGAAGCTACAATACTGACAGAGACTGACGGCTGGCAGTACCTATGGGATTAATGGAAGCTACAATATTGGGACTGACAGAGACTGAGCATCAGTCAACCTACATCTACCCCACATACTGCACTTAGTGTGTAGCCATGGGGATGTGTGAAACCTACTGCAATTAGTGTGTAGCCATGGGGATGTGTGAAACCTACTGCTCACCGGCACCACCGAACACACACATATAACCACACACACACACACCACAGGAGGTTGGTGGCATCCATAATTGGGGAGGACGGGCTTGTGGTAATGGCTGGAGCAGAATCAGTGGAATGTTATCAAATACATCAAACACAAGGTTTCCATTTGGTTGGTACATTCCATCTACTCGGTTCCAGCCATTATTATGAGCCGTCCTCCCCTCAGCAGCCTCCACTGTCACACACACACAAAACACACACACACAGGCTATGAATCACAGAGGACAAATATTGGCGAGTGACAGGGGCAGCGGAAACAAACCTCTGGATGGGAATGTGTCCAGACAGAGAGAAAGGTTAGCAACAAAACCCTGCCTCACCAGCCAGCCAGACATCACCCTCTGGTACGTGTTAGAATAAGAAGCCACGCTACCAATGATTAAAATACCCCGGGAGAGAGTAGGAGAGACATACTTAACATTTCAGTGATAAGAATGGCCCTGTACTCTTCGAAATAAAAAAGCAGAAAAGCAAAGATTTAACTGGACCGTTGGGGATGCGTACTGGAGCCTACTGCTACTACAGCTGGAAGGAGTCTTTGATGAGCCAACGTACTGGATAGACAGGCACCAATCATTGTCCTCAACGGCCATTAAATAATAGATAGATTGAACACATTTAAAATACCAATACCTGTACATATCTGAAAGGAATGTCCACAAGCATTGCTTAACAAACTCTACAAGGAGTACAGATTGTCACGCCCTGACCTTAGAGATCCTTTTTATGTCTCTATTTTGGTTGGTCGGGGCGTGAGTTGAGGTGGGCATTCTATGTTGTGTTCCATGTTGTCTAGTTCTATGTGTTTGGCCGGGTGTGGTTCTCAATCAGAGGCAGCTGTCTATCGTTGTCTCTGATTGAGAAGCATACTTAGGTAGCCCTTTTTCCCACCTGTGTTTGTGGGTAGTTGTTTTCTGTTTTGTGTGTCTTCACCTAACAGAACTGTTTCATTTGCGTTCACTCTCGTTGTTATTTTGTTTAGTGTTCAGTTTTGAATTAAATGATAATATGAAGACTTACCACGCTGCGTGTTGGTCTTCTCCATTAGACGATCGTTACACAGATGATATCAATATCAGGAAGGTAGCTAGAACTGCAAGAGGATGAGGAAAGGAGTTTGACTTGGTACCTGGGACTGTAAAGTTTAACTAGAGAATGAGTAGCCCAGAGCCTTCCATGTTTCATTTATTTTCATTCCCCAAAGTCATCCATGAAAAACTGGTCTGAAATATGCTATGCTGAGCTGAGGTTGTAAAAATGAAATACTTTGAAAGGATAGGCTATCAATAACTATGGCACAAACACCCCCAAAATACAGGTGCATGCTACTTGATGACGTACAACAGATTTATAAATAGAGTGAACTAGGCTCAAAGTTGAGTATCTACTCACATACACTATATGCAGGCCTATGCTGCAGTCTGATGGTCACAGTCACAACGTCTGTAAAGCCGAACCCACAGGTGGGATATCCAACCAGCTTCTCATCCCTACGATGCTGCTGCTCCTCACCTACCCAACCTTGATGGATTGTAGATCAATTAGTAGCACACAATCTCAATTTCTCATGGTGTGTGTGTGTGTGTGCGTGCGTGTGCTTGTGGTGTGTAAATTATTTTATAACTGCCGGGTCAAAAATGACCCTAAGACAATCTTTGTACCCTGGTGGTTTACAGCTTTCATTAAAATATGAACAAAGGTGATGTTCCACTTTTTCTAATGTTGGGGTCATTCTAGGAAAAGTCATCAAATTTCAAGTTGAAAAAATATAATTTTGGGGGTTTTCTCTGCTGTTAAACATAGTGGCGGGTCATTTTTTACCCTTAAGACAACACAAGGGTCAAGTAAAAGTGAAAGTCACCCAGTAAAATACTACTTGAGTAAAAGTCTAAAAGTATTGGTTTTTATAGTATATACTTAAATATCAAAAGTAAAAGTATAAATAATTTAAGATTCTCTATGTTAAGCAAACCAGATGGCGCAATTTTCATTTATTTACGGATAGCCAGGGGCACACTCCAACACTCAGACATCATTTATTTACGGATAGCCAGGGGCACACTCCAACACTCAGACATCATTTATTTACGGATAGCCAGGGGCACACTCCAACACTCAGACATCATTTATTTACGGATAGCCAGGGGCACACTCCAACACTCAGACATCATTTATTTACGGATAGCCAGGGGCACACTCCAACACTCAGACATCATTTATTTACGGATAGCCAGGGGCACACTCCAACACTCAGACATCATTTATTTACGGATAGCCAGGGGCACACTCCAACACTCAGACATCATTTATTTACGGATAGCCAGGGGCACACTCCAACACTCAGACATCATTTATTTACGGATAGCCAGGGGCACACTCCAACACTCAGACATCATTTATTTACGGATAGCCAGGGGCACACTCCAACACTCAGACATCATTTATTTACGGATAGCCAGGGGCACACTCCAACACTCAGACATCATTTATTTACGGATAGCCAGGGGCACACTCCAACACTCAGACATCATTTATTTACGGATAGCCAGGGGCACACTCCAACACTCAGACATCATTTATTTACAGATAGCCAGGGGAACACTCCAACACTCAGACATCATTTATTTACGGATAGCCAGGGGCACACTCCAACACTCAGACATCATTTATTTACGGATAGCCAGGGGCACACTCCAACACTCAGACATCATTTATTTACGGATAGCCAGGGGCACACTCCAACACTCAGACATCATTTTAAGTATTTTTACTTGAGTACTTTACACCACTGGATGGAAACCACGTAAGTAAGGATGTTAAAAGAAAGTCTATATGCACAATAGAGGAATATTACACATGTTGAGGAAATGTGTGAATTGCCATCTTTCACATGCCTACTGGAAATAAAAATACAATTGAAAAAAGACAGTTCATGTGGGTTTACTCAGGCTGAATGGCACACGTGCTCCCCTCACTGAATTACCTTCTGCTCAGCGGGGTGAATTAGCTGTTCATATGGCGGCCTAATTATCTAAATCTCCTTGACTGCTGTTCATCAGTACTTACAGTGTACTGTATGATGTAAACCCCCACATGTAAAGCACACAATGTTAATTCATTTCAACACCGACAGAAGGACATTTTATGCACGACAATATTGGATGTAAACCTGCATTTACAAAAAATATCAATAGTTGATGTAATCCTCTGTTGAAGGATCATTGACTATAAGGTTAGAGGACTGCAATATCGTTAGTGGTTTTAGTCTATAATTTAATTGTGTGTTTATGATAAACCCCAATGACAAAACTGTAGTCAGTACTCCTTATGAGACCAATAATATATAATTATTAATTCACAGGTTGAGTGAGAACAGGCCACAAAGTCAGACGATGTTTGGCAACTTGAATTTTTCAAAAAGCAATGTTTTTTTTGTTTTTTTTTTGAACAACAAAACAACGCATCACTTTTGTTCATGGCTCATCCTGCTGAGAAAGCTCACGTCAATCAATGAGCAGCACACAGCATTGAAAGACTGTGCATAAAGTGCCTGAATTAAAAGGTTAAGACTTTGTGAGCTCATACTGCAAGATGACAGAAAGTGGAAGATATTTTCAGAGAACAATGAAGTGTAGTAAACCTAAATCAATAAAAAAAATGCTTATCAAGAACAAGCAAATGCAGCTCACTCAACTTGTTGAACAAAATCGATTCCACGATGCAATGCCCTTTGCAGAGCTACAAAATGGATCTTTCAAAAATAAGAAATGAAGTTCACGCAGAGAAGCAATTTATCTGGACGGAGCGTACAGTATATGCGCTGCCCATCAAAAATAACCGATCCAACCCTGCAGAGAGAGAAAGAGACAATTCACACAGGCTGCTTCACACCGGCTCCTTCCCTCAAAACAGGGGGAGAGACATGAGAATCTATTGGCTATGGCTATATGCCATGCCTATCTATCCATCAAAACCTGCAACAATAAAAGCTGTGGTGGACTAAACAGGAAGCTGTGGTGGAGTATACAGGAAGCTGTGGTGGAGTATACAGGAAGCTGTGGTGGAATAAACAGGAAGCTGTGGTGGAGTAAACAGGAAGCTGTGGTGGAGTAAACAGGAAGCTGTGGTGGAGTAAACAGAAGGCTGTGGTGGAGTAAACAGAAGGCTGTGGTGGAGTAAACAGGAAGCGGCGGTGGAGTAAACAGAAGGCTGTGGTGGAGTAAACAGGAAGCGGTGGTGGAGTAAACAGGAAGCGGTGGTGGAGTAAACAGGAAGCGGTGGTGGAGTAAACAGGAAGCGGTGGTGGAGTAAACAGGAAGCGGTGGTAGAGGAAACAGGAAGCTGTGGTAGAGGAAACAGGAAGCTGTGGTGGGGTAAACAGAAAGATGTGGTGGGGTAAACAGGAAGCTGTGGTGGAGGAAACAGGAAGCTGTGGTGGAGTAAACAGGAAGCTGTGGTGGAGTAAACAGGAAGCTGTGGTGGAGTAAACAGAAGGCTGTGGTGGAGTAAACAGAAGGCTGTGGTGGAGTAAACAGAAGGCTGTGGTGGAGTAAACAGGAAGCGGTGGTGGAGTAAACAGGAAGCGGTGGTGGAGTAAACAGGAAGCGGTGGTGGAGTAAACAGGAAGCGGTGGTGGAGTAAACAGGAAGCGGTGGTGGAGGAAACAGGAAGCTGTGGTGGGGTAAACAGAAAGATGTGGTGGGGTAAACAGGAAGCTGTGGTGGAGGAAACAGGAAGCTGTGGTGGAGGAAAACAGGAAGCTGTTGTGCAGTAAACAGGAAGCTGTTGTGGCAAACCTCTTCAAGGTTATGAGCGTTTGTCACAAATTAAGTGGGAAACTGTCACCAAATTACCCCAGAATGAGAGTTCTTTCGAACAAGACAGTACCTGTGTGTTTGTTTCTCCGTCATGGTCCACCCCGGTCGTAGGCAAGGTCAAGGATAGCAGGGTTCGGTACACAAATCGGGTTCTCGGTATGTCCAGGTCCAAACGCCAACAGGTAAGTCCAAAACAGTCCAGCTCATACACGGTAAATCCAGCCAATATCTATTGTCTCTTTCTCTACGGTTCATAGATCCTTCCACCCCTCTCTCTCTCTTCCTGGTTTTTCTTGACCCTTTATCTGTGTGTCGGCTCCACCTTCTGAGGGTTCCCCTTGCTTCTGGGACTTGTAGTTTTGGCAGTCGGCCATTTTGTGATCTGTAGTTCTGATCGGGGTGGCCATTTTAGTGATCGGGCAGAGCCCGTTTATTAGTTCTGCTCTCACATATCTGCCATTTATCACTCGACCCCCTTCTTTGCCACACATCTCCCCCCCTAGATCCGACCCCCTAGGTCGGGCTACCGCAGCAAAATATGCGTGCATGCGGGATAACCCATCCACATTTCCCATTTCCTTCCCTGCTTTGTGTTTCAAGTCAAAGTGAAACGGTTGGAGACTCAAAAACCACCGCATCACCCGAGCGTTCTTCTCTTTAGCCCTATGCATCCAGGTGAGTGGGGCATGGTCACTGATGAGGGTGAAGTGGCGCCCCAGCAGGTAGTATTTCAGGCTTTCTAGAGCCCACTTTACTGCCAGCGCCTCTTTCTCAACGACCGCGTAGTTGGTTTCCCGTGGTTCCAGCTTCCTGCTTAAAAACAGGATGGGGTGTTCCACCCCTTCTACCTCTTGGGATAGCACTGCTCCCAAGCCGACCTCTGAGGCATCCGTCTGAACCACAAACTCTTTCTCAAAGTCTGGTACCACCAGCACTGGATTACAGCAGAGAGCCTCCTGTAATGTCCTAAATGCTTTGGTGGCCCTTTCATCCCATTTGACCATGTTTGGCCCTCTGGCTCTAGTCATGTCGGTGAGTGGGGCGGCCACTGTGGCATAACTTGGGATGAACTTCCGGTAGTAACCGGTCAGCCCTAGGAACGCTCGAACTTGCTTCTTATTTACTGGTTTCGGCCATTCTCTAATTGCCTCCACCTTCTTACGTTGGGGTTTGATTAACCCTCTTCCCACGGTTTATCCCAGATACTCTGTTTCCCCTAACCCCACATAACACTTGGCAGGGTTCGCCGTGATCCCTGCCTTTCTAAGGGCGTCTAACACCGCCTGTACCCGGGGTAAGTGGGATTCCCAATCAGGGCTGTAGATTCCCACGTCATCTAAATAAGCTGCGGCGTATGCCTGGTGCGGTTTTAGGACCTTGTTCATGAGCCGTTGAAAGGTGGCTGGGGCCCCGTGTAAGCCGAATGGCATGACGGTGTATTGAAACAAACCGTCAGGGGTTGCAAAGGCTGTCTTTTCTTTGGCCCTGGGGGTCAGAGGAATTTGCCAGTACCCTTTTGTCAGGTCCAGGGTCGTAATGTACCGAGCTTTACCAACTTTCTCCAGTAGTTCGTCTACTCGGGGCATGGGGTAGGCATCAAACTTGGAGATTTCATTTACCTTCCGAAGTCGTTACAGAACCGCAAAGACACATCGGGCTTGGAGACCATCACAATTGGGCTAGACCACTCACTATGTGACTCCTCGATCACTCCAGCTGTCAACATTTTCTCTGTCTCTGCTCTAATCGCGGCCTGTCGAGCCTCGGGTACCCGATATGGCCTCATGCTCACTTTTCTCCCTGGTAGGGAAACGATATCGTGAGCCGTAACCTCAGTTCGGCCGGGTACCTCTGAAAACACATCTCTGTTTTTCTGGATCAGGGTCTTTACTTCCTGTACTTGTGCTGGGGACAGAGTAGGTGAAATATTTACTTCGGCTGCCCCCTGAGTGTGTGTAGGGTATGTGACCATTAGTGTTTCTCTCTCTCTCCATGCTTTTAACAGGTTTATGTGATAGATCTGTTCCTGTGGCCGTCGACCTGGCTGTCGGATCCGATAATTCACTTCTCCTATTCTCTCCAGTACTTCATATGGTCCTTTCCATGTGGCTAGTAGTTTGCACTCTACCGTGGGGATCAGCACTAACACCTTATCTCCCGGTTGAAATTCCCTCAGGGTAGCCTGCCGGTTATAAGTGTGCCGCTGGTGCTCTTGTGCTTGTCTCATGTGCTCTCGGACGATGGGCATGACTGTGGCTATCCTGTCTTGCATTGCCGTGACGTGCTCTATGACACTAGTATACGGGGTGGATTGGTGCTCCCAGGTTTCCCGGGCGATGTCTAAGATTCCCCGGGGGTGCCTCCCATATACCAGCTCAAAGGGAGAAAACCCCAGCGAGGCTTGAGGAACCTCTCTAATGGCAAACATCAGATACGGCAACATGCAATCCCAGTTTTTCCCATCCTTATCGATTACCTTCCTGAGCATTGACTTCAGGGTCCTGTTGAATCTCTCTACCAGCCCGTCCGTCTGAGGATGGTAAACTGATGTCCTCAACTGTTTCACCTGCCACAATTTACAAAGGTCCGCCATAAGGCGGGACATAAAGGGGGTCCCCTGGTCAGTAAGGATCTCCTTTGGAACCCCTACCCTGGTGAACAAGAGCACTAATTCCTTGGCAATATTTTTGGAAGTCATCATCCGAAGGGGAATGGTTTCTGGGTAGCGAGTGGCATAATCTAGAATGACCAGAATGTATTGGTGTCCTCTGGCGGACTTGGGTAGTGGGCCCACTATATCCATCGCTATCCTCTCAAATGGCGTTTCGATTATGGGGAGTGGCACTAACGGGCTTCTAACAGCTGGTCGGGGAGCTGTTAACTGGCACTCCGGGCACTCTACACAATGCCGAGCCACTTCAGCCTGAATTCCTGGCCAGTAAAACCTCCTTACAATCCGGTCTCGGGTTTTATCGATACCAAGGTGTCCACCCAGAATGTGCCCATGAGCTAGATCCAGTACTGTCCTCCGGTACCGGGTGGGGACCAACAACTGTTCAACCACATCAACCCCTATTGCTTCTGGGACTTGTAGTTTTGGCAGTCGGCCATTTTGTGATCTGTAGTTCTGATCGGGGTGGCCATTTTAGTGATCGGGCAGAGCCCGTTTATTAGTTCTGCTCTCACATATCTGCCATTTATCACTCGACCCCCTTCTTTGCCACACTGTGTTGGAGTAAACAGAATGCTGTGGTGGAGTAAACAGGAAGCTGTGGTGGAGTAAACAGGAAGCTGTGGTGGAGTAAACAGGAAGCTGTTGAGAATTTCTGTCATACAGGAGTAATAAAGGCATAGTGCTCTAAAACAAATACTATTTTTATGTTTAGCAGGTGGTGCTGCAGCATCCCTACTTCCCAATGGCTATGCCTCTGTCTCTTCCACCCACTACACCCCCTAAACATCTCTACACGTCCCTCTCTGTCTCTTCCTCCCACTACACCCCCTAAACATCTCTACACGTCCCTCTCTGTCTCTTCCTCCCACTACACCCCCTAAACATCTCTACACGTCCCTCTGTCTCTTCCTCCCACTACACCCCCTAAACATCTCTACACGTCCCTCACTGTCTCTTCCTCCCTCCTACACCCCCTAAACATCTCTACACGTCCCTCACTGTCTCTTCCTCCCTCCTACACCCCCTAAACATCTCTACACGTCCCTCTCTGTCTCTTCCTCCCTCCTACACCCCCTAAACATCTCTACACGTCCCTCACTGTCTCTTCCTCCCACTACACCCCCTAAACACACTTATTAAAGCTGTTCCAATTAGGTGCATAGTGAGTTAGGTTTGTCATTACTAAACAAAGCCCTGGCCAGTGAGCTGTGACGATTTACAATATAGAAAATATGCAGTGACAGACAGTAACATTCCAACGTTGCAGCATTTCATTTGTCTGCTTCCAGTCAATACACAGAGCAATTGTTTACTGGATGTCATTGTGTGTATACGCTCATGCGAAAAGTCTAAAATAATTGCTTGTTCCTCTGTCCCATCACATTGTATTGAATCTCTAGATCTAAATATGGCTACAGTCTGTATTAATAGCACGGTGTTTGTTTGCTGTTGTGAAGCCTGTAGGTGTCATTCCCATATATAAATCTAGAAGCATTATGAAATGTCCTTAAACATGGCTTCTGCTGGAGTTTCTTCAATCAGAGGCAGAGAGACACCAGAAGGTAACATTTTCTAGTCCCCATCCTGTGGGGCCTTTTCCAGAAGTAAAGAAGAGTTTTCAGAAGTGCACACAGCTGAAGAGGAAGGAATGAATTTTGAATCCTCCGGGGGAGGGTAAAGAATTGTAAATGTATGCAAGTATAATTGGTAGCATAAATCAACAGAGACAGGTGTGTGCTAACACATATCCCAGCCACAATGTCAAATGAATGTACCATACATTAATAATTACATTTTCAACACTGAGGCAACTTCTGCTTACATACAGTATATGGATGCATGATAATGCCATACTCTTTTTTGTTCACTTGCATTTGTCATGGCTTTACATCCCCTGCTATATTGTGGATTGAGAGTTATCTGTCTAACAGAACACAGAGGGTGTTCTTTAAATGGTTGCCTCCTTAACATAATCCAGATATAATCAGGCATTCCCCAGGGCAGCTGTCTAGGCCCTTACTTTTTTCAATCTTCATTAATGAGCTGCCACTGGCTCTGAGTAAAGCCTGTGTGTCTATGTATGCTGATGTCTCAACACTATACACGTCAGCTACCACAGCGAGTGAAATCACTGAAACGCTAAACAAAGAGCTGCAGTCAGTTTCATAATGGGTGGTAAGAAGTAATAGTCCTAAATATTTCAAAAACTAAAAGCATTGTATTTAGGACAAAGCATTCACTGAACTCTAAACCTCAACTAAATCTTGTAAGGAATAAAGTGGAAATTGAACAAGTTGAGGAAACTAAAATGCTTGGAGTAACCCTGGATTGTAAACTGTTATGGTCAAAATATATTGCTGCAATGGTAGCCAAGATGAGAGAGGTCTGCCCATAGTAAAGCATCGCTCCGCCTTCTTAACAACAATATCAACGAGGCAGATCCTACAGGCCCTAGTTTTGTCACACCTGGACTGCTGTTCAGGGAGAATTGGAATGGGAGAGGGAGAGGGAGAGGGAGAAGGAATGGGAGAGGGAGAGGGAGAAGGAGTGGGAGAGGGAGAGGGTAGCAAGCAAATTGTGATATGTAGATTTAGACATGTTATGAATGGGATATGGGGAGAATGATAAGGAGGAGGCATTTGGATAAGTGAGATAGGCGACGGAGAGGGAGATGGCAAGGAGAGTTAGCAGGACGAGGGATAACGAGTAGGCTACGAGCATTTGATAATTATACTGAAATTTATGATAGTTAAGATGGAAAGTAATTGGATGAGTTCTATGGAGACGGTGACTGGTATATGGATACGGAGAAGGAATTGGAGAGTGCGAGGGACACACAGAAGCAATGGGAGCGGGCTAGGGAGAAGGGGCAGACTTGGAGCGGGAGAGGAGAAGAGAAGGAATGGGGAGAGGAGAAGGAAATGAGTGAGGGAGGCAGAATGAGAGAGCAATGGTAGATGGGAGAGGGATAAGGTGAAGGATGGGAGAGGTAGGGGTGAAGGAGAGGGTGAATCAAGGTGAGGGTGAAGGAGGGAGATGGGAGAGGGTAGAGGGAGAAGGATGGGAGAGGGAGATGGAGAGAAGGAGTAAGAGAAGGAGAGGGAGAGGGAGAGGGAGAAGGAATGGAAGGGAGAGGGAGAAGAATGGGAGAGGGAGAAGGAATGGGAGAGGGAGAGGGAAAGGGAGAAGGAATGGGAGAGGGAGAAGGAGAAGGAATGGGAGAGGGAATGGGAGAGGGAGAGGGAGAAGGGGAAGGAATGGGAGAGGGAGAAGGAGAAGGAATGGGAGAAGGAGAAGGAGAAGGAGAGGGAGAAGGAGAGGGAGAAGGAGAGGAAGGGAGAGGAGAGGGAGAGGAGAAGGAAATGGGAGAGGGAGAGGGATGGAGAGGGAGAGGGGAGGAAATGGAGAGGGAAAGGAGAAGGAAGTGGAGAGGAAGGGAGAAGCAATGGGAGAGGAGAGGGGAAGGGAAGGGGAGAGGGAGAGAGAAGGAGAAGGAATGGGAGAAGGAGAGAGAAGGAGAGAGGAGAGGGAGAGGAGAGGGAGAAGAATTGGAGAGGAAAGGAATGGAAGAGGAGAAGATGGGAGAGGGAAGGGAGAAGGAATGAAGAGGGAGAGGGAGAGGGAAGGGAAGGGAGAAGGGAGGAATGGGAGAGGAGAAGGAGAGGAATGGGAGAAGGAGAGGGAGAAGGGAGGGAGGGAAGGGAGAGGGTGAAGGAAAGGGTGAGGGAGGGTGAAGGGGGGGAGAGGGAGAGGGAGAGGGAATGGGAGGGAAGAGGAGGGAGAAGAAATGGGAGAGGGAGAGGGAGAAGGAATGGAAGAGGTAGAGGGTGAAGGAGAGGGTGAAGCAAAGGGTGAGGGTGAAGAAGGAGAGGGAGAGGGAGAGGGAGAAGGAATGGGAGAGGGAGAAGGAGAAGGAATGGGAAGGGAGAGGGAGAGGGAGAAGGAATGGGAGAAGGAGAGGGAGAAGGAATGGGAGAGGGAGAAGGAGAAGGAATGGGAGAGGGTGAAGGAGAAGGAATGGGAGAGGGAGAGGGAGAGGGAGAAGGAATGGGAGAGGGAGAGGGAGAAGGGGAAGGAATGGAGGGGAGAAGGAGAAGAGAGAATGGGAATGGGAGAAGGAGAAGGAGAGGGAGAGGGAGAAGGAGAGGAGAGGGAGAGGAAAAGGAATGGGAGGGGAGAGGAGAGGAATGGGAGAGGGAGAAGGAATGGAAGAGGAGAAGAGAGAGAGAGGGAGGAGTAAGGAGAGGAATGGGAGAGGGAGAGGGAGAAGGAATGGGAGAGGGAGAAGGAATGTGGAAAGGAGAGAGAAAGAGAAGAAAGGGAGGAGAAGGAGAAAGAAGGAAAGAGGGAGAAGGGAGAAGAAGGAGAAGGAGAGGGAGAGAGGAGAGGGAGGAAGGGAGAGGGAGAGGAGAAGGAAGAGATATGGGGAAAAAAAGAACCAACAACCGAGGTGGCGA
>NC_052322.1:41872337-42077337 GCF_016432855.1 Salvelinus namaycush
AGAACTGAAAGAATAAACGTTTTGTTTTCGAAATGATAGTTTCCAGATTCGACCATATTAATGACCTACGGCTCGTATTTCTGTGTGTTATTATATTATAATTAAGTCTATGATTTGATAGAGCAGTCTGACTGAGCGATGGTAGGCAGTAGAAGGCTCGTAAGCATTCATTCAAACAGCACTTTCGTGCGTTTGCCAGCAGCTATTGCGCTGTTTATGACTTCAAGCCTATCAACTCCCGGGATTAGGCTGGTGTAACCGATGTGAAATGGCTAGGTAGTTAGCGGGGTGCACACTAATAGCGTTTCAAACGTCACTCGCTCTGATACTTGGAGTAGTTGTTCCCCTTGCTCTGCATGGGTAACGCTGCTTCTGTAACGGCTTTCTTCCTGGGATGAAGGAGAGGACCAAAACGCAGCGCGGCTAGTGTTCAACATGTTTAATAAAGAGAATAACGTGAACACTACAAACTACAAAACAATAAATGTGAAAACCGAAACAGTCCAATCTGGTGCAGAACACAAAGACAGAAAACAATCACCCACGAACCAACAGTGCAAACAGGCTACCATAATATGGTTCCCAATCAGAGACAATGACAAACACCTGCCTCTGATTGAGAACCATATTAGGCCAAACAACAAACCCAACAAACCCAACATAGAAACACAAAACATAGAATGCCCACCCAGCTCACGTCCTGACCAACTAAACAAAGACTAAACAAAGGAAATAAGGTCAGGAACGTGACAGTACCCCCCCCCCCCCCCCAAGGTGTGGACTCCGGCCGCAAAACCTGAACCTATAGGGGAGGGTCTGGGTGGGCATCTGTCCACGGTGGCGGCGCTGGACGTGGCCCCCACTCCACCATAGTTAATCCCCGCTTCCGTGGCCTCCTACTAATGACGACCCACCAAAATAACCCCACTGTACTGATGGGCGCCTCTGTACTGATGGGCGCCTCTGTACTGATGGGCGCCTCTGTACTGATGGGCGCCTCTGGACTGAGGGGCAGCTCTGGACTGAGGGGCAGCTCTGGACTGAGGGGCAGCTCTGGACTGAGGGGCAGCTCTGGACTGAGGGGCAGCTCCGGACTGAGGAGCAATTCCGGCATTATTATTTGAGGCTAAATTGATTTTATTGATGTATTATGTTAAGTTAGAATAAGTGTTCATTCAGTATTGTTGTAATTGTCATTATTACAAATAAATGTAAAAAATCGGCCGATTTAATCGGTATCGGCTTTTTTTTGGTCCTCTAATAATCGGTATCGGTATCGGCGTTGAAAAATCATAATTTTTCTGTCCAATTTTTCTGTCCAAAAATGATGCAGAAAAATTTATCCATGCATTTGTTACTTCTAGGTTAGACTACTGCAATGCTCTACTTTCCGGCTACCCGGATAAAGCACTAAATAAACTTCAGTTAGTGCTAAATACGGCTGCTAGAATCCTGACTAGAACCAAGAAATTTGATCATATTACTCCAGTACTAGCTTCCCTACACTGGCTTCCTGTTAAGGCAAGGGCTGATTTCAAGGTTTTACTGTTAACCTATAAAGCGTTACATGGGCTTGCTCCTACCTATCTTTCCGAGTTGGTCCTGCCGTACATACCAATACGTACGCTACGGTCACAAGACGCAGGCCTCCTAATTGTCCCTAGAATTTCTAAGCAAACAGCGGGAGGCAGGGCTTTCTCCTATAGATCTCCATTTTTATGGAACAGTCTGCCTACCCATGTGAGAGACGCAGACTCGGTCTCAACCTTTAAGTCTTTACTGAAGACTTATCTCTTCAGTAGGCATATGATTGAGTGTAGTCTGGCCCAGGAGTGTGAGGTGAACGGAAAGGCTCTGGAGCAACGAACCGCCCTTGCTGTCTCTGCCTGGCCGGTTCCCCTCTCTCCACTGGGATTCTCTGCCTCTAACCCTATTACAGGGGCTGAGTCACTGGCTTACTGGTGCTCTTTCATGCCGTCCCTAGGAGGGGTGCGTCACTTGAGTGGGTTGAGTTACTGACGTGATCTTCCTGTCTGGGTTGGCGCCCCCCCTTGGTTTGTGCTGTGGTGGAGATCTTTGGGGCTATACTCGGCCTTGTCTCAGGATTGTAAGTTGGTGGTTGAAGATATCCCTCTAGTGGTGCGGGGCTGTGCTTTGGCAAAGTGGTGTGGGTTATATCCTTCCTGTTTGGCCCTGTCTGGGGGTATCTTCGGATGGGGCCACAGTGTCTCCTGACGCTCCTGTTCAGCCTCCAGTATTTATGCTGCAGTAGTTTATGTGTCGGGGGGCTAGGGTCAGTTGGTTATACCTGGAGTACTTCTCCTGTCTTATCCAGTGTCCTGTGTGAATTTAAGTATGCTCTCTCTAATTCTCTCGTTCTCTCTTTCTTTCTCTCTCTCTGAGAACCTGAGCCCTAGGACCATACGTCAGGACTACCGGGCATGATGACTCCTTGCTGTCCCCAGTCCGCCTGGCCTTGCTGCTATTCCAGTTCCAAGTTCTGCCTGCGGTTACGGAACCCCTACCTGTCCCAGACCTGCTGTTTTCAACTCTTAATGATCGGCTATGAAAAGCCAACTGAGATTTATTCCGGATTATTATTTGACCATGCTTGTCATTTATGAACATTTTGAAAATCTTGGCTCTCTCTAATTTTTCCTTTTCTCTTTCTTTTCTCGGAGGACCTGAGCCCTAGGACCATACGTTGGGACTACCGGCGTGGTGACTCCTTGCTGTCCCCAGTCCGCCTGGCCTTGCTGCTATTCCAGTTTCAACTGTTCTGCCTGCGGTTATGGAACCGCCACCTGTCCCAGACCTGTTGTTTTCAACTCTTAATGATCGGCTATGAAAAGCCAACTGAAAATTATTCATGATTATTATTTGACCATGCTTGTCACTTATGAACATTTTTGAACATCTGGCATAGTTCTGTTATAATCTCCACCCGGCACAGCCAGAAGAGGACTGGCCACCCCTCATAGCCTGGTTCCTCTCTAGGTTTCTTCCTAGGTTTTGGCCTTTCTAGGGAGTTTTTCCTAGCCACCGTGCTTTACACCTGCATTGCTAGCTGTTTGGGGTTTTAGGCTGGGTTTCTGTACAGCACTTCGAGATATTAGCTGATGTACGAAGGGCTATATAAAATAAACTTGATTGATTGATTGATTGATAATCGGTCGACCTCTAGAAGAGACCTCTGGTGGCATGTCGTGTGGGGTATGCATGGGTGTCTGAGATGTGTACTAGTAGTTTAAACAGACACCTCAGTGCATTCAGCATGTCAATACCTCTCATAAATATAAGTAGTGATAAAGTCAATCTCTCTTCCACTTTGAGCCAGGAGAAATTCACATGCATATTAGTAATGTTAGCTCTCTGTGTACTTTTAAGGGCCAGCCATACTGCCCTGTTCTAGGCCAGTTGTAATTTCCCTAAGTCCCTTTGTGGCACCTGACCACACAACTCTCCCTCTCCCATTCCTTCTCCCTCTCCCTCTCCCTCTCCCATTCCTTCTCCCTCTCCCTCTCCCTCTCCCATTCCTTCTCCCTCTCCCTCTCCCTCTCCCTCTCCCTCCTTCACCCTCACCCTTTGCTTCACCCTCTCCTTCACCCTCTCCCTCTCCCATTCCTTCTCCCTCTCCCTCTCCCATTCCTTCTCCCTCTCCCTCTCCCATTCCTTCTCCCTCTCCCTCTCCCTCTCCCATTCCCTCTCCCTCTCCCTCCTTCACCCTCACCCTTTCCTTCACCCTCTCCTTCACCCTCTACCTCTCCCATTCCTTCACCCTCTCCCTCTCCCATTCCTTCACCCTCTCCCTTTCCCTCTCCCTCTCCCTCTCCCTTTCCCTTTCCCTCTCCAGCACTACTCACAGCGTGCATGTCCAGTGTATCCACACTGAGGTCGAAGGCTGTGAGGTTCATGGTTTGGAACACCTCCATGAGGGTCTGTCCCTTGCCTCTCTCCACATGCACTATCTCCCCTGGATACTTCTTCATGGCCCTCTTGATGAACCTCAGCAGGTGTTTCTGGTTCATACAGGACGAGGCGTGGATGTGGGTGTCCACCTGGGTGCGCAACAAGGAAGCAGATACAGACACAGATTAAGCTGTTATTTGGCACTTCGTCATTCAAAATGAAGATGTGAATATTCTATGTATTTATTTTTTTGAACCTTTATTTAACTAGGCAAGTCAGTTAAGAACAAATGGCTCACATCTAGCATCAGACCGAACCTCTGTCACGAGGCTCAAGAAATACGCAACACTCGGAGGGCATCGGCCTGAGCAAGGCTCTGTGCATATTTGAAAATCTTGGTCACATAATGAGCAGTTATTTAGGGTGCAAGATTATATGTAGATCACTGATTCTGCGTAGCGGTATAGACAGTGGAGGACAGTATAGCTCACGCATGGTCCTCTTCAACACGCTAATTGAGGACTCACCTTGCGTATGTTATAGAAATCTCTGTGAGGAACTTTTTTCTGGGCTGCCAGCTCCTTCATCTCATTCAGCAGGATGTGCATCTGGAACTTAGAACTCAGGTACTGTAAGCGACGGTAACAGAACGACTTCCTGTGAAGGCAGGAAGTGAACAACGGACACAACGTCAGTTGGTTCCAACTGATAACAGAAAGCACACCGTCAGGAGTAACTGACAGACGACTCTCGGGTCTGTCATCATGATGTTCTGTATCTGGAGAAGATTTGCTTCTTGACAGAATGGCCATTACAGAAACCTTAGGTTTGGTCCAATCTGTAGCTCTGTAGCACGATTTAAATTGAAAGTTAACTTGCAATTGAGCCGACATATGCCGTGTTTACCGTAAATGCAGTCTCCGCTAATGCGGGAACATTGCCTTTAAATATCTGTCACGCTGCAGCGCAAGTCTTCAGCGCTACGGATTGAATCAACACTACCACGTGTACCATCAGAGGTACGTTAACTCACACAGGTCCGTTGATGATGAGGGCCGTCATGACGTTCATATCAGCGATGTACTCCGATAGGTCTGGGTAAGGCAGCTCCAACTCTGTAGACCTGACATGGCAGCACACAGGCCTTTAACACCGTCTCGATAGCATACAGCCAACAAACTAAAAGGCACTGTCACAAATAGTATTTTCATAATGATGAACTTATAACAACCTAAGATGTACGGTTGCTAGGCATTGGCATGTTTATAACCACGGTAACAATTTATCTAAAGCCAATAGGTATATTGCTTGACAACTTGTTATGAGCACATATGAGCCTTTACGATGTGCTATAATAAGGCTAACACTATGATATGTTGAGAGTTAATTGATGTGTCTCACGTGTCCATGCTGTCCTTATTAGTGTAGATATGGACGACACCGTTTACCATCTTGCAGCCGTAGCCTATATCAGGAGGCATACAGGCAGGGTCCTGGTTCTCGTAGGGGTGAGTGGCTGAGACGGGAGGGTGGACCGTCTGGTCTAAGTCTAGAATAGAATATAGTACAATAGAATAGAATCAAATAGAATAGAATTAAATAGATTAGAATAGAATCAAATAGAATAGAATCAAATATAATAGAATTAAATAGAATAGAATCAAATAGAATAGAATCAAATAGAATAGAATCAAATAGAATAGAATTAAATAGAATCGAATAGAATTAAATATAATAGAATCAAATAGAATAGAATCAAATAGAATAGAATTAAATAGAATAGAATCAAATGTTTTATTTTTTTAACCTTTATTTAACTAGGCAAGTCAGTTAAAACCTCTTAAGGATCTCTACAGATCTCCACCCTCTTGACGGTTGAGCAAATGTGCGCTAATGTGATTAGCATGATGTTGTAAGTAACAATACAATTTCCCAGGACATAGACATATCTGATATGGGCATAAAACTTAAATTCTTGTTAATCTAACTGCACATTCCAATTTACCGTAGCTATTACAGTGAAGGAATACCATGCGATTGTTTGAGGAGAGTGCACAATTATGAACTTGAAAATGTATGAATAAACCAATTAGGCACATTTGGGCAGTCTTGATACAACATTTTGAATATATATGCAATGGTTCATTGGATCAGTCTAAAACTTTGCTCATACACTGCTGCCATCTAGTGGCCAAAGTCTAAATTGCGCCTGGGCTGGAATAATTCATTATGGCCATGTCTTGCATTTCAAGGAAGTTTTTTTCTTTGTATTATCTTTTACCAGATCTAATGTGTTATATTCTCCTACAGTAATTTCACATTTCCACAAACTTCAAAGTGTTTCCTTTCAAATGGTATCAAGAATATGCATATCCTTGCTTCAGGTCCTGAGCTACATGCATTTAGATTTGGGTATGTCATATTAGGCGAAAATTGGGGAAAAAAGGGCAGATCCTTAAGAGGTTTTTAAGAACAAATTCTTATTTACAATGAAGGCCTACCCCGGCCCAACCCGGACGACGCTAGGCCAATTATGCGCCCCCCCCCCCCCCCCTATGGGACTCCCAATCAGGGCCGGATGTGATGCATTCTGGATGTAGGTAGGTAGGTAAGTAGGTAGGTAAGTAGGTAGGTAGGTAGGTAGGTAGGTAGGTAGGTAGGTAGGTAGGTAGGTAGGTAGGTAGGTAGGTAGGTAGGTGGGTGGGTAGGTAGGTAGGTGGGTAGGTGGGTAGGTGGGTAGGTAGGTAGGTAGGTAGGTAGGTAGGTAGGTAGGTAGGTAGGTAGGTGTGTACGTATGTATGTAGGTATTTATGTACGTGTGTGTACTCTACCTGCAGTAACAGAAGTCTCAGGTATCTCCTCGTAGATGCCCATATCTAGTGGTCTGTCACTGAGCTCCTCCAGGTAGCTGGCTGTGGTCCGACAGAAGCTCTGCATGGACAGGCCGATGTACTTCTCCCTGATGAACAAGGCCTTCACTACACACTTAGCAGCATCCAGCAGGTCTGTGAAGGGAACCTGGAGAGAGGGGGCGGGGAGAGAGAGGGCACAGGTTAGTACTGCCAGTCCTACTTCTAGCCTCCTACTACCGGAGGAATCCGCTTCGAAGAAACACGTAACGTGTCGGACGGTTGGCTGCTTGTGGTAAAATCCAAGTGGAGAGAAACACACGTTTTTACATAGGACCTGTATTCAACACCATTAATCAAAGCCAGGGAACCTTACTGAATAGAACTCAAGGTGTTGAACCGTGTTGAAAGAGGTAATGGCTGTTTTTTTGGGGGGGGGGATATTTCTGTGACCTACCCCACATTTCTCCTCTCCAGAGATGGCGACCCGCTGGTACTCCTTCTCTCCTTCTCGCTCCATCTCCTTGGGGTACAGGTCCATGAATGCCTGGCTCTGCTCCTTCAGGTATCTAACACACCATAATAATATTTATTCTATAACGTTTGTTCTATTCTACTGAGCCATTTACTTTATGTTTCCTGTTCTTATCTTTTATTGTTTCTCATTGTTGTTGCATTTGTCCCGAAGGAACCTGCAAGTAAGCATTTCATTGGACGGTGTATCCCATGTGTATCCTATGTGTATCCCATGTGTATCCCATGTGTATCCCATGTGTATCCCATGTGTATCCCATGTGTATCCTATGTGTATCCCGTGTGTATCCCGTGTGTATCCCGTGTGTATCCCGTGTGTATCCCGTGTGTATCCCGTGTGTATCCCGTGTGTATCCCATGTGTATCCCATGTGTATCCCGCATGTATCCCGTACATACGACTAATAAAACTTGAAACTTAATGATGACTATTATTATATTATAAAGAGGGAATTGAGACTGTGTATAGACCGTGGTAGCCTGCTGAGCTCAAGAGAGATGTGACCAACCAGGATTCAAACTCAAGGTCTTCTGCATGCCACGAGACTGTGCTAGCCCACTTAGCTAAAACCTAAGCTAATATTAGCTTAGGGATGTGAGTCTCTTTACTGTATTCACTCTAGGTCAGTAGCTAACGGAGCTAATGTGAGTCTCCTTATTGTACTCACTCTAGGTCAGTAGCTAGCGTAGCTAATGGGAGTCTCCTTACTGTACTCACTCTAGGTCAGTAGCTAACGGAGCTAATGTGAGTCTCCTTATTGTACTCACTCTAGGTCAGTAGCTAGCGTAGCTAATGGGAGTCTCCTTACTGTACTCACTCTAGGTCAGTAGCTAACGGAGCTAATGGGAGTCTCCTTATTGTACTCACTCTAGGTCAGTAGCTAGCGTAGCTAATGTGAGTCTCCTTACTGTACTCACTCTAGGTCAGTAGCTAACGGAGCTAATGTGAGTCTCCTTACTGTACTCACTCTAGGTCAGTAGCTAACGGAGCTAATGGGAGTCTCCTTACTGTACTCACTCTAGGTCAGTAGCTAGCGTAGCTAATGTGAGTCTCCTTACTGTACTCACTCTAGGTCAGTAGCTAGAGGAGCTAATGTGAGTCTCCTTACTGTACTCACTCTAGGTCAGTAGCAAGAGGAGCTAATGTGAGTCTCCTTACTGTACTCACTCTAGGTCAGTAGCTAGAGGAGCTAATGTGAGTCTCCTTACTGTACTCACTCTAGGTCAGTAGCCAGCGTAGCTAATGTGAGTCTCCTTACTGTACTCACTCTAGGTCAGTAGCTAGCGTAGCTAATGTGAGTCTCCTTACTGTACTCACTCTAGGTCAGTAGCTAACGGAGCTAATGTGAGTCTCCTTACTGTACTCACTCTAGGTCAGTAGCTAACGGAGCTAATGTGAGTCTCCTTACTGTACTCACTCTAGGTCAGTAGCTAGCGTAGCTAATGGGAGTCTCCTTACTGTACTCACTCTAGGTCAGTAGCTAACGGAGCTAATGTGAGTCTCCTTACTGTACTCACTCTAGGTCAGTAGCTAGCGTAGCTAATGGGAGTCTCCTTATTGTACTCACTCTAGGTCAGTAGCTAGCGTAGCTAATGTGAGTCTCCTTATTGTACTCACTCTAGGTCAGTAGCTAACGGAGCTAATGTGAGTCTCCTTACTGTACTCATTCTAGGTCAGTAGCTAGCGTAGTTAATGGGAGTCTCCTTACTGTACTCACTCTAGGTCAGTAGCTAGCGTAGCTAATGGGAGTCTCCTTACTGTACTCACTCTAGGTCAGTAGCTAACGGAGCTAATGTGAGTCTCCTTACTGTACTCACTCTAGGTCAGTAGCTAGCGTAGCTAATGGGAGTCTCCTTATTGTACTCACTCTAGGTCAGTAGCTAGCGTAGCTAATGTGAGTCTCCTTATTGTACTCACTCTAGGTCAGTAGCTAACGGAGCTAATGTGAGTCTCCTTACTGTACTCATTCTAGGTCAGTAGCTAGCGTAGTTAATGGGAGTCTCCTTACTGTACTCACTCTAGGTCAGTAGCTAACGGAGCTAATGTGAGTCTCCTTACTGTACTCACTCTAGGTCAGTAGCTAGCGTAGCTAATGTGAGTCTCCTTACTGTACTCACTCTAGGTCAGTAGCTAACGGAGCTAATGTGAGTCTCCTTACTGTACTCACTCTAGGTCAGTAGCTAACGGAGCTAATGGGAGTCTCCTTACTGTACTCACTCTAGGTCAGTAGCTAACGGAGCTAATGGGAGTCTCCTTATTGTACTCACTCTAGGTCAGTAGCTAACGGAGCTAATGTGAGTCTCCTTACTGTACTCACTCTAGGTCAGTAGCTAGCGTAGCTAATGGGAGTCTCCTTACTGTACTCACTCTAGGTCAGTAGCTAACGGAGCTAATGTGAGTCTCCTTATTGTACTCACTCTAGGTCAGTAGCTAGCGTAGCTAATGTGAGTCTCCTTACTGTACTCACTCTAGGTTAGTAGCTAGAGGAGCTAATGTGATTCTCCTTATTGTACTCACTCTAGGTCAGTAGCTAGAGGAGCTAATGTGAGTCTCCTTATTGTACTCACTCTAGGTCAGTAGCTAACGGAGCTAATGTGAGTCTCCTTACTGTACTCACTCTAGGTTAGTAGCTAGAGGAGCTAATGTGAGTCTCCTTACTGTACTCACTCTAGGTCAGTAGCTAACGGAGCTAATGTGAGTCTCCTTACTGTACTCACTCTAGGTCAGTAGCTAGCGGAACTAATGTGAGTCTCCTTACTGTACTCACTCTAGGTCAGTAGCTAGAGGAGCTAATGTGAGTCTCCTTACTGTACTCACTCTAGGTCAGTAGCTAGAGGAGCTAATGGGAGTCTCCTTACTGTACTCACTCTAGGTCAGTAGCTAACGGAGCTAATGTGAGTCTCCTTATTGTACTCACTCTAGGTCAGTAGCTAACGTAGCTAATGTGAGTCTCCTTACTGTACTCACTCTAGGTCAGTAGCTAACGGAGCTAATGGGAGTCTCCTTACTGTACTCACTCTAGGTCAGTAGCTAGCGTAGCTAATGTGAGTCTCCTTACTGTACTCACTCTAGGTCAGTAGCTAACGGAGCTAATGTGAGTCTCCTTATTGTACTCACTCTAGGTCAGTAGCTAACGGAGCTAATGTGAGTCTCCTTACTGTACTCACTCTAGGTCAGTAGCGCTGTCAGTCTTCATTAACTCCTGTTTTGCTCGCAGAAGGATATCTGGCTCCAACCTGTAGAAGTCATAATGAAAAGCTTTTTTAGAGACATCAACATGATCCCATTGGGATTCATGAGGACTTGTTGTTGAATATTAACTCTCTCTCTCTCTCTCTCTCTCTCTCTCTCTCTCTCTCTCTCTCTCTCTCTCTCTCTCTCTCTCTCACTTGACATCCTGGCTGATCTGTCTCTCTAGTCGTTGTCGTCTCTCCTCCAGCTGTTCTATGGGACTGTCTTCAGGGAACTCATAGGGGGCGCTGAGCATATCACGCTCTGCTAAGCTGCGAGAGAACAGCTCCTACATGGAGACACAGACACACAGAGAGAGTAGCTTGTTTAGAGCATGCTTGGAAATAAATCGTAATTTTTGTTGTTGTTGTTGTATTATCCTCAGTTATTTTAAATGCAGTCTATCCACTTGTGTGGCTGAAATCGTAAATGTTGTTAAAGTCCATCTTTCTATCTTACTCACCTCAGCAATCTCCTTGTACTTGCCGTCCATGGAGGTGCGCAGGTCAATGGTCTGTTTCAGCGCTACGGGGATCCCTGGCAAGGAATGCTGGGAAGTCAGGAGGTGGCGGGCACCACGGGGGTCAACTAGTGAGTGAGGGAGGGAGGGAGGGAGGGAGGGAGGGAGGGAGAGAGAAAGAGAAGTGCAAAGTGTTATGTTCAGTCGTCCTGCACCTTGCCAAATCAGATCTACGTTTTCTCATTTCTGCTATGCTTAGCCAACTCCACAGTTTCATCCAGATGGTTGTTGTTCCCCAGCCTGACGGTCACTACAGTACACTGAGCAGTGAAGAGACAGTAACCCAGCCCAGTGCTTGAGGTCTGAGCTCAGCAGCTGTTTCTACTTCCAAACAGTCCAAACAGACAAAGCACCAATCACGTGCAGCAGCCATGTTCCAAGCCTACCTTTTTCACCCCATTCTGGGAACTTTGAGGGTTTATGAAATAGCCCCTCTGGTAATTTAACAGGATCTCCATGGGCCAATCATTGTTGCCAGCACAATATTCAATGTCTCTATACTGATCTGAGCTAGCCTGGATATTACTGAACTCATAGTTTTTGATGGGTAACGTTTGCGCTATGCCACATGGTCTGGCATCATCCAGGCATCTACCGACTACAGTAACCAGACCTGGGCCGAAGGGGGACAGATTGTGGAAGCTAGGATGGAAGGAAATGAGATGAGTGATGCTAACATTAACATAACATAATAATATATAACTAAACTAATACTATAATACTAATACTAACTATATAACATAACTAACATTAACATAAAGTGCATACAAAGTGGTTGAAAACAATTCAGACAAGCAAACAGACAGGGAGCCAGACAGACAGACAGACATACATACATCCAGCCAGCCAGGGAGCCAGCCAGGGAGCCAGCCAGGGAGCCAGCCAGGGAGCCAGCCAGGGAGCCAGCCAGGGAGCCAGCCAGGGAGCCAGACAGACAGACAGACATACATACATCCAGCCAGCCAGCCAGCCAGGCAAGCAAGCAAACAGACAGCCAGGGAGCCAGACAGACAGACAGACATACATCCAGCCAGCCAGCCAGCCAGCCAGGCAAGCAAACAGACAGCCAGGGAGCCAGACAGACAGACAGACATACATACATACATCCAGCCAGCCAGCCAGGCAAGCAAACAGACAGCCAGGGAGCCAGACAGACAGACAGACATACATACATACATCCAGCCAGCCAGCCAGGCAAGCAAACAGACAGCCAGGGAGCCAGACAGACAGACAGACATACATACATACATCCAGCCAGCCAGCCAGGCAGGCAAGCAAACAGACAGCCAGGGAGCCAGACAGACAGACAGACATACATACATACATCCAGCCAGCCAGCCAGGCAAGCAAACAGACAGCCAGGGAGCCAGACAGACAGACAGACATACATACATACATCCAGCCAGCCAGCCAGCCAGGCAAGCAAACAGACAGCCAGGGAGCCAGACAGACAGACAGACATACATACATACATCCAGCCAGCCAGCCAGGCAAGCAAACAGACAGCCAGGGAGCCAGACAGACAGACAGACATACATACATACATCCAGCCAGCCAGCCAGGCAAGCAAACAGACAGCCAGGGAGCCAGACAGACAGACAGACATACATACATACATCCAGCCAGCCAGCCAGGCAAGCAAACAGACAGCCAGGGAGCCAGACAGACAGACAGACATACATACATACATCCAGCCAGCCAGCCAGGCAAGCAAACAGACAGCCAGGGAGCCAGACAGACAGACAGACATACATACATACATCCAGCCAGCCAGCCAGGCAAGCAAACAGACAGCCAGGGAGCCAGACAGACAGACAGACATACATACATACATCCAGCCAGCCAGCCAGGCAAGCAAACAGACAGCCAGGGAGCCAGACAGACAGACAGACATACATACATACATCCAGCCAGCCAGCCAGCCAGGCAAGCAAACAGACAGCCATGGAGCCAGACAGACAGACAGACATACATACATACATCCAGCCAGCCAGCCAGGCAGCCAGGCAAGCAAACAGACAGCCAGGGAGCCAGACAGACAGACAGACATACATACATACATCCAGCCAGCCAGCCAGCCAGCCAGGCAAGCAAACAGACAGCCAGGGAGCCAGACAGACAGACAGACATACATACATACATCCAGCCAGCCAGCCAGGCAAGCAAACAGACAGCCAGGGAGCCAGCCAGGGAGCCAGCCAGGGAGCCAGCCAGGGAGCCAGCCAGCCAGCCAGGCAAGCAAACAGACAGCCAGGGAGCCAGCCAGCCAGGGAGCCAGCCAGGGAGCCAGCCAGCCAGGGAGCCAGCCAGCCAGGGAGCCAGCCAGCCAGCCAGCCAGCCAGCCAGCCAGGGAGCCAGCCAGCCAGGGAGCCAGCCAGCCAGGGAGCCAGCCAGCCAGGGAGCCAGCCAGCCAGGGAGCCAGCCAGCCAGGGAGCCAGCCAGCCAGGGAGCCAGCCAGCCAGGGAGCCAGCCAGCCAGCCAGCCAGCCAAGCAAACAGACAGCCAGGGAGCCAGCCAGGGAGCCAGCCAGCCAGCCAGCCAGCCAGGCAAGCAAACAGACAGCCAGGGAGCCAGCCAGCCAGGGAGCCAGCCAGGGAGCCAGCTAGCCAGGGAGCCAGCCAGCCAGGGAGCCAGCCAGCCAGGGAGCCAGCCAGCCAGCCAGCCAGCCAGGCAAGCAAACAGACAGCCAGGGAGCCAGCCAGGGAGCCAGCCAGGGAGCCAGCCAGCCAGCCAGGCAAGCAAACAGACAGCCAGGGAGCCAGCCAGCCAGGGAGCCAGCCAGGGAGCCAGCTAGCCAGGGAGCCAGCCAGCCAGGGAGCCAGCCAGCCAGCCAGCCAGCCAGCCAGGGAGCCAGCCAGCCAGCCAGCCAGCCAGCCAGCCAGCCAGCCAGCCAGCCAGGCAAGCAAACAGACAGCCAGGGAGCCAGCCAGGGAGCCAGCCAGGGAGCCAGCCAGGGAGCCAGCCAGGGAGCCTGCCAGCCAGCCAGACAGAGACAGAGACAGAGACAGACAGAGACAGAGACAGACAGAGGGATATAGTTCACCCTCGTGTCCCCCAGAGTGTATTTAGTGGTCACCAGTGTCTGTGCGTGTAACAATATAATTCTCCCCTCCCAAACAGAGGACTAGGATCTAAAATATTAATGTTCCTGTTGAATATTTAATCCCTGGCATCCAGCCGCTGAAGTGGTAGGATGTCTGAGAGACCGCTACCCACCAGTATACTCACACACAGTGCATATGGTACCCAGGTCTTACAGTTGTATGATAGCTAGCTACATTATAACTTGTCTGCATCTACTCTGCTGTGTTTCATGTAAATGGTAAGACTAGAGCAGGAATGTCGTTTTGACAGTAGTGGCCAGCCAGAGGTCAGTGGTGGGTAATGCAGTAGAGCTGAGCCTACCGGGCTTCTCTGTATCTAATCCAGCTGTGTGCGTGTGTCCGTGTGTGTGTGTGTGTGTGTGTGTGTGTGTGTGTGTGTGTGTGTGTGCGTGTGCGTGTGTGTGTGTCCGTGTGTGTGTGTGTTTGTGTGTGCGTGTGTCCAAGCGGCAAAGACAGCAGATCTCTCCGCCACTGGAACTGTCCTGTATGTATCTAATCCCCTAATGGCTGCTATATTTAGATCATCAAACGGTTACATAACTCCCCATCCACACAACACACACCAAGGAGAAACTAAACCCAGCAGGAAGGGTTCACATGCAGATACATACTGTAATGGACAACAAGGGGCTCTGTGAGTTCTATGGAAATAATCCATCAACATGTGGTGTGATGCTGAAACATTACTGTGGTGTGATGCTGAAACATTACTGTGGTGTGATGCTGAACCATTACTGTGGTGTGATGCTGAACCCATTACTGTGGTGTGATGCTGAACCATTACTGTGGTGTGATGCTGAAGCATTACTGTGGTGTGATGCTGAACCATTACTGTGGTGTGATGCTGAAACATTACTGTGGTGTGATGCTGAAACATTACTGTGGTGTGATGCTGAAACATTACTGTGGTGTGATGCTGAGCCATTACTGTGGTGTGATGCTGAAACATTACTGTGGTGTGATGCTGAAACATTATTACGGTGTGATGCTGAAACATTACTGTGGTGTGATGCTGAAACATTACTGCGGTGTGATGCTGAAACATTACTGTGGTGCGATGCTGAAACATTACTGTGGTGTGATGCTGAACCATTACTGTGGTGTGATGCTGAAAACATTACTGCGGTGTGATGCTGAAACATTACTGTGGTGTGATGCTGAAACATTTCTGTGGTGTGATGCTGAAACATTACTGTGGTGTGAGGCTGAAACATTACTGTGGTGTGATGCTGAAACATTACTGTGGTGTGATGCTGAAACATTACTGTGGTGTGATGCTGAACCGTTACTTTGGTGTGATGCTGAACCGTTACTGTGGTGTGATGCTGAAACATTACTGTGGTGTGATGCTGTAACATTACTGTGGTGTGATGCTGACCCATTACTGTGGTGTGATGCTGAAACATTACTGTGGTGTGATGCTGAACCATTACTGTGGTGTGATGCTGAACCATTACTGTGGTGTGATGCTGAAACATTACTGTGGTGTGATGCTGAAACATTACTGCGGTGTGATGCTGAAACATTACTGTGGTGCGATGCTGAAACATTACTGTGGTGTGATGCTGAACCATTACTGTGGTGTGATGCTGAAAACATTACTGCGGTGTGATGCTGAAACATTACTGTGGTGTGATGCTGAAACATTTCTGTGGTGTGATGCTGAAACATTACTGTGGTGTGAGGCTGAAACATTACTGTGGTGTGATGCTGAAACATTACTGTGGTGTGATGCTGAAACATTACTGTGGTGTGATGCTGAACCGTTACTTTGGTGTGATGCTGAACCGTTACTGTGGTGTGATGCTGAAACATTACTGTGGTGTGATGCTGTAACATTACTGTGGTGTGATGCTGACCCATTACTGTGGTGTGATGCTGAAACATTACTGTGGTGTGATGCTGAACCATTACTGTGGTGTGATGCTGAACCATTACTGTGGTGTGATGCTGAAACATTACTGTGGTGTGATGCAGAGCCATCACTGTGGTGTGATGCTGAAACATTACTGTGGTGTGATGCTGAAACATTACTGTGGTGTGATGCTGAAACATTACTGTGGTGTGATGCTGAACCGTTACTGTGGTGTGATGCTGAAACATTACTGTGGTGTGATGCTGACCCATTACTGTGGTGTGATGCTGAAACATTACTGTGGTGTGATGCTGAAACATTACTGTGGTGTGATGCTGAAACATTACTGTGGTGTGATGCTGAACCGTTACTTTGGTGTGATGCTGAACCGTTACTGTGGTGTGATGCTGAAACATTACTGTGGTGTGATGCTGTAACATTACTGTGGTGTGATGCTGTAACATTACTGTGGTGTGATGCTGAAACATTACTGTGGTGTGATGCTGAACCATTACGGTGGTGTGATGCTGAACCATTACTGTGGTGTGATGCTGAAACATTACTGTGGTGTGATGCGGAGCCATCACTGTGGTGTGATGCTGAAACATTACTGTGGTGTGATGCTGAAACATTACTGTGGTGTGATGCTGAAACATTACTGTGGTGTGATGCTGAACCGTTACTGTGGTGTGATGCTGAAACATTACTGTGGTGTGATGCTGACCCATTACTGTGGTGTGATGCTGAAACATTACTGTGGTGTGATGCTGAAACATTACTGTGGTGTGATGCTGAAACATTACTGTGGTGTGATGCTGAAACATTACTGTGGTGTGATGCTGAAACATTACCGTGGTGTGATGCTGAACCATTACTGTGGTGTGATGTTGACCCAGTACTGTGGTGTGATTCTGAAACATTACTGTGGTGTGATGCTGAACCATTACTGTGGTGTGATGCTGAAGCATTACTGTGGTGTGATGCTGAACCCATTACTGTGATGTGATGCTGAACCATTACTGTGGTGTGATGCTGAAACATTACTGTGGTGTGATGCTGAAATATTACTGTGGTGTGATGCTGAACCATTACTGTGGTGTGATGCTGAACCATTACTGTGGTGTGATGCTGAAACATTACTGTGGTGTGATGCTGAGCCATTACTGTGGTGTGATGCTGAGCCATTACTGTGGTGTGATGCTGAAACATTACTGTGGTGTGATGCTGAAACATTACTGTGGTGTGATGCTGAGCCATTACTGTGGTGTGATGCTGAAACATTACTGCGGTGTGATGCTGAAACATTACTGTGGTGTGATGCTGAAACATTACTGTGGTGTGATGCTGAAACATTACTGTGGTGTGATGCTGAAACATTACTGTGGTGTGATGCTGAACCATTTCTATTGTATTTATTATGGATCCCCATTAGTTGTTGCCATGGCAGCAACTACTATTCCTGGGGTCCAGCAAAATTGAGGCAGTTTATACAATTATTAAAACATTACAATACATTCACAGCTTTTACAACACACTGTGTGCCCTCAGGCCCTTACTCCACCACTACCACATATCTACAGTACTACATACATGTGTACGTGTGTGTATAGTGCGTATGTTATTGTGTGTGTGTGTGTATGCATGTGTCTGTGTCTATGTTTGTGTTACTTCACATACTTCACAGTCCCTGCTGTTCCATAAGGTGTATTTTTATTAGTTTGGAAAAAAAATCTAATTTTACTTCTTGTGTCAGTTACTTGATGTGGAATAGAGTTCCATGTAGTCATGGCTCTATGTAATACTGTGCACCTCCCATTGTCTGTTGGGGACTGTGAAGAGACCTCTTGTGGCATGTCTTGTTGAGTATGCATGGGTGTCCGAGCTGTGTGCCAGTAGTTCAAACAGACAGCTCGGTGCATTCAACATGTCAATACTTCATCAAAGTAGTGATGAAGTCAATCTCTCCTCCACTTTGAGCCAGGAGAGATTGACATACATATTATTAATATTAGCTCTCTGTGTACATCCAAGGGCCAGCTTTGGCGTGCTGCCCTGTTCTGAGCCAATTGCAATTTTCCTAAGTCCTTTTTTGTGGCACCTGACCACATGACTGAACTGTAGTCCATGTGCGACAAAACTAGGGCCTGTAGGACCTGCCTTGTTGATAGTGCTGTTAAGAAGGTAGAGCAACACTTTATTATGGACAGACTTCTCCCTATTTTAGCTACTGTTGTATCAATATGTTTTGACCATGACAGTTAACAAGCCAGGGTTACTCCAAGCAGTTTAGTCTCCTCAACTTTCTCAATTTCCACATTATTTATTACAAGATTTAGTTAAGGTGTAGTGAATGATTTGTCCCAAATACAAATTCTTTCAGTTTTTGAAATATTTAGGACTAACTTATTGCTTGCCACCCACTCTGAAACTAACTGCATCTCTTTGTTAAGTGTTGCAGTCATTTCAGTTGCTGTTGTAGCTGACATGTATAGTGTTGAGCCATCTGCATACATAGACACACTGGCATTACTCAAAACCAGTGGCATGTCATTAGTAAAGATTGAAAAAGTAAGGGGCCTAGACAGCTGCCCTGGGGAATTCCTGATTCTAACTGGATTATGTTGGAGAGGCTTCCATTAAAGAACACCCTCTGTGTTCTGTTAGACAGGTAACTCTTTATCCATGATATAGCAGGGGGTATAAAGCCATAACACATACGTTTTTCCAGCAGCAGACTATGATCGATTATGTCAAAAGCCGCACTGAAGTCTAACAAAACAGCTCCCACAATCTTTTATCATACATTTCTCTCAGCCAATTATCCAGGCTGTATCACGTGATTGGGAGTCCCATAGGGTGGCGCCAAATTGGCCCAGCGTCCCCTGGGTTTGCCTGGTGTAAGCCATCATTGTAAATAAGAACTTGTTCATAACTGACTTGCCTAGTTAAATAAAGGTTGTAACGGTTGTTCTCCTCTTTTTCAACCGAAAAGGAGGAGTAGTGAGGGAACCAAGGCGCAGCGGGTTGTGAACACATAATTTATTTAAAGACAAGACGAAAAAACACGAACTTCACTATAACTAACAAAACAACAAACGGAGTAGACAGACCTGGACGACGAACTTACATAAACACGAAGAACGCACGAACAGGGAAAATCGACTACACAAAATGACGATGTACAAAAACAAACCGAACAGTCCCGTATGGTGCGACAAACACTGACACAGGAGACAACCACCCACAACGAACACTGTGAAACAACCTACCTAAATATGACTCTCAATTAGAGGAACGCCAAACACCTGCCTCTAATTGAGAGCCATACCAGGCAACCCTTAAACCAACATAGAAACAGACAACATAGAATGCCCACCCAAACTCACGTCCTGACCAACTAACACATACAACAAACTAACAGAAATAGGTCAGGAACGTGACAAAGGTCAAATAAAAATAAAATGATCAGTGATTTGTGTCAGTGCTGTGCTTGTTGAATGTCCTTCCCTATAAGAAGCATGATGAAAGTTTGTTGTCAATTTGTTTACTGTAAATTAGCATTGTATCTGGTCAAACAACATTTTAAAAAAAAGTATACTAAGGGTTTATAACAGGCTGATTGGTTGGCTATTTGAGCCAGTTAAGGGGGCTTTACTATTCTTAGGTAGTGGAATGAATATAGCTTCCCTCCAAGCCTGAGGGCACACGCTCTCTAGTAGGATTAAATTGAAAATATGGCCAACAGTAGTGGCAATTCCGTCCGAAATTATCCTCAGTAATTTTCCATCCAAGTTGTCAGACCCGGGTGGCTTGTCATTGTTGATAGATAACAACAAAAAATGTACCTCTATTTGTTCACCTCTTCCACACTCACTTTATAGAATTCAAAATGACAATGCTTGTCTTTCATAATTTGGTCCGATATACTTGGATGTGTAGTGTCAGCGTTTGTTGCTGGCATGGAATGTCTAAGTTTGCTAATCTTGCCAATGAAAAAATCATTAAAGTAGTTGGCAATATCAGTTGGTTTTCTGATGAATGAGCCATCTGATTCAATGAATGATGGAGTTGAGTTTGCCTTTTTTCCCAAAATTTCATTTAAGTTGCCCCAAAGCTTTATACTATCATTCTTTATGTCATTTATCTTTGTTTCATAGTGTAGTTTCTTCTTCTTTTTATTCTGTTTAGTCACATGATTTCTACATTTGCAGTACGTTTGCCAATCGGTTGTGCAGCCAGACTTATTTTCCATTCCTTTTGCCTCATCCCTGTCAACCATACAATGTTGCAATTCCTCATCAATCCACGGGGATTTAACCGTTTTTACAGTCATTTTCATAATGGATACGTGCTTATTAGTAATTGGAATAAGTAGTTTCATAAATGTGTCAGGTGCAGCATCTGGTTGCTCCTCGTTACACACCACAGACCAACAAATATTATTTACATCAACAACATAGGAATCACTACAAAAGGTATTGTAGGACCTCTTATACACTATATTATTCCCAGCCTTTGGAACATTGGTTTTCCTAGATATAGCTACTATATTGTGATCACTACATCCGATGGATCTGGATACTGCTTTCAAGCACATTTCTGCAGCATTAGTAAAGATGTGATCAATACATGTTGATGATTGAATTACTGTGCTGTTTGTAACTACCCTGGTAGGTTGACTGATAACCTTAACCAGGTTGCAGGCACTGGTTACAGTTTGAAGCTTTGTCTTGAGTTGGCAGCTTGATGGAAAGCCAGTCAATATTTAAATCACCCAGAAAATATACCTCTCTGTTGATATCACATTTAATTTATATTTTTTATTTAACCTTTATTTAACTATGATATCACATACATTATCAAGCATTTCACGCATGTTATCCAGATACTGACTGTTAGCACTTGGGGGTCTATAGCAGCTTCCCACCAGAATGGGCTTTAGGTGAGGCAGATGAACCTTTAATGGGTGCATGCTTTTCTAGTGAGGCTTTGGATGCGCGCCCACCGCTTCCGAGTATATTACTCGCTAATGTCCAGTACCTAGTTAACCTCTCTTGGGTAGGGGGCAGTATTTTCACCTCCGGATGAAAAGCGTGCCCAAAGTAAACTGCCTGTTACTCAGGCCCAGAAGCTAGGATATGCATAGAATTGGTAGATTTGGATAGAAAACACTCTAATAAAACACTTTAAAATAATGTCTGTGAGTATAACAGAACTGATATGGCAGGCGAAACCCCGAGGACAAACCATCCATGGAATTTATTTTTTGAGGTCATAGAATTTTCCATTTATTTTATATGGGATGCCCTTATTATTAGGAACCTGGTTGCCGTTCCTATGGCTTCCACTAGATGTCAACAGTCTTTAGAAATTGTTCGATGTTTTTCTTTTGAGAAATGAAGAAGTAGTGCTATTCATTGTAAGTGTCACTCCAGGTGGACTCTACTGTTTTGATGCGCGTGAACTGGAGCGCACTTCACATTGTTTTTATCCGGTATTGGAAACAGTTTATTCTGTCTTAAATTTTATAGATTATTTACGTTTTAGGGTACCTGAGGTTGGATTAGGAACGTTGTTTGAAATGTTTGGACCAAGTTTACAGGTAACTTATTTAGATACTTTGGAGGCATGTTGGGCGAGTTGAAACCGGTGTGTTTCTGAATCAAACGCGCCAAATAAATGGACATTTTTGGGACATAAAGAAGGACATTATCAAACAAAAGGACAATTTGTGATGTTTCTGGGGCATTTTGAAGTGCCAACAGAAGAAGATCTTCAAAGGTAAGGCATTAATTATATCACTATTTCTGACTTTTGTGCGCACCTGCCTAGTTAAAATATGATTTTCATGTGTTTGTGTGCGGGGCGCTGTCCTCAGATAATCGCATGGTTTGCTTTCGCCGTAAAGCCTTTTTGAAATCTGACACAGCGGCTGGATTAACAAGAAGTTAAGCTTTATTTTGATGTATAACACAAATATTTTCAAGAATGTTAAATATTTGAATTTGGTATTTTTGAATTTCGCGCTCTGCAATTTCACCGGATGTTGGCCAGGTGACACGCTACCGTCCGATAAGAAGTTAACAAAGTCGACGAAATTAGGGCAAGAGTTGCTTTCCAAAGAGATATCCGGGATTGTAACATACTCTGTTTCCCGGAGACATGGCTAGCTGGGGACATGCTGTCGGAGTCCGTACAGCCAACGGGATTTCCAGAGCATCGTGCCGACAGGAACGAACATCTCTCTGGTAAGAAGAAGGGCTGGGGTGTATGTTTTATGATTAACGACTCATGGTGTAATTGTAACAACATACAAGAACTCAAGTCCTTTTGTTCACCAGACCTAGAATTCCTCACAATCAAATGCCGACCGTATTATCTCCCAAGAGAACTCTCCTCGGTTATCATCACAGCCGTGCATATCCCACCGCAAGCGGATACCAAGACGGCCATCAAGGAACTACACTGGACTTTATGCAAACTGGAAACCATATATCCTGAGGCTGCATTTATTGTAGCTGGGGATTTTAACAAAGCTAATCTGAGAACAAGGCTACCTAAATTCTATCAGCATATCAATTGCAGTACACGAGCGAGTAACACACTTGACCACTGCTACTCTAACTTCCGCGATGCATACAAGGCCCTCCACCGCCTTCCTTTTTGGAAAATCTGACCATGACTCCATCTTGTTGCTCCCCTCCTATAGACAGAGACTAAAACAGGAAGCGCCCGTGCTAAGGTCTATCCAACGCTGGCCTGACCAATCGGATAACACGCTTCAAGATTGCTTCGATCACGTGGACTGGGATATGTTCCGGATAGCCTCAGGCAACAACATTGATGTATACACTGACTCGGTGAGCGAGTTTATTAGTAAGTGCATCGGTGATGTGGAAGTGTATAGGAGATGTTGTACCCACTGTGACTATTAAAACCTTCCCTAACCAGAAACCGTGGATTGATGGCAGCATTCGCACAAAACTGAAAGCATGTACCACCGCATTTAATCATGGCATGGCGACTGGAAACATAACCGAATACAAACAGTGTAGTTATTGCCTCCGTAAGGCAATCAAACAAGCAAAGCGTCAGTATAGAGACAAAGTGGAGTCGCAATTCAATGGCTTAAACACGAGACGTAAGTGGTAGGGTCTACAGACAATCAAGGATTACAAAAAGAAAACCAGCCCTTGCTCCCAGACAAATAAACAACTTCTTTGCGCGCTTTGGGGACAATACGGCCCGCAACCAAAGACTGTGGGCTCTCCTTCTCCTTGGCCGATGTGAGTAAAACATTTAAATGTGTTAATTCTCGGAAGGCTGCCGGCCCAGACGACATCCCTAGCATGCGCAGATCAGCTGCCTTGTGTGTTTAAGGACATATTCAATCAATTCCTATGCCAGTCTGCTGTCCCCACATGCTTCAAGATGGCCACCATTGATCCTGTTCCCAAGAAAGCTAAGGTAACTGATCTAAATGACTATCGTCTCGTAGCACTCACTTCTGTCATCATGAAGTGCTTTGAGAGACTAGTCAAGGATCATATCACCTCCACCCTACCTGACACCCTAGACCCACTCCAATTTGCTTACCGCCCCAATGGGTCCACAGACGACGCAATTGCAATCACACTGCACACTGCCCTAACCCATCTGGACAAGAGGAATACCTATGTAAGAATGCTGTTCATCGACTACAGCTCAGCATTTGACACCATAGTACCCTCCAAACTCATCATTAAGCTTGAGACCCTGGGTCTCAACACAGCCCTGTGCAACTGGGTCCTGGACTTTCTGACAGGACGCCCCCAGGTGGTGAGGGTAGGTAACAACATCTCCACCCCGCTGATCCTCAACACTGGGGCCCCACAAGGGTGCGTTCTCAGCCCTCTCCTGTACTCCCTGTTCACCCATGACTGCGTGGCCATGCACGCCTCCAACTCAATCATCAAGTTTGCAGACGACACTACAGTGGTAGGCTTGATTACCAACAACGACGAGACGGCCTACAGGGAGGAGGTGAGGGCCCTCGGAGTGTGGTGTCAGGAAAACAATCTCACACTCAACATCAACAAAACAAAGGAGATGATCGTGGACTTCAGGAAACAGCAGAGGGAGCACACCCCTATCCACATCGGCGGGACAGTAGTGGAGGAGGTGGAAAGTTTTAAGTTCCTCTGCGTACACATCACGGACAAACTGAAATGGTTCACCCACACAGACAGCGTGGTGAAGAAGGCGCAACAGTGCCTCTTCAACCTCAGGAGGCTGAAGAAATTTGGCTTGTCACCAAAAACACTCATAAACCTTAACAGATACACAATCGAGAGATTCCTGTCGGGCTGTATCACCGCCTGGTACGGCAACTGCTCCGCCCACAACCGTAATTACATTTACATTTTAGTCATTTAGCAGACGCTCTTATCCAGAGCGACTTACAGTAGAGTGCATACATTTTATATACTGAGACAAGGATATCCCTACCGGCCAAACCCTCCCTAACCCGGACGACGCTATGCCAATTGTGCGTCGCCCCACGGACCTCCCGGTTGCGGCCGGCTGCGACAGAGCCTGGGCGCGAACCCAGCCCAGCCTGGGCGCGAACCCAGAGACTCTGGTGGCGCAGCTAGCACTGCGATGCAGTGCCCTAGACCACTGCGCCACCCGGGAGGCTTACCCTCTGGTAATGCTCACCAGAGGGTGGTGCAGTCTGCCCAACGCATCACCGGGGGCAAAATACCTGCCCTCCAGGACACCTACACCACCCGATGTCACAGGAAGGCCAAAAAGATCATCAAGGACAACAACCACCCGAGCCACTGCCTGTTCACCCCGCTATCATCCAGAAGGCGAGGTCAGTACAAGTGCATCAAAGCTGGAACCGAGAGACTGAAAACAGTTTCTATCTCAAGGCCATCAGACTGTTAAACAGCCACCACCAATATTGAGTGGCTGCTGCCAACATACTGATTCAAATCTCTAGCCACTTTAATAATATAAATTTGGATGTAATACATGTATCACTAGTCACTTTAAACAATGTCACTTTATTTAATGTTTACATACCCTACATTACTCATCTCATATGTATATACTGTACTCTATACCATCTACTGCATCTTGCCTATGCCGTTCGGCCATCGCTCATCCATATATTTATATGTACATATTCTTATTCATTCCTTTACACTTGTGTGTATAATGTAGTTGTTGTGAAATTGTTAGATTACTTGTTAGATATTACTGAATGGTCAGAACTAGAAGCACAAGCATTTTGCAACACTCACATTAACATCTGCTAACCATGTGTATGTGACCAATAACATTTGATTTGATTTGATTTGATCACCACAGAGCCAGTTGTGAAGAGAAATAATCCTGCTAAAGCGTTCATTGGCCCGATTCAGAGAGGGCACAGGGCCAGATATGATGGGCCTTATAATTAGTGTCTAGCAGAGAGTCAATCAGCTCTTTCAAATCCAGTTTCAACTGTTCAGAGCTGCCCTTCATTATGTCATTAAAACCCACATGGACTTGGATAGAATGGATTTCCATGTCCTGGTGTAGTACATTTAGAAGCAGCTTAGTAATGTCATTAAAACCCACATGGACTTGGATAGAATGGATTTCCATGTCCTGGTGTAGTACATTTAGAAGCAGCTTAGTAATGTCATTAAAACCCACATGGACTAGGATAGAATGGATTTCCATGTCTTGGTGTAGTACATTTAGAAGCAGCTTAGTAATGTCATTAAAACCCACATGGACTTGGATAGAATGGATTTCCATGTCCTGGTGTAGTACATTTAGAAGCAGCTTAGTAATGTCATTAAAACCCACATGGACTTGGATAGAATGGATTTCCATGTCCTGGTGTAGTACATCCAGCAGCAGCTTAGTAATGTCATTAAAACCCACATGGACTTGGATAGAATGGATTTCCATGTCCTGGTGTAGTACATCCAGCAGCAGCTTAGTAATGTCATTAAAACCCACATGGACTTGGATAGAATGGATTTCCATGTCCTGATGTATTACATTCAGGAGCAGCTTAGTAATGTCATTAAAACCCACATGGACTTGGATAGAATGGATTTCCATGTCCTGGTGTAGTACATCCAGCAGCAGCTTAGTAATGTCATTAAAACCCACATGGACTTGGATAGAATGGATTTCCATGTCCTGATGTATTACATTCAGGAGCAGCTTAGTAATGTCATTAAAACCCACATGGACTTGGATAGAATGGATTTCCATGTCCTGATGTAGTACATTCAGGAGCAGCTTAGTAATGTCATTAAAACCCACATGGACTTGGATAGAATGGATTTCCATGTCCTGATGTAGTACATTCAGGAGCAGCTTAGTAATGTCATTAAAACCCACATGGACTAGGATAGAATGGATTTCCATGTCCTGGTGTAGTACATCCAGCAGCAGCTTAGTAATGTCATTAAAACCCACATGGACTAGGATAGAATGGATTTCCATGTCCTGATGTATTACATTCAGGAGCAGCTTAGTAATGTCATTAAAACCCACATGGACTTGGATAGAATGGATTTCCATGTCCTGATGTAGTACATTCAGGAGCAGCTTAGTAATGTCATTAAAACCCACATGGACTAGGATAAAATGGATTTCCATGTCTTGGTGTAGTACATTTAGAAGCAGCTTAGTAATGTCATTAAAACCCACATGGACTTGGATAGAATGGATTTCCATGTCCTGGTGTATTACATCCAGCAGCAGCTTAGTAATGTCATTAAAACTCACATGGACTTGGATAGAATGGATTTCCATGTCCTGGTGTATTACATTTAGAAGCAGCTTAGTAATGTCATTAAAACCCACATGGACTTGGATAGAATGGATTTCCATGTCCTGGTGTATTACATTTAGAAGCAGCTTAGTAATGTCATTAAAACCCACATGGACTAGGATAGAATGGATTTCCATGTCCTGGTGTATTACATTTAGAAGCAGCTTAGTAATGTCATTAAAACCCACATGGACTAGGATAGAATGGATTTCCATGTCTTGGTGTAGTACATTTAGAAGCAGCTTAGTAATGTCATTAAAACCCACATGGACTAGGATAGAATGGATTTCCATGTCCTGGTGTATTACATCCAGCAGCAGCTTAGTAATGTCATTAAAACCCACATGGACTAGGATAGAATGGATTTCCATGTCCTGGTGTAGTACATTCAGGAGCAGCTTAGTAATGTCATTTAAACCCACATGGACTAGGATAGAATGGATTTCCATGTCCTGGTGTATTACATTTAGAAGCAGCTTAGTAATGTCATTAAAACCCACTAGGGTAGGATAGAATGGATTTCCATGTCCTGATGTATTACATTCAGGAGCAGCTTAGTAATGTCATTAAAACCCACATGGACTTGGATAGAATGGATTTCCATGTCCTGGTGTAGTACATCCAGCAGCAGCTTAGTAATGTCATTAAAACCCACATGGACTTGGATAGAATGGATTTCCATGTCCTGATGTATTACATTCAGGAGCAGCTTAGTAATGTCATTAAAACCCACATGGACTTGGATAGAATGGATTTCCATGTCCTGATGTAGTACATTCAGGAGCAGCTTAGTAATGTCATTAAAACCCACATGGACTTGGATAGAATGGATTTCCATGTCCTGATGTAGTACATTCAGGAGCAGCTTAGTAATGTCATTAAAACCCACATGGACTTGGATAGAATGGATTTCCATGTCCTGATGTAGTACATTCAGGAGCAGCTTAGTAATGTCATTAAAACCCACATGGACTAGGATAAAATGGATTTCCATGTCTTGGTGTAGTACATTTAGAAGCAGCTTAGTAATGTCATTAAAACCCACATGGACTTGGATAGAATGGATTTCCATGTCCTGGTGTATTACATCCAGCAGCAGCTTAGTAATGTCATTAAAACTCACATGGACTTGGATAGAATGGATTTCCATGTCCTGGTGTATTACATTTAGAAGCAGCTTAGTAATGTCATTAAAACCCACATGGACTTGGATAGAATGGATTTCCATGTCCTGGTGTATTACATTTAGAAGCAGCTTAGTAATGTCATTAAAACCCACATGGACTAGGATAGAATGGATTTCCATGTCCTGGTGTATTACATTTAGAAGCAGCTTAGTAATGTCATTAAAACCCACATGGACTAGGATAGAATGGATTTCCATGTCTTGGTGTAGTACATTTAGAAGCAGCTTAGTAATGTCATTAAAACCCACATGGACTAGGATAGAATGGATTTCCATGTCCTGGTGTATTACATCCAGCAGCAGCTTAGTAATGTCATTAAAACCCACATGGACTAGGATAGAATGGATTTCCATGTCCTGGTGTATTACATTTAGAAGCAGCTTAGTAATGTCATTAAAACCCACTAGGGTAGGATAGAATGGATTTCCATGTCCTGATGTATTACATTTAGAAGCAGCTTAGTAATGTCATTAAAACCCACATGGACTTGGATAGAATGGATTTCCATGTCCTGGTGTATTACATCCAGCAGCAGCTTAGTAATGTCATTAAAACCCACATGGACTTGGATAGAATGGATTTCCATGTCCTGGTGTAGTACATTCAGGAGCAGCTTAGTAATGTCATTAAAACCCACATGGACTTGGATAGAATGGATTTCCATGTCCTGGTGTAGTACATCCAGCAGCAGCTTAGTAATGTAATTTACTCGAGCTCCGGGGTAGGACATTGTTTTTGCACCAGGAACAGTCACATTCCTTACCATGGAGCTGCCCACCTAATCACGGCTGGCGAAAAGGACGAGGAAATCTGCCCACTCCCTTCACAGGATTCGGAGAACCCTTTATGGACAGGCGAGAGGCAGGATAACCATTACTGTGGTGTGATGCTGAACTTCTGCCAATCAGAATCTAGTACTGAATGAAGCTGTGTTATGTCCTGAGGATAAACATCAGGGGTCACCAGGGGTCATCAGGGGTCACCAGGGGTCATCATAGATCATAAGGGGTCACCAGGGGTCATCATTGGTCATCATAGATTCTGCTTGTATGGAACTCCAGGTGTACGTCACAAATGGCACGCTATACCCTTTACAGTGCACTACGTTTGAGGGCTCTGGTGTGTGGTACCCTTTACAGTGCACTACGTTTGAGGGCTCTGGTGTGTGGTACCCTTTACAGTGCACTACGTTTGAGGGCTCTGGTGTGTGGTACCCTTTACAGTGCACTACGTTTGAGGGCTCTGGTGTGTGGTACCCTACGTTTGAGGGCTCTGGTATGTGGTACCCTACGTTTGAGGGCTCTGGTGTGTGGTACCCTACGTTTGAGGGCTCTGGTGTGTGGTACCCTACGTTTGAGGGCTCTGGTCTGCACTATAAAATTAATAGGGTGTCATTTGGGATGTACACCTGGAGTTCCATACAAGCAGAATCTATGATGACCCCTGGTGACCTCTGATGACGCCTGGTGACCCATGATGACCTCTGGTGACCCCTGGTGACCCCTGGTGACCCCTGGTGACCCCTGATGACCTCTGGTGACCCCTGGTGACCCCTGGTGACCCATGATGACCCCTGGTGACCCCCGATGACCCCTGGTGACCCCTGATGACCCCTGGTGACCCCTGATGGCCCCTGATGTCCGAGGGCTACGAGGGCTATCAGGTACTATCTGTTGACCTAGATCTGACCTGGAAACACTACATGCCCCTGCTAAATGAAATAGGATAATGATAATCACCTTGATATTTTGACTTCCACTCAAATTAATATTTCAGCAGCTAAACACAGAACTGAACTGAGGGTTGGTAACAGGCTGATTAGTTGGCCATTTGAACTGAACTGAGGGTTGGTAACAGGCAGATTAGTTGGCCATTTGAACTGAACTGAGGGTTGGTAACAGGCAGATTAGTTGGCCATTTGAACTGAACTGAGGGTTGGTAACAGGCAGATTAGTTGGCCATTTGAACTGAACTGAGGGTTGGTAACAGGCTGATTAGTTGGCCATTTGAACTGAACTGAGGGTTGGTAACAGGCTGATTAGTTGGCCATTTGAACTAAACTGAGGGTTGGTAACAGGCTGATTAGTTGGCCATTTGAACTGAACTGAGGGTTGGTAACAGGCTGATTAGTTGGCCATTTGAACTGAACTGAGGGTTGGTAACAGGCAGATTAGTTGGCCATTTGAACTGAACTGCGTATACAGTAGACTCCCTTTTCAATCTCCATCAGCTGGTGTTGTTGTTGCCAACAGACGTCAGGGATGAAGGGTTAAGGGCAATATCAAATCACATTTCATTGGTCACATACTCATATTTAGCATACGTTATTGCGGGTGTATGCTTGTGTTCCTAGCTCCAACAGTGTAGTAGTATCTAACAATTCACAACAAAACACAAATCTAAATGTAAAAGAATGGAATTAAGAAATATATAAATATTAGGACGAGCAATGTCAGAGTGTGATGGCCTTGAGATAGAAGCTGTTTTTCAGTCTCTCGATCCCAGGTTTGATGCACCTGTACTGACCTCGCCTTCTGGATGATAGCGGGGTGAACAGGCAGTGGCTCGGGTGGTTGTTGTCCTTGATGATCTTTTTGGCCTTCCTGTGACATCGGGGGGTGTAGGTGTCCTGGAGGGCAGGTAGTGTGCCCCGGTGACGCGTTGGGCAGACCTCACTACCCTCTGGAGAGTCTTGCGGTTGCGAGGGGTGCAGCTGTCTTACCAGGCAGTGATACATCCCGACAGGATGCTCTCGATTGTGCATCTGTAAAAACTTCTGAGGGTCTTAGGGGCCAAGACGAATTTCTTCAGCCTCCTGAGGTTGAAGAGGTGCTGTTGCGCCTTCTTCACAACACTGTCTGTGTGGGTGGACCATTTCAGATTGTCAGTGATGTGTATGCTGAGGAACTTGAAGCTTTCCACCTTGTCCACTGCGGTCCCGTCGATGTGGAAAGGGGCGTGCTCCCTCTGTTGTTTCCTAAAGTCCACGATTAGCTCCTTCGTTTTGTTGACGTTGAGGGAGAGGTTATTTTTATGTAATAACACAAAATATGTTCTGGTCTAATAATGTAAGAAATAACATACAAAAAAACTTAAATACTGCAAAGTTGCTTAGGAGCTAGAAGCAGAGCTGCCATGTCTGTCGGTGCCACCTTGCCATCAAGTGAAAACCATTTGATACTGACTGGGAAGAGGAGAAACAAAGGTCAAAGGTTACAACTTCCTGTGTTATTAACCTCCTACATTGCACTGTAGTTTCAGATGTCCCCCTACAAACCTCAGATTGTTGTCAAATATGTTAGGCTCACACATTGATTATAGTCTGCAGAGCTAATGCCATGGAGCTACCTGATGTCTTCAGTTCTCATAGTCTGCAGAGCTAATGCCATGGAGTTACCTGATGTCTTCCGTTCTCATAGTCTACAGAGCTAATGCCATGGAGCTACCTGATGTCTTCAGTTCTCATAGTCTACAGAGCTAATGCCATGGAGTTACCTGATGTCTTCAGTTCTCATAGTCTGCAGAGCTAATGCCATGGAGCTACCTGATGTCTTCAGTTCTCATAGTCTGCAGAGCTAATGCCATGGAGCTAGCTACCTGATGTGTTCAGTTCTCATAGTCTACAGAGCTAATGCCATGGAGTTACCTGATGTCTTCAGTTCTCATAGTCCACAGAGCTAATGCCATGGAGCTACCTGATGTCTTCAGTTCTCATAGTCTGCAGAGCTAATGCCATGGAGCTACCTGATGTCTTCAGTTCTCATAGTCCACAGAGCTAATGCCATGGAGCTACCTGATGTCTTCAGTTCTCATAGTCTGCAGAGCTAATGCCAGGGAGTTAACTGATGTCTTCAGTTCTCAGGACTCTTCTGCGTTAGTTACTTCCACATGCTGTACACATTGTGCAGCTGAGAGTTTTTCTTCCACAATACATAAGCATAATACTGTGACCAACATGCAGGCAGCACAACAGAAACCTACAGTATGCACATCTTCAGCCCACACCTTCAGCCCTTATCTTCAGCCCGCACCTTCAGCCCACACCTTCACTGCACATCTTCAGCCCGCACCTTCAGCCCACACCTTCACTGCACATCTTCAGCCCGCACCTTCAGCCCACACCTTCAGCCCACACCTTCAGCCCACACCTTCAGCCCACACCTTCAGCCCACACCTTCACTGCACATCTTCAGCCCGCACCTTCAGCCCACACCTTCAGCCCAGAACTTCAGCCCACACCTTCAGCCCACACCTTCAGCCCACACCTTCACTGCACATCTTCAGCCCACATCTTCACTGCACATCTTCAGCCCACACCTTCACTGCACATCTTCAGCCCACACCTTCACTGCACATCTTCAGCCCACACCTTCACTGCACATCTTCAGCCCACATCTTCAGCCCACATCTTCACCGCATTCCCTCTCACCCACTCCCCTTTCTTTCACTCTCTCTTTCTCTCCCTTCTCTCTCTCCCTACTCAATTCCATTAAATCCAATGGGCTTTATTGACATGGGAAACATATGTTTATATTGCCAAAGCAAGTGAAATAGATAATAAACATAAGTGAAATAAACATCCAAAAATGAACACTCACAAAGGAACAGAGACATTTCAAATGTCATATTATGGCTAACAATGTGCTCTCTCTCTCTCTCTCTCCCCCGTCTCTCTCTCCCCCGTCTCTCTCTCTCCCCCGTCTCTCTCTCTCTCTCTCTCTCTCTCTCCCCCGTCTCTCTCTCTCCCCCGTCTCTCTCTCTCTCTCTCTCTCTCTCTCTCTCTCTCTCTCTCTCTCTCTCTCTCTCTCTCTCTCTCTCTCTCTCTCTCTCTCTCTCTCTCGCTCTCTCTCTCTCTACTCCGATACACCTCCATACACACACATGTCTATTGTCTTCTCTAATCTGTCATGTCATACATACACAGAGCTGGTCTTGTAGATCTATCCAGTCTCTGTTCCAGTGTGTCTGCACCCTCCCTGCTCCTTGTTGGCTGTTCTAGTGCCTGTGTCTGCCCCCCTTGCTCCTGGTTGGCTGCTCTAGTGCCTGTGTCTGCCCCCCCTGCTCCTGGTTGGCTGTTCTAGTGCCTGTGTCTGTCCCACCCCTCCCTCCCTGCTCCTGGTTGGCTGTTCTAGTGCCTATGTCTGCCCCCCTGCTCCTGGTTGGCTGTTCTAGTGCCTGTGTCAACCCACCCCTCCCTCCCTGCTCCTGGTTGGCTGTTCTAGTGCCTGTGTCTGCCCCCCCTGCTCCTGGTTGGCTGTTCTAGTGGCTGTGTCTGCCCCCCCCCCCCCCCCCCCCCTCCCTGTTCCTGGTTGGCTGTTCGAGTGCCTGTGCCTGCCCCCCCTGCTCCTGGTTGGCTGTTCTAGTGCCTGTGTCTGCCCCCCTCCCCCCTGCTCCTGGTTGGCTGTTCTAGTGCCTGTGTCTGCCCCCCTCCCCCCTGCTCCTGGTTGGCTGTTCTAGTGCCTGTGTCTGCCCCCCTCCCCCCTGCTCCTGGTTGGCTGTTCTAGTGCCTGTGTCTGCCCCCCCCCCCCCCCCCTCCCTCCTGGCTGTGGTGCAGAGGGGTAGGGGGTTGAGAAGATGCATCACTGAGGAAAGAGGCTGGAGCCTGGTCTGTTTCTCTCTCATCACCCCCGTCTATCTCCTCTTTAGCTTTTTCCATCGTTTTGTTTTGCTCTGGGGAAGGTTTAGGTCTCTATGTGTCTCTATGTGTCTCTGTGTCTCTATGTGTCTCTATGTGTCTCTGTGTCTCTATGTGTCTCTATGTGTCTCTGTGTCTCTGTGTCTCTATGTGTCTCTGTGTGTCTCTGTATGTGTCTCTCTGTGTCTTTATGTGTCTCTATGTGTCTTTGTGTCTCTCTGTGTCTCTATGTGTCTCTATGTGTCTCTATGTGTGTCTGTGTCTCTATGTGTCTCTGTATGTGTCTCTGTGTCTCTATGTGTATGTGTCTCTATGTGTCTCTGTGTCTCTATGTGTCTCTGTATGTGTCTCTGTGTCTCTATGTGTCTCTGTATGTGTGTCTGTGTCTCTGTGTCTCTATGTGTCTCTATGTGTCTCTGTGTCTCTGTGTCTATGTGTCTCTGTGTCTCTATGTGTCTATGTGTCTCTATGTGTTTATATGTGTCTCTGTGTCTCTGTGTCTCTATGTCTCTATGTGTCTCTGTGTCTCTGTGTGTCTCTGTGTCTCTGTGTCTATATGTGTCTCTGTGTCTCTGTGTCTCTATGTGTCTCTATGTGTCTCTATGTGTTTCTATGTGTCTCTATGTGTCTCTGTGTCTCTATGTCTCAATGTGTCTCTATGTGTCTCTATGTGTCTCTGTGTCTCTATGTGTCTCTGTGTCTCTGTGTGTCTCTGTGTCTCTGGTTTGAACCAGATGATTGTGTAATTAAAAGGAAGACCACCCCCCTTCTCCCTCACATTAATAAAATTAAAGGGCCAGTGTGTATTTATTTCACCTCGTGTCATTGGTGGAGCTGTATTCTCCCGGGAACATGCATTGATGCGTTGTTGTGATGTGAACACAATGTCTCTTTGTCAAAAATATTTCCCAATTTCCCAACCAAGTTGATAACGTTAGAAATAGCCAGAAAAATGGATAAGGTAAAAGGGAATTTTTCTCATCTGCACTTTCAAGACACAGAATAACACTGTTGAGGTAAATACATAAACACATGTTAATGTAGTATTAATAACACACCATCATCATTATCTGAATGTCAACAAAAAATTGTGGGAAAAAGGGTCATCCCTTTAAGGCAATCAGGTCAAAGGTGGTGAATTCTGACATTGTGCTTGAAAAGGTGGGAGGAGAAGAGAGGTTACAGCTGATCTGATGGAGGTCTGAAAGCCCTCCATGTGATTTGATTTCCAAACTTGGTTGTTTTCCTCTCAACGTAGACGAGTGAAGAACGAATAGTCTTTTTCGTTCTTATCAATCAGCCAATCAGCAGCTTTGACAAGATCACGAGAGGACAATGGCTCCTTAGACAATGGCCACTGTCATTATATCAGATGGGACCTCTGAAGTTTAGTTAGACATTTATTCTATCTTCTAAAACAGATGAAGCAAAACACGCGTCACAACATGCAGTTTCAATAGCAGCCGTGTTGAGAAGAACAAAGCCGGGAAGATCTCTCAAGCATCATCAGAGGTTAATCAGCGCTTTAACCATCTAGAGGGGCATTATAAGATGGTACTAATATATTCTAATATTGGCATACAAGCTTAGAACAAATCGTATAATGCCTTTTAACTGCATCATAATGCCTTATACCTGTCAGTGTCGAGTAAAATGTTACCAATGTCTATGTATTAAACATTAGCTGTTACTCAAAGTGATCTGGACCTCTCGACGAGCTTGCTAGGTGTTAAGATAACGTCGTTACGATACAGAGAGCACGACTCAGTGAGATGAAATTGGCCTTCGAGGGTTTTTGAGCAGATGCAGTAGCAATGCAACCTTAAGAGCTTTCTACACTACTCTTACCGTAGACACGGTGTGTGTCCCAAATTGCACCCTAATTCCCTATATAGTGCGCTACTTTTGACCATTTAACAGCGTGGTAGAATTACTCTCACAGCTGGGATGCTTGTTAACTTCATATGGCTGCAATCCCGCTAACGGGATCGATATGACAACAGCCAGTGAAAGTGCAGGGCGCCAAATTCAAAAAGCAGAAATCTCATAATTAAAATTCCTCAGACATACATGTGTTTTAAACAGCTCTTTTATGGTCTGACCCCTGACGCTGCTCGTGATGGGTGATCTGACTGCATTTGTGTCCGTCACACTCCCCCCAGAGTCTACAACGTTGTATTACACAGACTATGCAAGTTAGAGTCCAATATACGGTGTACATAACATTATGCAGCGTGTTCAAACACAAAAACAAAACTGCTATTAAGGAAATTTAAAAAACCCCCAGCAAGAATACTCATCCTATTCACAAAACCCTCTCTCAACCACAACCACATAAAGACATTTTTAACCTATCAAAACACAACAAAAGTGAGAAGTTACGATTGAATATTTCTACAGTACCTCTTCAACGGTTTCCTCTCCCCCCCCCCCCCCCCCCCCCAAAATAAATAAATCCGGTACTTGGTGGTCTTGAGACATGAGGTGGAGTTGAAGTAAAATGGAGGAACTGAACCCGTCAGGGGATCCTTATATCTCAACACCCAGTCCTCTATCAACTACTATATGAGTGATAGCAGCAGGGAGCGTACAAATATGGGTCCACAGGTTAGTCACATGCCATTGACATAGGTAATCTCGAGGGTGAGCCTGGACAGAGAGAGAGAGGGAGATCCATCAAGCTGTTGTGTCAACAGAGGGGTGCCTGGGTATTAAGGGTTATTCTGTATAAAGACATTTGAATCCCCAGGCGGTGGGAGCTATTTAAGTGATAATGCCCGAGAAGCCGGTGTTTGGAGGATGTATTGGCACGGGTGTTGTTAGGCCCTAGACGAATTCGAAACTGTGCCAATATATCCTCCAAAAACACCGGCTTCAAGGGCACTTTTAGACACAGGGTTACCAACATATTCAAATAATGATTGACGTATTTTCATTAAAAAAAAAATGTTATTTTGATAAATGTATTCGTACTGTTTCATCCTTCCACAAGATATAGTCCCGACACAAATCTAGGTTTGCTGTCCAAGCCGGCTGGTCGTTCGTTCTATCGGTTCGGTTTCCAGAGATGCGACCCAGTCATACAGTCTTTTTGTTCTGTATCTATGGACGCGGCCCAGTCGTTCAGTCTTTGTGTTCTGTATCTATGGACGCGGCCCAGTCGTTCAGTCTTTTTGTTCTGTATCTATGGACGCGGCCCAGTCGTTCAGTCTTTTTGTTCTGTATCTATGGACGCGGCCCAGTCGTTCAGTCTTTGTGTTCTGTATCTATGGACGCGACCCAGTCGTTCAGTCTTTTTGTTCTGTATCTATGGACGCGACCCAGTCGTTCAGTCTTTGTGTTCTGTATCTATGGACGCGGCCCAGTCATTCAGTCTTTGTGTTCTGTATCTATGGACGCGGCCCAGTCATTCAGTCTTTTTGTTCTGTATCTATGGATGCGACCCAGTCGTTCAGTCTTTTTGTTCTGTATCTATGGATGCGACCCAGTCATTCAGTCTTTGTGTTCTGTATCTATGGACGCGGCCCAGTCATACAGTCTTTTTGTTCTGTATCTATGGACGCGGCCCAGTCATTCAGTCTTTTTGTTCTGTATCTATGGATGCGACCCAGTCTTTCGTTTTAAAATGTTCCATTGCCATACTGGCTGGTAACATTCTTATCCCTTGCTTGCTAGCCAACTACGGCTAATTTACAGTCACATCAAACAGTGCAGACAATAACAACAGTAGCTTCATTTGTTAAAGCTGTTTTCTAGTGACATATATTTGGATGCATCCATAACAGTTAGGTAATGAGGTGCGATTTCGCCTGGCATAGAAAATGTGTTCTCTCGTCAGGACACTGTTGTTGAGAGGAGCTAGCCAACAACACAGCTAACACAATCACTTCAAACTGAAGCTGGAAAGACTGCAAACTACCTTTTTCCAATTGACATGTCTTTGTATATATCCATACAAATTTGTCCAGCTGATTCATGATTTCGACTGGCTGAGAAAAGCTGTCTGCCTGTCTGTCTCGTCCCGACTCCCGACACGCTCATTACCATAGGACAGATGGAGATTTGAATATTGCAACAATGTTGCAAATGTCAGAGACAGAGAGCAAGGTTATTACAAATCTCTGCTGTTGAAAACCAAATGTTAGTCTAAAAGAAATGTGAGATAATGTCTAGATGCTTTTTATAGTGGAGATCAAGTTTATAAATTGCCTGGCTGGCCTGATGAGACAGTGGATTGCGCAATCAGATGGAACACAGTAAAAAGGCATTTTAACTTCATAGATTTAGCCGGTGGTAATTTGTGGAATAGACACCAGCTGGAATGCGGTTTTAACCAATCAGAATTCAGGATTAGACCCCGTTGTATAACAGGCCCTAGCTGTCAATCATTGTTGAAACGCACTGGAAGCTGTTTGATGTAGAGATTACATCCCACCCAGTCTGACAGACACCACACGACAGGGAGAACGCTGAGTTTCATGAGTTCATTTCTATCACCAGTAGTCAGATACAGCATCTTCAGATGCATATTGCGCACCTAAACACAAGTGGTTTCTGATCCATAGTTATTGATCCCATAGTTATTGATCTCATAGTTATTGATCCCATAGTTATTGATCCCATAGTTATTGATCCCATAGTTATTGATCGATAGATATTAATCCCATAATTATTGATCGATAGATATTAATCCCATAGTTATTGATCCCATAGTTATTGATCCCATAGTTACTGATCCATAGTTATTGATCCATAGTTATTGATCCCATAGTTATTGATCCATAGTTATTGATCCCATAGTTATTGATCCCATAGTTATTGATCTCATAGTTATTGATCCCATAGTTATTGATTCCATAGTTATTGATCCCATAGTTATTGATCTCATAGTTATTGATCCCATAGTTATTGATCTCATAGTTATTGATCCCATAGTTATTAATCCCATAGTTATTGATCTCATAGTTATTGATCCCATAGTTATTGATCCATAGTTATTGATCCCATAGTTACTGATCCATAGTTATTGATCCCATAGTTATTGATCCATAGTTACTGATCCATAGTTATTGATCCCATAGTTACTGATCCATAGTTATTGATCCATAGTTACTGATCCATAGTTACTGATCCATAGTTATTGATCACGTAGTTATTGATCCATAGTTACTGATCCATAGTTATTGATCCCATAGTTATTGATCCCATAGTTATTGATCCATAGTTATTAATCCCATAGTTATTGATCCATAGTTACTGATCCATAGTTATTGATCCCATAGTTATTGATCCATAGTTATTGGGGAAAAGCTGTCATACACAAACACACCTAAACCAATAGTGGGAATGATCAAGAATTATTATCAAGAATTATTAGGTAATCCTCAGATCAAACCTAATCTAAGGTTACTATACTCACCCTCCCATTATGGCCACCACAGTGTTAGCTGTAAGCTCCCAGGTTCTGTGGGGCCCACTCTACACCACTATTCCCTTACTCTGATACAACCTCAAGTGGAAAGGGGAGTGTCTACACTCCTTGACCTCAACACAAGGCCTACATTATGTTTCAAAACGAATCTATGGGGACCATGAGGCCCTTTGCTCCATAGAAATAGAATCACTAGAAAGGGCTTTGAACCTTTAACCCTGGCAATTTGACTGATAAACTGAATTGATTCTATTTCTATGCTTTGTTCCACTAGGAATACGTCAAGTAAGTCTACTGGGACCAGACACATATACACATCTTTCTCTCTCTCTCTCTCTCTCTCTCTCTCTCTCTCTCTCTACATCTCTCTACATCTCTCTCTGAACATCTCTCTCTCTCTACATATCTCTCTCTACATCTATACATCTCTCTCTCTCTACATCTCTCTCTCTACATCTCTCTCTCTCTCTACATCTCTCTCTCTCTACATCTCTCTACATCTCTACATCTCTCTCTCTCTACATCTCTACATCTCTCTACATCTCTCTCTACATCTCTACATCTCTCTCTCTACATCTCTCTCTCTCTACATCTCTACATCTCTCTCTCTACATCTCTCTCTCTCTCTCTCTCTCTCTCTCTCTCTCTCTCTCCTGTTTAAATTAACCAGATGGTGACATTTTAAATGAATCATCTCTTTTTAGAACATTCTCTCTCTGGGTCTATCCAATATAATGTACCAGGTTCACCACCAGGACACATGGTGCGTGGAGAGGTGTTAATACCAAGCCAACTGTTTCTCTGCTTAAACTGTTATGATTCATCCTAACAGTTCATCCATTCCAGGATCACTACCACAGCTCTTCCAGTTCCAACCTGTTGCCTCATTCAATCCAAACTTCCACACTGAGTGGACAATAAAGTTGTTCAAATAACTTATTTTTTTATTTTTTGTACTTGACCCGTTTTCCGATCTTGTCTCGTCGCTGCAACTCCCCAACAGGCTCGGGAGAGGCGAAGGTCGAGTCATGCGTCCTCCGAAACACGACCCGCCAAGCCGCGCTTCTTAACACCCGCACTCTTAACCTGGAAGTCAGCTGCACCAATGTGTCAGAGGGAACACTGTTCAGCTGACGACCGAGGTCAGCCTGCAGGCGCCCGGCCCGCCACAAGGAGTTGCTAGAGAGCGATGAGCCAAGTAAAGCACCACTGGCCAAACCCTCCCCTGACCATATTGGACTCCTGATCACGGCTGGTTGTGATACAGCCCGGGATCGAACCTGGGTTTGTAGTGACACCTCTAGCACTGCAATGCAGTGCCTTAGACCGCTGCGACACTCGGGAGGCCTAAAACCAGAAACTTTTAGACTCAAGTACTATTTTACTGGGTGACTCACTTTTACTTGAGTCATTTTCTATTAAGGTATCTTTACTTATACTCAAAAATGACAATTGTTTGTTTCACAATAAAAAATATGTTGCATCTTCAAAGTGGTTGGCATGTTGTGTAAATCAAATGATACAACCCCCCCCAAAAAAATCTATTTTAATTCCAGGTTTTAAGGCAACAAAATAGGAAAAATTCCAGGGGGGGGGGGGCGAATACTTTCACAAGCCACTGTACATTTGAAGTTGACAGTTATAGGCTGGCTTGCTGGGTCATCCGTATTACGTCACACGCCGGCAAATGTTTTTTTCTGGCATGTCATCGGCATTCATTGGAATTCTGATCAGTTTTATGTAATTACTCTAAAAATTGAAAAGTGAGATGTAATTTAATGCGTATTCTAATGCAAATCCATATGTTACATGTGATTACGTTTATGCTACCTACCCTTTAAGCAAATTAATTCAATCTTCCTGCACAGACGTAAATGCTCAGCTTTTTTTTAATGATACATTTGTTTATTTAATAACACGTTATGTAAACAGATTACAAAATTCCAATAATCTACCCGGTAGTGGTGTTTTGACATCTGATATGTTGTTGGCTACTGGGCTAGGTGTTAATAACACATTGTCTGTCTGTCTGTCTGTGTGTGTGTGTGTGTGTGTGTGTGTGTGTGTGTGTGTGTGTGTGTGTGTGTGTGTGTGTGTGTGTGTGTGTGTGTGTGTGTGTGTGTGTGTGTGTCTGTGTGTGTGTGTGTGTGTGTGTGTGTGTGTGTGTGTGTGTGTGTGTGTGTGTGTGTCTGTGTGTCTGTCTGTCTGTCTGTCTGTCTGTCTGTCTGTCTGTCTGTCTGTCTGTCTGTCTGTCTGTCTGTCTGTCTGTCTGTCTGTCTGTCTGTCTGTCTGTCTGTCTGTCTGTCTGTCTGTCTGTGTGTGTGTGTGTGTGTGTGTGACTGGAGAGGCACACGGCCCACTCAGTTAAAAAAATGTTGAGAGTTTAGGACCATAAGGGTCCTATCTGCATTTTTTTTTTTCAAAGTTGAGTTATTGACATAACCTTGTTCTGTTCAATGTTCTCTACCTATATAGACATCTAAATGCCCCAATTCATGTTAAGTTCAAAAGAATACAAGAAAAATTATACATATCGCTGACACTATTCAAACCAACTTTAAAGCCTATTGTCTCAGAATCGCCTTTTTGCAGATAGAACCTTATAGTCACCAGCTCTTGATTTGTATGTTGAATATAATGAAAATATTGTGTGTTTTTTTTTACCCAGAATTCAAAGATGTAGAACACGGCCATCAGTGCATGAAACCTCTGTCAGCTACCTTCCCCCTGACTCCTCTGTTTCACAACATTCACATAGTCCTACGACAACAGGAATGTGCTATTCTCATTTGCATAATCTCTTCAAGAAATAACTGAACTGTGTTTTTCCCCACTGAAACTGAAGGAAGAATATGCAGGAATTGAGCAGGAAGATAAGGGTGTTGTATCTTTCACCAAGTAATAGTCTAAGACACAGAAATATTCTATGTTCTATCTATTATATACTGGTACGTTCTGTTCTATCATTCTACCTTTCCATTCTAGATCTTCTATTTCTATCACAGGAGGCTGCTGAGGGGAGGACAACTCATAATAACTGGAATGGAGCGAATAGACTAGACCAGGTGGACACTAGGTGGAAACCAAGTGGTAACCGGGTGGTAACCAGGTGGAAACTAGGTGGAAACCAAGTGGTAACCGGGTGGTAACCAGGTGGAAACTAGGTGGAAACCAAGTGGTAACCGGGTGGTACCCAGGTGGAAACTAGGTGGAAACCAAGTGGTAACCGGGTGGTAACCAGATGGAAACTAGGTGGTAACCGGGTGGTAACCGGGTGGTAACCGAGTGGTAACTAGGTGGAAACCAAGTGGTAACCGGGTGGTAACCAGGTGGAAACTAGGTGGAAACCAAGTGGTAACCGGGTGGTAACCAGGTGGACACTAGGTGGAAACCAAGTGGTAACCGGGTGGTAACCAGGTGGACACTAGGTGGAAACCAAGTGGTAACCGGGTGGTAACCAGGTGGACACTAGGTGGAAACCAAGTGGTAACCGGGTGGTAACCAGGTGGACACTAGGTGGAAACCAAGTGGTAACCGGGTGGTAACCAGGTGGACACTAGGTGGAAACCAAGTGGTAACCGGGTGGTAACCAGGTGGACACTAGGTGGAAACCAAGTGGTAACCGGGTGGTAACCAGGTGGAAACTAGGTGGAAACCAAGTGGTACCCGGGTGGTAACCAGGTGGAAACTAGGTGGAAACCAAGTGGTACCCGGGTGGTAACCAGGTGGAAACTAGGTGGAAACCAAGTGGTAACCAGGTGGAAACTAGGTGGAAACCAAGTGGTAACCGGGTGGTAACCAGGTGGACACTAGGTGGAAACCAAGTGGTAACCGGGTGGTAACCAGGTGGAAACTAGGTGGAAACCAAGTGGTAACCGGGTGGTAACCAGGTGGAAACTAGGTGGAAACCAAGTGGTAACCGGGTGGTAACCAGGTGGAAACTAGGTGGAAACCAAGTGGTAACCGGGTGGTAACCAGGTGGAAACTAGGTGGAAACCAAGTGGTAACCGGGTGGTAACCAGGTGGACACTAGGTGGAAACCAAGTGGTAACCGGGTGGTAACCAGGTGGAAACTAGGTGGAAACCAAGTGGTAACCGGGTGGTAACCAGGTGGACACTAGGTGGAAACCAAGTGGTAACCGGGTGGTAACCAGGTGGACACTAGGTGGAAACCAAGTGGTAACCGGGTGGTAACCAGGTGGAAACTAGGTGGAAACCAAGTGGTAACCGGGTGGTAACCAGGTGGACACTAGGTGGAAACCAAGTGGTAACCGGGTGGTAACCGGCTGGACACTAGGTGGAAACCAAGTGGTAACCGGGTGGTAACCGGGTGGACACTAGGTGGAAACCAAGTGGTAACCGGGTGGTAACCAGGTGGACACTAGGTGGAAACCAAGTGGTAACCGGGTGGTAACCAGGTGGAAACTAGGTGGAAACCAAGTGGTAACCGGGTGGTAACCAGGTGGAAACTAGGTGGAAACCAAGTGGTAACCGGGTGGTAACCAGGTGGACACTAGGTGGAAACCAAGTGGTAACCGGGTGGTAACCAGGTGGACACTAGGTGGAAACCAAGTGGTAACCGGGTGGTAACCAGGTGATGTATTAGATACCATTACACTCATACCACAAAACCCGTCCTCTCCAATTAAGGTGCCCCCAACCTCCTGTGATTTCTATGGTTCTAGACCTCAGAACATGTCAGATAGATCCTTTGTTCTGTAGCGGTGATGGCAGTGTGAATGGCGTACTGTGCATATAGTAATACAGCATAGGTAATCCTCTCGTTCAGTTATAGGGATCAAAGAGGATCACAGAATCACTGGTGCAGCAAGGTTACAGCATATTTCACTCCATCATAGAGAGACTGCCTCTGGGTCCACTGAAATATTCAAGCGTAGAATATGGATTGAGTCTGGCTTGAATCTCACCGTTTTGTGGAAAACTAACGATAAGCAAAAACGACAACAATTCTATATTAACTTTTTAAGAACCATCTAGCAAAAATGGAAATCACTGAATGCAAGGACTCCATGGTGCTTTTTTTGGGATACTAAATATTTTGTTGAAAAAATTCCCCTCCTTTCCCCTCGATCAACAGGTGTCTAGCTCCCCGAACTATTCGAGGACAAACGTCGTCACGGAAACTCTGCCTTCATCATATTCCCTACACCTGCTAAATGGACTGAACGCTTCGATGTAAACAGCACATAATCCCAGTTATAGAACATAATTCTGTGAGTTAATTAAGTAACTGACAACTGTAAAATAGATTTGATCTTAATGAGAATAACCTGCATCCTCTCATTCTTCATCAGTCATACATACACAACACAGTCAGTAACAGATAAACATGGTATATAAACTACCCACTACCCCTCCATCCCCATCCCCTGGTCCCTCTCCTTACATGGGCTGGTTGAGTACTGCAGGCTGCCCCTCTTCCTGAAGGGGGACTGGGATTTGGGTTTGGTCCCGGGTCCAGACCCTGCTCCTGGGGACGGGTTGGACGACATCTTCCCTGGCTGGTTCAGTCAAGAAAGAAAAGACCAGCACAGCACGGTGGAGCTGGAGCAGACTGCAGAGGGAGAGTCAGGGAGCCACGAAGTAAGAGAGGAGGAGAGAAAGAGGAGAGAGAGAGAGAGAAGAGAGAGAGGGAGAGACAGAGAGAGACAGAGAGAGAGACAGAGAGAGAGATAGATAGATAGATAGATAGATAGATAGATAGATAGATAGATAGATAGATAGATAGATAGATAGATAGATAGATAGATAGATAGATAGATAGATAGATAGATAGATAGATAGATAGATAGATAGATAGATAGATAGATGGAAGCAGCACAGATGCTGAGAGAGGGAGCGAGCCGGGGGGTGTGTGTGTGAGAGGGGGGATGTTCAAGTGTGGACTGCTGTACTGTGTGCTCCTGTTCTGCTCTCATGCTGCAGTAAGGCTGCCTCCTCCTACATCCCACAGTACTCCATCCCTGCATGTGTAACACTGATTGTGTGTGTGTGACACTGATTGTGTGTGTGTGTGTGTGTGTGTGTGTGTGTGTGTGTGTGTGTGTGTGTGTGTGTGTGTGTGTGTGTGCGCGTGTGTGTGTGTTTGTGTGTAACACTGAATGTGTGAGTGTATGTAAAATTAATTGTGTGTGTGTGTGTGACACTGATTGTGTGTGTGTGTGTGTTCTACGCCTGGATGCGGTGTCGACAGTCCTGCGGTGGGCGTGACAGAGCTACTCAACGTTACACACAACACGGCTCCAGCCAGCTACACTCTGCTCTGTTCTGTTGCCCCGGCAACCATCATGTGGAGAAAGAAAAATCCAATGGGAAAATGAGAAGTAGACATGAATTACTCTGACTGATAGTCAAACAATAACATCAACAGTTATTGCATTAAAGGTCGTTGATTAAAGGTCATTTTGGGAGACACATTAGAAGAAAGATCTGGAGGCATGATAAGGATATGAGGAGGAGAGATAGTAAAATAGAGAGGGGAAAGATAAGCAAAGGGAGAAAGAGAGACGATAGGAGAGAGAGAGAGAGAGAGAGAGAGAGAGAGGGCGAGAGAGAGAGGAAAGAGAGAGAGGGCGAGAGATAAAGAGGGCGAGAGAGAGAGGAGCGAGAGAGAGAGCGAGAGAGGATAGGAGAGAGAGAGAGAGAGAGAGGCTGAGAGAGAGAGGAAAGAGAGAGGGCGAGAGAGAGAGGAGAGAGAGAGAAACTAAGAGAGAGAGGAAAGCGAGAGGGTGAGAGAGGGCGAGAGAGGATAGGAGAGAGAGAGAGAGGGCGAGAGACAGAGGAAAGAGAATGTTTACTGTTAATTTTATATTATTTATTTCACTTAGTTTATTATCTATTTCACTTGCTTTAGCAATGTACACATATGTTTCCCATGCCAATAAAGCCCTTTGGATTGAATTAAATTGAGAGAGAGAGAGAGAGAGAGAGAGAGAGAGAGAGAGAGAGAGAGAGAGAGAGAGAGAGAGAGAGAGAGAGAGAGAGAGAGAGAGAAGGAGAGTGAGCCTCTTTTTTGAAGGAAAGCCAGGGTGGCAGGCCAGCCTGTAGAGAGGGGCTGAGCAGACCGTGATTACAAGCCACTGGACTGGAAGATCTCTCTCTCAGGGGAGGGTGGAGTGTGGATGACCCACTAGACTACCATAAACAGGGATTGTAATTATTTTAGTGGGAGGATCAGCTTTAATATTGCAGATAGATTGTAGCTTCCCATCAATATAATTGTCTGCATCATTTACAATCCCCAATTGATCTTTTTGCAAATATATATATACGCACATACATACTGTACATACATACATACATACATACATACATACATACATACATACATACATATATACATACATACATACATACATACATCTTCATATATATTTATAAATATATATATTTTTAAAATATACAGTATATATATATATATATTGATGTACGCTGAGAGTCGTGAAGGAAGTTCAGGGAGTGAATACATTTAATAAATAAACCAACAAATACAACCGTACCAACATGACACAGATACAGGAACAATAACACCTGGGGAAGAAACCAAAGGGAGAGACACATAAAGGACAGGTATTCAAGGAGGTGATGCAGTCCAGGTGAGTGTCATCATGCGCATAACAATGGTGACAGGTGTGCGCCCTAACGAGCAGCCTGGTGACCTAGAGGCCGGAGAGAGAGCACACGTGACACAACCTCTCCCCTGATTGGAGTAAACTAATGGACAACAACGCTTAGGCCTGTATTTCCAGCTTATACATACTATATACATTTTAAGGACACAATCTATTTTACAATAGTTGTATTTTTATTTGTTTTTACTCCTGTCCTTCCTCTACCCTCAACCTCTCCCATCTATTTCTGATGTCCTTCCTCTACCCTCAACCTCTCCCATCTATTACTGATGTCCTGCCTCTACCCTCAACCTCTCCCATCTATTTCTGATGTCCTTCCTCTACCCTCAACCTCTCCCATCTATTTCTGATGTCCTTCCTCTACCCTCAACCTCTCCCATCTATTTCTGATGTCCTTCCTCTACCCTCAACCTCTCCCATCTATTTCTGATGTCCTTCCTCTACCCTCAACCTCTCCCATCTATTACTGATGTCCTTCCTCTAGCCTCAACCTCTCCCATCTATTACTGATGTCCTTCCTCTACCCTCAACCTCTCCCATCTATGACTGACGTCCTTCCTCTACCCTCAACCTCTCCCATCTATTACTGATGTCCTTCCTCTACCCTCAACCTCTCCCATCTATTTCTGATGTCCTTCGTCTACCCTCAACCTCTCCCATCTATTACTGATGTCCTTCCTCTACCCTCAACCTCTCCCATCTATTACTGATGTCCTTCGTCTACCCTCAACCTCTCCCATCTATTACTGATGTCCTTCCTCTACCCTCAACCTCTCCCATCTATTACTGATGTCCTTCCTCTACCCTCAACCTCTCCCATCTATTTCTGATGTCCTTCCTCTACCCTCAACCTCTCCCATCTATTACTGATGTCCTTCGTCTACCCTCAACCTCTCCCATCTATTACTGATGTCCTTCCTCTACCCTCAACCTCTCCCATCTATTACTGATGTCCTTCCTCTACCCTCAACCTCTCCCATCTATTACTGATGTCCTTCCTCTACCCTCAACCTCTCCCATCTATTTCTGATGTCCTTCCTCTACTCTCAACCTCTCCCATCTATTACTGATGTCCTTCCTCTACCCTCAACCTCTCCCATCTATTACTGATGTCCTTCCTCTACCCTCAACCTCTCCCATCTATTACTGATGTCCTTCCTCTACCCTCAACCTCTCCCATCTATTACTGATGTCCTTCCTCTAGCCTCAACCTCTCCCATCTATTACTGATGTCCTTCCTCTACCCTCAACCTCTCCCATCTATTTCTGATGGCCATCCGATTTGAGTTAAGTAAAACACAGTATGTTATACATTAGTTATCTTGTTATTATTTGTTGTTATTAGTCCCACCCTTCAGCTCCATTCAACCCCTCCCATCCATATTAGGATTTCTATGTGCCATATATTTTTCAACTGTGCTTTCTATTCTCATAGTTTCTACAGATGTACATTAAAGATGACATTTTTGCTAAAAGTATTATGATACTATTGATCGATTGACTATGACTTTTCAGATCACCCTGTACTGCTATCTGTAGCGTTAGCTCCAGGTAAATGTTGCAATTCTTCAGCCATTCCTGGACCTGTGACCAAAAACAAGCTACATATGAACAATACCAAAACAAATGATCTAATGATTCTGTCTCTTCGCAGAAAAATCTGCAGAGCTGGGAAGGTTGTATCCCCCATATATATAACATTCTATTGGTTGCAAGAATTTTGTATAATAAAAATCTCTTCTCAACTATTTTGCAATCTATATGGTACGGCTGTCAATTTTTTGGTCCTTAAATGAAACTGGTAAACTTCTTTATTTATCCCAGTTTTCTTTAACCCATTATGGCTTTTAATGTTGACAGACAAGTTCTCTACTTTCTCCCCTTCCACTTTCCTCTTTCATTTTTTTGTGGTAATGCTGCAATTAGTTGGTTGTAATTTTGGATAGAGCAGACATTTCCATATGTCTGTGTTAGCTGCATGTGTGACATAACTCCACAAGTCCTATTTATCATATAATTTCTTAAGATAATACTATTAAGATAATACAAAAAATGATGTTTTTTTTATTATCAAAAAACCAACGTTTTATTACAGAGATCTATTATCTAGAATATATTATTCTACTCCATGTATGGGGAAGCTTAACTATCTGTTAAACTCATGAGAATATAAACCTTCTTTACTATGTAATTGCAGGTTCAGGGCACACATCAACATCAACATTCACAGCACAGTACCTCAGTGGCCAGCCAGTAAAGATGACATCATAGTACAGTACCTCAGTGGCCAGCCAGTAAAGATGACATCATAGTACAGTACCTCAGTGGCCAGCCAGTAAAGATGACATCATAGTACAGTACCTCAGTGGCCAGCCAGTAAAGATGACATCATAGTACAGTACCTCAGTGGCCAGCCAGTAAAGATGACATCATAGTACAGTACCTCAGTGGCCAGCCAGTAAAGATGACATCATAGTACAGTACCTCAGTGGCCAGCCAGTAAAGATGACATCATAGTACAGTACCTCAGTAGCCAGCCAGTAAAGATGACATCATAGTACAGTACCTCAGTGGCCAGCCAGTAAAGATGACATCATAGTACAGTACCTCAATGGCCAGCCAGTAAAGATGACATCATAGTACAGTACCTCAGTGGCCAGTCAGGACAGATGACAGCATAGTACAGTACCTCAATAGCCAGCCAGGACAGATGACATCATAGTACAGTCCCTCAGTGGCAGCCAGGACAGATGACAGCATAGTACAGTCCCTCAGTGGCCAGCCAGGACAGATGACAGCATAGTACAGTCCCTCAGTGGCCAGCCAGGACAGATGACATCATAGTACCTCAGTGGCCAGGTGACATCATAGTCCCTCAGTGGCCAGCCAGGAGAGATGACATCATAGTAAAGTACCTCAGTGGCCAGCCAGGACAGATGACAGAACATATGGAAGCCCTCCAAAAGCTCCCGGCTGTTTCCCGAACAGCACCCTATTCCCTATGTAGTGCACTGCTTCTGACCAGAGCCCTATGGGACTCCCTATTGGCCCGGGTCAAAAGTAGTGCACTATATTGGAAATACATTTGGGAGGTAACCAATGTTCCCTCTAATGTTTTTCGTCACTAAGCAAATTTCAGGTCTGCTGAGCGCAAACTTGAAAATTGTTACATTTCTGTGTAACTTCTGGAATGGGTTTACTGTGAACACTGAGGCTGTACATGCTATAAGTTACAGTTTCAGACAGTGGTCAAGTAGGCTACTGTGGCTATTTGATCCTAATGTAGTTCTACCAGAGTGGCCTACCATCAAAAACAATGGAGAAAATGCATCCCATAACATTTTAACATGGAAATAGCTGTTTTATCGTTCAGCCTACAGTAGCAGCCAATGTGTGGTGTTTCAATGTAAGTCTACATTCCATGAGACTTATGAAAAAAACATGCAGGACTTGACATTAACCTGTTGATCCATGTGTCCTTCAGACAAGGAAGTGACTGAAAATGTTGTTGTGTTGTTTTAAGTAAGAAACCACTTTACAAAATAAAACACATCATAATTTCCATACAATTATTACAGAGAATCAGGCAAATTAATCTACCCTCTGCCTATTGGCTACTTAGCTTATTCAAGCCTGTCTCAAAATACAACACCGCCCCTTTAAGACAAAATAAAGCTCTTTACCTGACTGGCTTTTCAAGTTTTCTAGAAATAAATGTACACGTTTTATGCTTTTGTAGGAAGCAATCCCTCTCCCATTGTTGACTACAAATGATCTATAACTGGGCTAATAAGGGTTATGATACCCAGGTCTGTGTAGAGTACGGGCCTGAGTCGTGCCTTTCAATGCAATAGAATCCTACTACGATGTGTTCTGCCTACAACAAAATATCTTGCATAGTTAGTTTATATATTAAGTCTTGCATAGTTAGTTTATATACTAAGTCTTGCATAGTTAGTTTAGTTTCACGTATGTTACATTGAAAGTGTCCAATATTGCCTTGATTCGATCACAATTCCCACAGTAAAGGGAAACGTTTATAGTGTTAACTAAAGGGAGAAAACTCTAGAAAGTTGAGTGAAGTTCAATCCCGTGCTGGTCTGAGATGGCCCAGTGCAACCTGCAGTTTAGAGGGAACATTGGCGGTACCCCTCCTCTCCTGCTGCGGTTTGGGCTCAGCGCTTTTACATAACAAAGGCATTCTGAACATCGTCAGCCTGGCAGCCCTGCGGAAAAATAACAGCCAAGGCCCTAGCCTAGTGCATAATGGGATGACTCCCATGGAATTCTGGGAAAGGGAGGTCAGCCAAGCTGATTTACTTAGACACCTACAGCACCCTGATTTCACAGGAAAGACAAAAAGATTAACAACCACCCGAGCCACTGCCTGTTCACACCCCTACCATCCAGAAGGCGAGGTCAGTACAGGTGCATCAAAGCTGGGACCGAGAGACTGAAAAACAGCTTCTATTTCAAGACCATCAGACTGCTAAACAGCCACCACTAACTCAGAGAGGCTGCTGCCTACATAGAGACTCATATCACTGGCCACTTTAATAAATGGATCACTAGTCACTTTAAACAATGCCACTTTAATAATGTTTACATATCCTACATTACTCATATCATATGTATATACTGTACTCTATACCATCTACCGCATCTTGCCTATGCCGTTCGGCCATCGCTCATCCATATATTTATATGTACATATTGTTATTTAACCCTTTAAATTTGTGTGTACAGTGATCCCTCGCCACTTCGCGGTTCACTTATCGCGGATTCGCTATTTCGCGGATTTTCATAATGCATTTTTTTTTTTTTTTTGGTGCATTGTGCTCTGCATTCTGATTCGCTAAAAACTCACTCCCGCTTCTTGTATCAAAACATGCTACGAATTGTGCTATCATTTTGTCGTCTCGTGCAGTTATGTGTACGTACATAAAACAGCTTGGCAAATTTACATTAAGTTGGCCAAATTATCTTGTAATTTCGAACATCTCCTAAACCCATAATGTCGACGAAACGGCCTACACGTGAGTCACTGTATTTGTATACATGTAATAGTTGCTAATTGTAAAAAAAAAAAAAGTTTTCTATTTCGCGGATTTCACTTATCGCGGGTCATTTTCGGAACGTAACCCCCGCGATAAACGAGGGATTACTGTATAAGGTAGTTGTTGGGAAATTGTTATATTACTCGTTGGTTATTACTGCACTGTCGGAACTAGACGCACAAGCATTTCGCTACACTCGCATTAACATCTGCTAACCATGTGTATGTGACCAATAACATTTGATTTGATTTGATTTTGATGAACCTTCAGGCAGACTTAGAAAGTGGTCCCAAATGGCACCCAAATTCCTATGTAGGTAGACTGTCTGTCTAGGAAATTAGAAGGGTGTGTGTGTGTGTGTAGGTATGTGATTGATACATAAAAGAGAAAATGTAAAAAACATCAACATAATAGTATGAGGTATTACTTAAAGAATATTCAGAATATTTAGGAAAATTAAGTAGCTACCTCATCCTGCTTTGTGATGTAGCCTACACTAGCTATCCCCAGTAAGATCCCACTTGGCAACGTCTAGGTTTGAGTTACATTTGGTTAGTTTTCAGTTACATTTTGGTTAGTTTTGAGTTACATTTTGGTTAGTTTTGAGTTACATTTTGGTTAGTTTTGAGTAACATTTTGGTTAGTTTTGAGTTACAAGGTGGGGGGGGGGGGGGTTCTACTAAGGTAACATATGGAATTGTTTTAAGATGGTCATACCATGGATGATTTAGCTTTTTGATTCAGAATTTTAGGACCCCTTTAGGTATAAACATTTTATTTTTATTTTTTTCGGGGGATAAAATGTTGAATTTGGACTTTACTACTATAGCCCATAAACATGCATTGAATAAGACGTTCAGAAAATGGCAAAAAAGACACTCCAAAATAATAGCAATAAGGAATAAGGTTTTGAAATGTCTGTCGTATATATAAGAAAACTCAGGACATTTTTTAGTTTGTTTGGACACATTTAACCCCTTATTTCTGTTGACACAAAACTACCTTCATGCTTCCATTCGTTTGTATAGGTTACCAAAACCAAGAACTACCTCCATGCTTCCATTCGTTTGTATAGGTTACCAAAATGGAGAACTACCTCCATGCTTCCATTCGTTTGTATAGGTTACCAAAACGAAGAACTACCTCCATGCTTCCATTCGTTTGTATAGGTTACCAAAACGGAGAACTACCTCTATGCTTCCATTCGTTTGTATAGGTTACCAAAATGGAGAACTACCTCCATGCTTCCATTCGTTTGTATAGGTTACCAAAACGAAGAACTACCTCCATGCTTCCATTCGTTTGTATAGGTTACCAAAATGGAGAACTACCTCCATGCTTCCATTCGTTTGTATAGGTTACCAAAACGAAGAACTACCTCCATGCTTCAATTCGTTTGTATAGGTTACCAAAACGGAGAACTACCTCTATGCTTCCATTCGTTTGTATAGGTTACCAAAACAAAGAACTACCTCTATGCTTCCATTCGTTTGTATAGGTTACCAAAACGGAGAACTACCTCTATGCTTCCATTCGTTTGTATGGGTTACCAAAACTCTCTTTCTAATTGATGGTAATCTGGTAATCTGTTCAAATCACTGGTAGCTCTTTCTAATTGATGGTAATCTGTTCAAATCACTGGTAGCTCTTTCTAATTGATGGTAATCTGTTCAAATCACTGGTAGCTCTTTCTAATTGATGGTAATCTGTTCAAATCACTGGTAGCTCTTTCTAATTGATGGTAATCTGTTCAAATCACTGGTAGCTCTTTCTAATTGATGGTAATCTGTTCAAATCACTGGTAGCTCTTTCTAATTGATGGTAATCTGTTCAAATCACTGGTAGCTCTTTCTAATTGATGGTAATCTGGTAATCTGTTCAAATCACTGGTAGCTCTTTCTAATTGATGGTAATCTGGTAATCTGTTCAACACTGGTAGCTCTTTCTAACTGATGGTAATCTGGTAATCTGTTCAAATCACTGGTAGCTCTTTCTAATTGATGCTAATCTGGTAATCTGGTAAACAAAGTGCAGCAGGGATTCTGATTTTCAAAAGCAAAAATGTAAATATTTCTAGGCCTATTATGCTGTTGTTCAATTGCATAGATCAAAGGTCGAACACGAATCTAGTTTTTCAACAGCAAGGCTCAGACCAACTAGCCTGGCTAACACCTAACTTCCTCCTGATTTCAGAGTCTGGAATGGCTCTTTGATGTTGTCGACAAAATGCTCCTCTGATGTAAGGGGCTGTGTTTCTACTGGTTGACTCTCCTCTGATGTAAGGGGCTGTGTTTCTACTGGTTGACTCTCCTCTGATGTAAGGGGCTGTGTTTCTACTGGTTGACTCTCCTCTGATGTAGGGGCTGTGTTTCTACTGGTTGACTCTCCTCTGATGTAGGGGCTGTGTTTCTACTGGTTGACTCTCCTCTGATGTAGGGGCTGTGTTTCTACTGGTTGACTCTCCTCTGATGTAGGGGCTGTGTTTCTACTGGTAGACTCTCCTCTGATGTAGGGGCTGTGTTTCTACTGGTAGACTCTCCTCTGATGTAGGGGCTGTGTTTCTACTGGTTGACTCTCCTCTGATGTAGGGGCTGTGTTTCTACTGGTTGACTCTCCTCTGATGTAGGGGCTGTGTTTCTACTGGTTGACTCTCCTCTGATGTAGGGGCTGTGTTTCTACTGGTTGACTCTCCTCTGATGTAGGGGCTGTGTTTCTACTGGTTGACTCTCCTCTGATGTAGGGGCTGTGTTTCTACTGGTTGACTCTCCTCTGATGTAGGGGCTGTGTTTCTACTGGTTGACTCTCCTCTGATGTAAGGGGCTGTGTTTCTACTGGTAGACTCTCCTCTGATGTAAGGGGCTGTGTTTCTACTGGTTGACTCTCCTCTGATGTAAGGGGCTGTGTTTCTACTGGTTGACTCTCCTCTGATGTAGGGGCTGTGTTTCTACTGGTTGACTCTCCTCTGATGTAAGGGGCTGTGTTTCTACTGGTTGACTCTCCTCTGATGTAAGGGGCTGTGTTTCTACTGGTTGACTCTCCTCTGATGTAAGGGGCTGTGTTTCTACTGGTTGACTCTCCTCTGATGTAGGGGCTGTGTTTCTACTGGTTGACTCTCCTCTGATGTAGGGGCTGTGTTTCTACTGGTTGACTCTCCTCTGATGTAGGGGCTGTGTTTCTACTGGTTGACTCTCCTCTGATGTAGGGGCTGTGTTTCTACTGGTTGACTCTCCTCTGATGTAGGGGCTGTGTTTCTACTGGTTGACTCTCCTCTGATGTAGGGGCTGTGTTTCTACTGGTTGACTCTCCTCTGATGTAAGGGGCTGTGTTTCTACTGGTAGACTCTCCTCTGATGTAAGGGGCTGTGTTTCTACTGGTTGACTCTCCTCTGATGTAAGGGGCTGTGTTTCTACTGGTTGACTCTCCTCTGATGTAGGGGCTGTGTTTCTACTGGTTGACTCTCCTCTGATGTAAGGGGCTGTGTTTCTACTGGTTGACTCTCCTCTGATGTAAGGGGCTGTGTTTCTACTGGTTGACTCTCCTCTGATGTAGGGGCTGTGTTTCTACTGGTTGACTCTCCTCTGATGTAAGGGGCTGTGTTTCTACTGGTTGACTCTCCTCTGATGTAAGGGGCTGTGTTTCTACTGGTTGACTCTCCTCTGATGTAGGGGCTGTGTTTCTACTGGTTGACTCTCCTCTGATGTAAGGGGCTGTGTTTCTACTGGTTGACTCTCCTCTGATGTAAGGGGCTGTGTTTCTACTGGTTGACTCTCCTCTGATGTAGGGGCTGTGTTTCTACTGGTTGGCTCTCCTCTGTGTCTTTATCACTCAAACACACACAGCCCCCGTGCGCTGCCCCCGTGCGCTTGCCCCCTTCCATTACAACGGTTGGATTTTTAAAATTCAAACAATGAGAGGTCTCAACCGTCAAGGATTTTTTACTAAAACGGAGAACTACCTCCATGCTTCCATTCGTTTGTATAGGTTACCAAAACGGAGAACTACCTCTATGCTTCCATTCGTTTGTATGGGTTACCAAAACTCTCTTTCTAATTGATGGTAATCTGGTAATCTGTTCAAATCACTGGTAGCTGTTTCTAATTGATGGTAATCTGTTCAAATCACTGGTAGCTCTTTCTAATTGATGGAAATCTGGTAATCTGTTCAAATCACTGGTAGCTCTTTCTAATTGATGGTAATCTGGTAATCTGTTCAACACTGGTAGCTCTTTCTAACTGATGGTAATCTGGTAATCTGTTCAAATCACTGGTAGCTCTTTCTAATTGATGCTAATCTGGTAATCTGGTAAACAAAGTGCAGCAGGGATTCTGATTTTCAAAAGCAAAAATGTAAATATTTCTAGGCCTATTATGCTGTTGTTCAATTGCATAGATCAAAGGTCGAACACGAATCTAGTTTTTCAACAGCAAGGCTCAGACCAACTAGCCTGGCTAACACCTAACTTCCTCCTGATTTCAGAGTCTGGAATGGCTCTTTGATGTTGTCGACACAATGCTCCTCTGATGTAAGGGGCTGTGTTTCTACTGGTTGACTCTCCTCTGATGTAAGGGGCTGTGTTTCTACTGGTTGACTCTCCTCTGATGTAAGGGGCTGTGTTTCTACTGGTTGACTCTCCTCTGATGTAAGGGGCTGTGTTTCTACTGGTTGACTCTCCTCTGATGTAAGGGGCTGTGTTTCTACTGGTAGACTCTCCTCTGATGTAGGGGCTGTGTTTCTACTGGTTGATTCTCCTCTGATGTAAGGGGCTGTGTTTCTACTGGTTGACTCTCCTCTGATGTAGGGGCTGTGTTTCTACTGGTTGACTCTCCTCTGATGTAGGGGCTGTGTTTCTACTGGTTGACTCTCCTCTGATGTAGGGGCTGTGTTTCTACTGGTTGACTCTCCTCTGATGTAGGGGCTGTGTTTCTACTGGTTGACTCTCCTCTGATGTAAGGGGCTGTGTTTCTACTGGTTGACTCTCCTCTGATGTAGGGGCTGTGTTTCTACTGGTTGACTCTCCTCTGATGTAAGGGGCTGTGTTTCTACTGGTTGACTCTCCTCTGATGTAAGGGGCTGTGTTTCTACTGGTTGACTCTCCTCTGATGTAAGGGGCTGTGTTTCTACTGGTTGACTCTCCTCTGATGTAGGGGCTGTGTTTCTACTGGTTGACTCTCCTCTGATGTAGGGGCTGTGTTTCTACTGGTTGACTCTCCTCTGATGTAAGGGGCTGTGTTTCTACTGGTTGGCTCTCCTCTGATGTAAGGGGCTGTGTTTCTACTGGTTGACTCTCCTCTGATGTAAGGGGCTGTGTTTCTACTGGTTGACTCTCCTCTGATGTAGGGGCTGTGTTTCTACTGGTTGACTCTCCTCTGATGTAAGGGGCTGTGTTTCTACTGGTTGACTCTCCTCTGATGTAGGGGCTGTGTTTCTACTGGTTGACTCTCCTCTGATGTAAGGGGCTGTGTTTCTACTGGTTGGCTCTCCTCTGTGTCTTTATCACTCAAACACACACAGCCCCCGTGCGCTGCCCCCGTGCGCTTGCCCCCTTCCATTACAACGGTTGGATTTTTAAAATTCAAACAATGAGAGGTCTCAACCGTCAAGGATTTTTTTTTTTTTGTTGTTGTTGAGAGAACCAATCAAACCCGTCGCACAATTTCTGAGCGATTATATTACGTTAACAAACGGCCTCCTTTCCAGACACTTGTGGTCACAGTTCTCCCTGCGCTGCGAGTCACGTGGGTTGCGTCAGACAGGCTACAGATCAACATGGCAGTGTTGCCATTGTTTATGAATTTGTTTATTTATAATGTCACAATGAACACGTCTCCAACCCCCATATCACACCCTCGCAGACAGAAATCATATGTGTTTACATTGTACAATCAATTAGTGAGAGAGAGCCCAAATATTACATACATTTGTATATATCTGATTCAATGTAGACATGAATCACTGCAAAGTTGGTCTTTGGTCAGGTTCCCGTGGGTCAAAAATAAAACAGCCTAATGATTGGTTGAGTAAACCCTCTCGCTTTGCCTCTTCCTCTCTAACTGCAAAAGTTCATGTGACCTTACTGACATGTAGGCGCAAGCTGGACACTTTGTATCCACATAATGCAATGCACTTTGAAAGGTGGTGACCAATGACGGCCCATTGTCTCCATTTTGAGAAATAATAAAATAAGGAAATATAGGAAGTCCAAACCATAGAGTATGCTAGAGGACTCCATAGAGCACACTAGAGGACTCCATAGAGCACACTAGAGGACTCCATAGAGTATGCTAGAGGACTCCATAGAGGACTCCATAGAGGACTCCATAGAGCATGCTAGAGGACTCCATAGAGCATGCTAGAGGACTCGATAGAGGACTCCATAGAGGACTCCATAGAGCATGCTAGAGGACTCCATAGAGCATGCTAGAGGACTCCATAGAACACGCTAGAGGACTCCATAGAGCATGCTAGAGGACTCCATAGAACACGCTAGAGGACTCCATAGAGCATGCTAGAGGCCTCCATAGAGCATGCTAGAGGACTCCACAGAGTATGCTAGAGGGCTCCATAGAGAACGCTAGAGGACTCCATAGAGCATGATAGAGGACTCCATAGAACACGCTAGAGGACTCCATAGAGCACGCTAGAGGACTCCATAGAACACGCTAGAGGACTCCATAGAGCACGCTAGAGGACTCCATAGAACACGCTAGAGGACTCCATAGAGCACGCTAGAGGACTCTATAGAGAACTCCATAGAGCACGCTAGAGGACTCCATAGAACACGCTAGAGGACTCCATAGAGCATGCTAGAGGACTCTATAGAGCATGCTAGAGGACTCCATAGAGGACTCCATAGAGCACGCTAGAGGACTCTATAGAGAACTCCATAGAGCACGCTAGAGGACTCCATAGAACACGCTAGAGGACACCATAGAGCATGCTAGAGGACTCTATAGAGCATGCTAGAGGACTCCACAGAGTATGCTAGAGGGCTCCATAGAGAACGCTAGAGGACTCCATAGAGCATGATAGAGGACTCCATAGAACACGCTAGAGGACTCCATAGAGCACGCTAGAGGACTCCATAGAACACGCTAGAGGACTCCATAGAGCACGCTAGAGGACTCTATAGAGAACTCCATAGAGCACGCTAGAGGACTCCATAGAACACGCTAGAGGACTCCATAGAGCATGCTAGAGGACTCTATAGAGCATGCTAGAGGACTCCATAGAGGACTCCATAGAGCACGCTAGAGGACTCTATAGAGAACTCCATAGAGCACGCTAGAGGACTCCATAGAACACGCTAGAGGACACCATAGAGCATGCTAGAGGACTCTATAGAGCATGCTAGAGGACTCCATAGAGAACGCTAGAGGACTCTATAGAGGACTCCATAGAGCACGCTAGAGGACTCCATAGAACACGCTAGAGGACTCCATAGAGCATGCTAGAGGACTCCATAGAGCACGCTAGAGGACTCCATAGAGCACGCTAGAGGACTCTATAGAGCATGCTAGAGGACTCTATAGAGCATGCTAGAGGACTACATAGAGCATGCTAGAGGACTCTATAGAGAACTCCATAGAGCATGCTAGAGGACTCTATAGAGGACTCCATAGAGCATGCTAGAGGGCTCCATAGAGCACGCTAGAATACTCCATAGAGAACGCTAGAGGACTCCATAGAGCATGATAGAGGACTCTTCTTTGTATCTGTCCCATTATGGTGTTTGTGAGCACATGGGCAGTGCCATTGAGGCCATCACTATTTTGAAGTAGTCAATTTTCTTCTTTTACTACTTCTATGAATTGGTAAACAAACTGAAAGGGTGCATACTGCCCCCTGGAGGGTGTTGTTTAAACAGGTACAAAGCCAAGGCTGGTGATCTACTATCACCTGCAGCTATGGAATGTTTGCTCACGAGTATAATTCATTGGCTGATCCCTCCTGATGACCTGGATGGAATTATGTGATCCTTCCTTAACCCATAGGAAGTCCCACCCAGTTGACTACTTCAAAATGGTGAAGGTCCTCAATGGTGCTGCTCAAGCTAAAACAGCTTTTGGACACTAGAGTCCTCTATCATTCTCTATGGTCCAAACCAATACTCTACTCTGTATTTGAAAGCTGTTGCATAGGCCTATGTAAGGTGCTTGGAGAGGAAATATATCGTATTGAATGAGGAAATATCTCCTACTAGTGCGAAACACACTTTATTAACGAGTCTCCCATGACCTAATAAATCAAATCAAAGTTTATTTGTCACGTGCGCCGAATACATCAGGTGTGGCTCACACGTTTGATGGCAAAGATTCCGGTGATGATCCATGGCATGTCATCACTGTTACGGTGACATTAATGTAGCTTGTTACCTAAAACAAATTGACCACCGACGGTATCGCAACGCCATTATGACATGGACATGTTCAGTACGCCATGTCGTGAAATGAATCACAACGTGTGTCGTCTGTGGCCTTCTGTTTTGGCCATGATAGTATTACTAGATCCTATCGTTCATTTAAAATACAATAAACATTTTCTGTATCAAATCAAATCAAATGTATATAGCCCTTCTTACATCAGCTGATGTCTCAAAGTGCTGTACAGAAACTCAGCCTAAAACCCCAAACAGCAAGCAATGCAGGTGTAGAAGCACGCAATGCAGGTGTATCAATGTATTTAGTTTAATGTCTGTAGCCATTTACAGCGCCTTCAGAAAGTATTCATACCCCTTGACTTATTACACATTTTGTTGTGTTATAGCCTGAATTAAAAATGTATACATCATTTTTTTCTCTCTCACCCATCTACATACAATACCCCATAATGACAAAGTGAAAACATGTTTTTAGAAATGTTAGCAAATTTATTGAAAATGAAATACAGAAATAGCTCATTTACATAAGTATTCAACCCCAGAAGTCAATACACGTTAGAATCACCTTTGGCAGCGATTACAGCTGTGAGGCGTTCTGGGTAAGTCTCTCTAAGAGCCCTTCACACCTGGATTGTACAATATTTGCACATTATTTATTTTCCAAGCTCTGTCAAGTTGGCTGTTGATCAGCCATTTAAGTCTTACCATACATTTTCAAGCCGATTTTCAAGTCAAAACTGTAACTACGCCACTCCGGAACATTCAATGCCGTTTTGGTAAGCAATATCTTTGAAACATTTTTATCATTTTTACTTAAGTGCCTTGTTGCAAACAGGATGCTTTGGAAAATGTGTATTCTGTACAGGCTTCCTCCCCCCCCCCCCCACTCTGTCATTTAGGTTGGTATTGTGGAGTAACTACAATGTTGTTGATCGATCCTCAGTTTTCCCTTATCACAGCCATTAAACTCTGTAACTGTTTTTAAGTCACCATTGGCCTCATGATGAAATCCCTGAGCGGTTTCCTTCCTCTCCGGGCAACTGGGTCAGGAAGGACATCTGTAGTGACTGAGTCTATTGATACACCATCCAAAGTGTAATTATTAACTTCACCAATGCTCAAAGGGATATTCAATGTTCGCTTCTATAAATGTTTTACCCGTCTCCCAATAGGTGCCCTTCTTTGCGAGGCATTGGCAAAATATCCCTGGTCCTTGTGGTTGAATCTGTGTTTGAAATGTACTACTCGATTGAGAGGCCTTACAGATAATTGTATGTGTGAGGTACAGAGATGAGGTAGTCATTAAAAAAAAACATGTTAAACACTATTGTCCTTGCAACTTAATATTTGACTTGTTCAGCACATTTTTACTCCTGAACTTATTTAGGCCATAACAAAGGGGTTGAATACTTACTGAATCAAGACATTTCAGCTTTTCATTTTTAATGCATAACTTCTTTTCATAATCTAAAAACATACTTCCACTTTGACATGATGGGGTATTGTGTGTAGGCCAGTGACATCATCTCAATGTAATCCATGTTTAATTCGGGCTGTAACACAACAACATGTGGAAAAGTAAAACAGGTGTGAATACTTTCTGAAGGCACTATAGTATACAGTATATACGCTTTCATTCATACAATTCTGAACCATACAGCAGCTACTATACATTTATTTGATCATTGATACAGTATGTGGAAGAAGCCTAATCTGAGCCACCTTTGTAGCCACTCCCTTGTTCATAGAGTGGAGGGGTACCGCCAATGTTCCCTCTAAACTGCAGGTTGCACTGGGCCATCTCAGACCAGCACGAGATTGAACTTCACTCAACTTTCTAGAGTTTTCTCCCATTAGTTAACACGATCAACGTTTCCCTTTACTGTGGGAATTGTGATCGAATCAAGGCAATATTAGACACTTTCAATGCAATATACCTGAAACTAAACTAAACTAGTCTTAAGGCTGTACTGTGTTTGTTAACATTTACAGTGCATTCGGAAAGTATTCAGACCCCTTGACTTTTTCCACACTTTGCTATGTTACAGCCTTCTTCTAAAATTGATTAAATAAAAAATGTCTCTCATCAACCTACACACAAATGACATCACAACACCCCATAATGACATCACAACACCCCATAATGACATCACAACACCCCATAATGACATCACAACACCCCATAATGACAAAGCGAAAAAAAATAGTTTTAGACATTTCTGCATTTTTATTACAAATAAAAAACAGAAATACATTATTTACATAAGTATTCAGACCCTTTGCTATGAGACTTGAAATTGAGCTCAGCTGCATCTTGTTTCCATTGATCATCCTTGAGATGTTTCTACAACTTCATCGGAGTCCACCTGTGGTAAATTCAATTGATTGGACATGATTAGGAAAGGCACACACCGGTCTATATAAGGTCCCACACTAAACTAAACTAGTCTAGTTTCAGGTACCAAAACATTTCTGCAGCATTGAGGTTCCCAAGAACACAGTGGCCTCCATCATTCTTAAATGGAAGAAGATTGGAACCACAAAGACTCTTCCTGGAGCTGGCCGCCCGGCCAAACTGAGCAATCGGGGGAGAAGGGCCTAGGTCAGGGAAGTGACCAAGAACCTGATGGTCACTCTGACAGAGCTCCAGAGTTCCTCTGTGGAGATGGGAGAACCTTCTAGAAGGAAAACCATGTCTGCAGCACTCAGAGCCTTCATGGTAGAGTGGCCAGACAGAAGCCACTCCTCAGTAAAAGGATCATGACAGCCCACTTGGAGTTTACCAAAAGGCACCTAAAGACTCTCAGACCTTGAGAAACAAGATTCTCTGGTCTGATGAAACCCAGATTAACTTTTTGGGGATAGGCATTTGGAATTTTGGATGAAAAGCATGCCTAAAGTAAACTGCCTGCTACTCAGGCCCAGAAGCTAGGATATGCATATAATAGAAAACACTCTAAAGTTTCCAAAACTGTTAAAATAATGTCTGTGAGTATAACAGAACTGAAATGGCAGGCAAAAACCTGAGGAAAATCCATCCAGGAAGTGCTATTATTTTGAAATTGGTGTTTTTCCATTGAAAGCCTATCCACCATTCAAAGGGATGGGACCCAGATTCCATTCCCTATGGCTTCCACTAGCTGTGAACAGTCTTTAGACTTGTTTCAGGCCTTTATTCTGAAAAATGAGGGAGAATGAGCAGTTTCAATGAGAGGCCAGTGGAAATTCCCCAACCTGTTTGGTGCGCAATCCCGATAGTGCGCCTTTCGTTGTTAATCTTTTATATTGACGACGCTATTGTCCGGTTAAAATATTATCGATTATTTAGGCTAAAAACAACCTGCGGATTGATTATAAACATCGTTTGACATGTTTCTACAAACTTTACGGATACTAATTGGAATTTCCGTCTGCCTCTTGTGACCGCATTTGAGCCACTGAACAAAACGCACCAACAAAATTGAGGTTTTTGGATATAAAGAGGGACTTTATTGAACAAAACAAACATTTGTGTAACATCGAGTCTTGTGAGTGCAACCAAACGAAGATCATCAAAGGCAAGTGATTCATTTTATTGCTATTTCTGACATTTGTGACTAATCTACTTGGCTGCTAACTGTTTGTAATGTTTTGTGTGCTGAGCGCTGTCCTCAGATAATCGCATGGTTTGCTTTCGCCGTAAAGCCTTTTTGAGATCTGACACAGCGGCTGGATTAACAACAAGTTAAGCTTTATTTTGATGTATTGCACTTGTGATTTCATGAAAGTTAAATATTAATAGTAATTTAATTTGAATTTGGCGCTCTGCAATTTCACCGGAAGCTCTTCAAGGTGGGACAGAATGCCAAGCGTGAATGCCAAGCGTCACGTCTGAAAGAAACCAGGCACCATCCCTACAATGAAACATGGTGGTGGCAGCATCATGCTCTGGGAATGCTTTTCAGCGGCAGGGACTGGGAGACTAGTCAGGATCGAGGGAAAGATGAACGGAGCAAAGTACAGACAGATCCTTGATGAAAACCTGCTCCAAGGTGCTCAGGACCTCAGACTGGGGTGACGGTTCATCTTCCAACAGGACTTCAACCCTAAGCACACAGCCAAGACAACGCAGGAGTGGCTTTGGGACAAGTTTCTGAATGTCATTGAGTGGACAGCCAGAGCCCGGACTTGAACCCAATCGAACAGCTCTGGAGAGACCTGAAAATAGCTGTGCAGAGATGCTCCCGATCCAAACTGACAGACCTTGAGAGGATCTGCAGAGAATAATGGGAGACAACCCCCAAATACAGGTGTGCCAAGGTTGTAGCGTCATACCCAAGAAGACTCAAGGCCATAATCGCTTCCAAAGGTACTAAGTACTGAGTACTGAGTAAAGGGTCTGAATACTTATGTAAATTTGATAATTAAATGTTTTGTATAATATTTATGCAAAAATGTCCAAAACCTGTTTTTGCTTTGTAATTATGGGGTATTGTGTGTGTAGAGTGATGAGGGAACAAACATTTCATTTCATTTTGGAATAATGCTGTAACATAAAACAAATGAAAAAGTGAAGGGGTCTGAATACATTCTGAAGGCACTGTATTTCTATTGTGGTCCTTATTTTTTAAATGTATTACATAGATACAGACACATTACATAGATACAGTTACAGTTACCTAGATACAGTTACCTAGATACAGTTACCTAGATACAGTTACCTAGATACAGTTACCTAGATACAGTTACAGTTACATAGATACAGTTACATAGACACAGTTACATAGATTCAGTTACAGTTACATAGATACAGATACATAGATACAGTTACATAGATACAGATACATATACACAGTTACATAGATACAGTTACATAGAGACAGTTACATAGAGACAGTTACAGTTACATAGATACAGTTACATAGACACAGTTACATAGATTCAGTTACAGTTACATAGATACAGATACATAGATACAGTTACATAGATACAGTTACATATACACAGTTACATAGACACAGTTACATAGATACAGTTACATAGAGACAGTTACATAGATACAGTTACATAGATACAGTTACATAGATACAGTTACATAGATACAGTTACATAGATACAGTTACACAGATACAGTTACATAGATACAGTTACATAGATACAGTTACATAGATACAGTTACATAGATACATATACATAGAGACAGTTACAGTTACATAGATACAGATACAGATACAGTTACAGTTACATAGATACAGTTACATAGAGACAGTTACATAGATACAGTTACAGTTACATAGATACAGTTACATAGAGACAGTTACATAAATACAGTTACATAGTTACAGTTACATAGATACAGTTACATAAATACAGTTACATAGATACAGTTACATAGAGACAGTTACAGTTACATAGATACAGTTACATAGAGACAGTTACATAGAGACAGTTACAGTTACATAGATACAGTTACATAGAGACAGAGACAGTTACATAGAGACAGTTACAGTTACATAGTTACAGTTACATAGATACAGTTACATAGATACAGTTACATAGAGACAGTTACAGTTACATAGATAGTTACATAGAGACAGTTACAGTTACATAGATACAGTTACATAAATACAGTTACATAGAGACAGTTACAGTTACATAGATACAGTTACATAGAGACAGAGACAGTTACATAGAGACAGTTACAGTTACATAGTTACAGTTACATAGATACAGTTACATTACAGAGATATAGACATGAACAATGGTTCTACTGTTTAATCATTAGCCAGCTTTTGACATTGTTTTGAAATGAGTTTATGGTTTGTCTTAGAGTTGCTGTGGTAGTTTGTTCCACTCAACAGCACCGAGGTGTTCTTACCAAGATAAACCCTGCAATTTAACCAGTGGATAGTAGAGTCTCTGGCATTATGCTGGTGGAAATCTCCAACAAAAGAAAAATTATAATTGACAGATGGCCACACACACACACACACACACACACACACACACACACACACACACACACACACACACACACACACACACACACACACACACACACACACACACACACACACACACACACACACACACGTGTAGTGCATTATCTTTGACCAGAGGACCAGAGCTCAAAAGTAATAGGGTCCTATTTGACCTTTAATTGACCTTTTATGTGACCTTCTATAAAAATAGGTTGACTGGAAGAAAAATGTCTTCGCCGTCTAGGAGGGTAAACCGTGCGCGCAAAGCACCATCTGTTAATGTGATTGATATCTCAAAAAGAAAATGTATATATAGATACAAAAACATACACTTAAAAGTGTGAGGTATTGCTAAGCATTATGGGATATTGGGCAAGTGTAATGTCAAGTGTTATTAGAATGCCTCCTACATCACTCAGTCAAGGACTGAGTTGGCCAGGTCGCAGTTGTAAATGAGAACTTGTTCTCAACTGGTCTACCTGGTTAAATAAAGGTGAAATAAAACATTTTTTTAAAAGGGAGCGTATGTTAGCTCCCTCTTGTGGAGATGACTAGGTATCAGCGGTGAAAAATGTCTATAAATAGCAGGTTGGCATTTACTGTCATGAATCTGGAGGTAGCTCTACAGAGTTGTCGCTAGTTGGCACAGCCACAAGGTCAACAAATCGTAAATTAAGACCGAAAAGCATATATTTTTTTGAACAATATACCCAATTTTGGCATCGCAGCTTTTATTTTATTTTTAGAATGTAATTTTTATTACGATCCCAAATAGCCAACGCCAATAGGGACAGCCAGTCTTACTGTGGTCCGAAACATAACGAAAAATACATTACAGATAAAATACTTACAATTGATATACTTTTAAAAACATTAACATGTCCTGTGTGTGTGTGTGTGTGCTTCTATCAGTACCACAAACAGTAGCAGTCAAAAGTCAAAATATATATTCTATATTTGAGATTCTACAAAGTAGCAACCCTTTGCCTTGATGACAGCTTTGCACACTCTTGGCATTCTCTCAACCAGCTTCATGAGGTAGTCACCTGGAATGCATTTCAATTAACAGGTGTGCCTCATCGGATGGGGCCACAGTGTCTCCTGACCCCTCCTGTCTCAGCCTCCAGTATTTATGCTGCAGTAGTTTATGTGTCGGGGGCTAGGGTCAGTTGGTTATATCTGAAGTACTTTTCCTGTCTTATCCGGTGTCCTGTGTGAATTTAAGTATGCTCTCTCTAATTCTCTCCTTCTCTCTTTCTTTCTCTCTCTCGGAGGACCTGAGCCCTAGGACCATGCGTCAGGACTACCGGGTATGATGACTCCTTGCTGTCCCCAGTCCACCTGGCCTTGCTGCTGTTCCAGTTTCAACTGTTCTGCCTGCGGCTATGGAACCCTGACCTGTCCACCGGACGTGCTACCTGTCCCAGACCTGCTGTTTTCAACTCTCTAGAGACCGCAGGAGCGGTAGAGATACTCTTAATGATCGGCTATGAAAAGCCAACTGACATTTACTCCTGATTATTATTTGTGAACATTTATGAACATTTGAACATCTTGGCCATGTTCTGTTATAATCTCCACCCGGCACAGCCAGAAGAGGACTGGCCACCCCTCATAGCCTGGTTCCTCTCTAGGTTTCTTCCTAGGTTTTGGCCTTTCTAGGGAGTTTTTCCTAGCCGCCGTGCTTCTACACCTGCATTGCTTGCTATTTGGGGTTTTAGGCTGGGTTTCTGTACAGCACTTCGAGATATTAGCTGATGTACGAAGGGCTATATAAAATAAACTTGATTTGATTTGCCTTGTTACAAGTTCATTTGTGTTATTTCTTCCCTTTTTAATGTGTTTGAACCAATCAGTTGTGTTGTGACAAGGTAGGGGTGGTATACAGAAGATTTGGTGAAAGACCAAGTCCACATTATGGCAAGAACAGCTCAAATAAGCAAAGAGAAACAACAGCCCATCATTACGTTAAGACATGAAGGTCAGTCAATGTGGAAAAATTCAAGAACTTTTAAAGTTTCTTCAAGTGCAGTCGCAAAAACCATCAAGCGCTATGATGAAACTGGCTCTCATGAGGACCGCCACAGGAAAGGAAGACCCAGAGTTAACTCTGCTGCAGAGGATAAGTTCATTAGAGTTAACTGCACCTCAGATTGCAGCCCAAATAAATGCTTCACAGAGTTCAAGTAACAGACACATCTCAACATCAACTGTTCAGAGGAGACTGCATGAATCAGGCCTTCATGGCTTAATTGCTGCAAAGAAACCACTACTAAAGGACACCAATAAGAAGAAGAGACTTGCTTGGGCCAAGAAACATAAGCAATGGACATTAGACTGGTGGAAATCTGTCCTTTGGTCTGATGAGTCCAAAGTTTTGATTTTTGGTTCCAACCGCCGTGTTATTTTGAGACGCAGAGTAGGTGAACGGATGATCTCTGCATGTGTGGTTCCCACCATGAAGCATGGAGGAGGAGGTGTGATGGTGTGGGGGTGCGTTGCTGGTGACACTGTCTGTGATTTATTTAGAATTCAAGGCACACTTAACCAGCATGGCTATCACAGCATTCTGCAGCGATACACCATCCCATCTGGTTTGCACTTAGTGGGACTAACATTTGTTTTTCAACAGGACAATGACCCAACACATCTTCAGACTGTGTAAGGGCTATTTGATCAAGGTGGAGAGTGATGGAGTGCTACATCAGATGACCTGGCCTCCCCAATGACCTGACCTCAACCTTATTGAGATGGTTTGGGATGAGTTGGACCGCAGAGTGAAGGAAAAGCAGCCAACAAGTGCTCAGCATATGTGGGAACTCCTACAAGACGGTTGGAAAAGCATTCCAGGTGAAGCTGGTTGAGAGAATGCCAAGAGTGTGCAAAGCTGTCATCAAGGCAAAGGATGGCTACTTTGAAGAATCTTGTTTAACACTTTTTTTTGATTAATGCATGATTCCATGTGTTATTTCATAGTTTTGATGTCTTCACTATTATTCTACAATGTAGAAGCTAGTAAAAATAAAGAAAAACCCTCGAATGAGTAGGTGTGTCCAAACTTTTGACTGGTACTGTACATGTCAGTACATACACACAAAAAGTAAGTCACATGGGATAGAGGCGTTGTTCCGTGAGGTGTTGCTTTATTTGTTTTGTTGAAGCAAGGTTTGCTCTTCACTTGCACTTTATTAGATGGAAGGGAGTTCCATGCAATAAGGGCTCTCTATAATGCTGTACCTTTCCTTGATTTTGTTCTGGACCTGGGGGCTGTGAAAAGACCCCTGGTGGCATGTCTGGTGGGGTAAGTGTGTGCGTATATAAGTTGACTATTAAACCCATTTCAGACAGAAGATGTGGTATGTTACCTGTAAAAAATACAAGGCAATGTTTTTCATGACCCCCTTTCAAACAGCCCCTTTTTTTTTATCACTTCCTTGCAGGTAGGTCCCTTTTATACATATCAGTGGGTAACTGGACAATTGGGAGAGGTAGGGAGTTGGGGGTGTGGTTAAACCATGGATGCTGTTTGCAGTTCAAATTAGGGAGGTGTTAAACAACGGAAGTGTTAATGAATTTACCTGCGGAGAAGCAGAGAACCAATCACACAGGTCCGTTACCTGTATTTTGGTTACGGAGTCTGTGAAAATGCAGGCCTTTGTAGTGTTTTTTTTATTTTTCCATGTTTTTTTTTTATACCCCTACCCCTTTCAGATATATGGAAAAGCTGGTATACAAATGCAGACACGGGAAATTTGTGGGATTTTTTTTCTTCTGTGTATGAAAAGGATATTACTGGTCACCAATTCTAAAACAGACTGCAACTCTTTGGTTAGGGTTGCAGCAATTTCACTAGATTTGGTTTCTGACGATTATAGAAGCTTCCATTAAAGAAAAACCTATGTGTTCTATTAGATAGATAGCTCTGAATCCAGGATGTGGCTGACGTTGAAAATCAGGTTCATGGTCAATAATATCAAAGGCTGCACTGAAATCTAAAAAGTACAGCTCTCACAATCTTCTTATTATCAATTTCTTTCAACCAATCATCAGTCGTTAAGCTGGCCCATCCAGCGCAAATCTCTCAGTTCTGCCTCCAGGGCAAGATTCATCCCAATAAACGTCAACCTGTTTATAAATACACAAGTCCAGGCCCTAGTTTCTATAGGCTGGTCTGGTACTGCTCTGTATACTGTGTCTGTACTTCACTGCTCTTAGAAAAAGAGACTAGTGCAGATCAAAACATCAATGCTAAGGGCACGATTGGTCAAAAATATATAATAGCCAATAATAGAGAGTTAACACACTTTCACTTCCACTGAAGGACGTCACCTGGCATTGGCGCCGAGATGGAAAATCCTTTTCTAAAGCTGATGGAGAATAAAGTCATCCTTGTCCTTAGATAAGCCCGTTCATCCCAATCTGTTCCCCCCAATCATCCCAATCATCTCCCAATCTGTTCATTCATCCCATTGTACCATTTAAAACATTTGGGCTCCCAAGTGGCGCAGCGGTCTAAGGCACTGCATCACAGTGCTAGAGGCATCACTACAGACCCTGGTTCAATCCCGGGGTGTATTACAACCAGACGTAATCGGGAGTCCCATAGGGCGACGCACAATTGGCCAAGCGTGGTCCTGGTTAGAGTTTGGCCGGTGTAGGCCGTCATTGTAAGTAAGAATTGGTTCTTAACTGACTAGCTACTAAAATAAAGGTAAACAAACAACAACAAAAATGGCAGGAGAGACTAATACTGTACAGTAGATATTAAATAATAAATGGCCCTGTGTGGTAAACTACTTGTATCACTTACCTTTCCTCCATTTCCTGTAGCTACATTTTGTTTACTGTTCACTTACAATGTGTCCATAAAGTGGTGTTGATGGCAGCCTAGATTGGGATCAATTCTATTTTACTTCCAGTCTGTTTTAAAACAACAACACTGAAATTGGTTCTGAATATTATGTAAATAGTGTATTCCCATTTTTGTTTAAATTTTTTTTTTTTTTTATCAACTTTTTAAACATTGTATCAACAGTTGTGTCAAATCACTATGGTGATTGGATAGTTTTTAATTATTCAAATGGAGTTTGATTTCCATTTATCCAGTCCTCAAATGAATGCGTCTCTGAGACTGTCTTCCGGTTGTCCTCAAAAGTAGAATTTGTTTCACTGTCTGCTTCTTAAAACCAACCCAAGAGGAAGTACAAACTTAACGATAAGTATGGTATTCAAAACAATTTGTAAGGTTGCGTGCGTAGTTGCTTTAGTATTTTAGGGATTACTGTGAGTAGTGGCTTACTCTACGTCATCACTGTGAGTATCCCTATATAAGCTCTCTTATAGGCTAAACCACTTATCTATGGTATAGCTGTATTGGTTAAGGTCTGGAGTAAACAATCTAACTGGCCCTACATGCTAGCAGGCTAATACCATAGAGATAGACTAGATAAACCATCTAACTGGCCCTACATGCTAGCAGGCTAAGACCATAGAGATAGACTAGATAAACCCTGCAACTGGCCCTACATGCTAGCAGGCTAATACCATAGAGACAGACTAGATAAACCATCTAACTGGCCCTACATGCTAGCAGGCTAATAAATACCTTAGAGAGATAAACCCTGTAACTGGCCCTACATGCTAGCAGGCTAAGACCATAGAGATAGACTAGATAAACCATCTAATTGGCCCTACATGCTAGCAGGCTAATACCATAGAGACAGACTAGATAAACCATCTAACTGGCCCTACATGCTAGCAGGCTAATAAATACCATAGAGAGATAAACCCTGTAACTGGCCCTACATGCTAATACCATAGAGACAGACTAGATAAACCATCTAACTGGCCCTATATGGTAGCAGGCTAATACCATAGAGACAGACTAGATAAACCATCTAACTGGCCCTACATGCTAGCAGGCTAATAAATACCATAGAGAGATAAACCCTGTAACTGGCCCTACATGCTAATACCATAGAGACAGACTAGATAAACCATCTAACTGGCCCTATATGCTAGCAGGCTAATACCATAGAGACAGACTAGATAAACCATCTAACTGGCCCTACATGCTAGCAGGCTAATAAATACCATAGAGAGATAAACCCTGTAACTGGCCCTACATGCTAGCAGGCTAATACCATAGAGATAGACTAGATAAACCATCTAACTGGCCCTACATGCTAGCAGGCTAAGACCATAGAGATAGACTAGATAAACCATCTAACTGGCCCTACATGCTAGCAGGCTAATACCATAGAGACAGACTAGATAAACCCTATAACTGGCCCTACATGCTAGCAGGCTAATACCATAGAGACAGACTAGATAAACCATCTAACTGGCCCTACATGCTAGCAGGCTAATACCATAGAGACAGATTAGATAAACCATCTAACTGGCCCTACATGCTAGCAGGCTAATACCATAGCTACAGACTAGATAAACCCTGTAACTGGCCCTACATGATAGCAGGCTAATACCATAGAGACAGACTAGATAAACCCTGTAACTGGCCCTACATGCTAGCAGGCTAATACCATAGAGACAGACTAGATAAACCCTGTAACTGGCCCTACATGCCATTGAGGGATTCCACCATTTTAATGTAAGGAAGCATTTCGCTACACCCCCGCAATAACATCTGCTAAACGTGTATGCGACCAATAAAATTAGATTTGGCTAGCAGGCTAATACCAAAAGAGACAGACCGGGGTTTGGCAAGTCAATGGGAGAAGTGAACAATTCTTCCTAAGTTGTTAATTTTCTCGATTTCTAAAAAGGCACAACCTAGATTCGAACCAATGTCTTAAGTAGTTACTCCGACCTCGTGAAAGTGACTGACATGTTTTTACATCTCACAACTTTATAACGTAGAAGTGCCTTTTGATTTGACGGAATGCGCAGTTCGGGCGTGACAAAAACCTTTTTAGACCCAATTATGTTTCTGCACATGAACTTAGCTAACTAAAGTCACCATGACATCGTCTACATCGACCTGCAGCGTTTTAGGCATCTTCAATACTAAACCATCTTTGGTGAAAAAGCCCTCAGGCGGTGCTGACCATGCTGAAACAGGCTTTGGGCCATGTGCTCCCTCTATCCAACTCTGTGGCTAAGCTCATTGACTACTAGGTATAAATAAAGGATGAGACTTATCTACAGAACCCTCCTCTGGTTACTAAATACCATCTGTTGAATCTCAAACCACCATACTATCACTCACCACAGTTTCATAGTGTCAATTCAAAGTGAATGAAGATAATGTATCCCTGATCCCTTTGAATTGACACGATGACCCTATATGGATTGGTAGGTATAGAGGTATGGAGAGAGGGAGAGGAGAGAGAGATGAGAGAGAAAGAGACAAAGAGAGACAGACAGCTCTACCAGGGAGGGACTGAACAGAAATGGGCCCGGGAATTTCTAATACGCTGAGACATTTTTTCTCCTAGAGGCAGCCATTATTAGCCCAATTTTTTTTTTTTTTAAATGCGTATTTACCTGAACTGGTCTATGGCCCACCTCAAAAGCCCTATGCTTCAAATATAGGCAATAAACCCCTGACATACACGTGTCTTACAATAATAACCTATAATTAGTTAACAAATTGGTTTGAGGTAGCAGCCAGTGACTAAGCAGGCGAGGTTGGGTTCAAATACCAGTCAGTCACACATGGTACTGGCTCTAACAAATAGTTGCGTGAACTAACGGGACTCAAAAACGTGCAGGGGGGCAATAGGATTGGCTCTGCTGGGAGTCTATTTACATGTATTTGGGTGAATGAAACCCCTGTGGCACAGCAATATTCCGTGTGAGGGACTCTCATTCCTTCATCTCAGTCTGAGACAGAGCTACACGCGTGGTATTGAAGTTTGTTTTTGGCTTGTTTTTGGTTGCAAGTTCAGGAATGGCTGAATAATTAACTCTGCAAATAACACTGCTGGCTGAAAATTCATAGTTAAATCGATCAATAGTATAATAATACTCTTAGCAAAAATGCGTATCTTTAATTTACAATCTGTAGAAACTATGAGAATAGAAAGGTTTAGAACTTTTGTGAAACACCACAGCAAGGTATATACTGTGGCATGAAAAAGTATGTGAACCCTTTGGAAATACCTGGATTTATGCATAAATTGGTCATAAAATTTGATCCGATCTTCAGCTAGGTCACAACAATGGACAATGGAAAATCTTTCCTCATGAAGCTGGTTGAGAGAATGCCAAGAGTGTGCAAAGCTGTCATCAAGGCAAAGGGTTGCTACTTTGTAGAATCTCAAATATAAAATATATTGTTTGTGTTCAACACTTTGTTGGTTACTACATGATTCCATATGTGTTATTAAATAGTGTTGATGTCTTCACTGTTATTCTACAATGTAAAGAATAGGTAAAATAAAGAGTAACCCTTGAATGAGTAGGTGTGTCCAAACTTTTGACTCGTACTCTACATTTAAAAAACACATATATGGGGGATTCGAAATGATGCAGACAATTACATTGATAGAAGCTACAATCTATCTGAAATATTGAAGCTGATCTAAAACAAGAGAAAAAATAATTGATCATGTGTAACCATGGTGATGTGGTCAACCATGCTGTCCTAGTGAGTAACGCCTAGAATCTAACTCATCGGGGAACCTCGCAGTGTTGTGGTGCACAGATGACCCGGGTTCAGAGACCAGTTAGTCACACACGGCAATCAATGGGACCCGAAAATAGTACAATACGCTTGGGGATTGACTCTTGGGGAGTCTGAGACAGGGGCCACCCGCTTGGTATTAAACTCATGACATGCAAAGCTTTGGGGCCGTTCCATGGCTGAGCAGGGTGACCCAGTTGCTCCCCTATTTGCCCAGAGTCCACCCACACAGATGGCAAGGGGCCATCTGCCCGGTTTAAGCCTGTCCCTCTCTGGGGGGGATCAGGGGCTCTGTGGGGGTAATCTCCTCAACAGATCAGCAGTGATGATGGTGGGGGTGGGTGTGTGTGTCTGTGCTTGTGTGTATATATATGCGTGTGTGTGTGTGTGTGCACGCATCTGCGCGTATGCATGTAAGCGTGTGTGTGTATGTCCGTGTGCGCTTGCGTGTGTGTATGTCCGTGTGCGCCTGTGTGTGTGGTTGGCCTAGTCCAGCCATCCACGCCTTAGAGACATTCATTGGATTGACTAGATGATGAGGCCATGTTTAGCTGACAATGGAAGCTTTTGGGGATTTGGCTCTGGAGTAAATTAGCTAGCTGTCACTTGGCGTTTCTGTTAGGGTAGATTCAGTGACGTCCATCTGATGCTGACTATCTCAGGAAAGCACGTGAGTCCAGATGGAGAGATGTAGCCTTAGATCTGGGTTCCCTTCCGCTTTTGGGGTTACAAGTGTTCTCCCGGAGAGGTTACCAGGGTTCTTGAACTGAGTCAGGGTTCTACCAAGTTTCTACCAGGGTTCTGCCAGGGTTTGACCAAGGTTCTACCAGGGTTCTGCCAGGGTTCACCAACTCCACTCCTGTAGTTGCCTTTGTCACGGGCGGGAGCTGAACCCTGGTCTAAGGTGTAGCGGAGGTGAGTCAGAATCACACTCTCGTGATAAGGTAGGTTAACCCTGGTCTAAGGTTCTGATGAGGTAGGTTAATCCTGGTCTAAGGTTGTGATGAGGTAGGTTAACCCTGATCTAAGGTTGTGATGAGGTAGGTTAACCCTGGTCTAAGGTTGTGATGAGGTAGGTTAACCCTGGTCTAAGGTTGTGATGAGGTAGGTTAACCCTGGACTAAGGTCGTGATGAGGTTGGTTAACCCTGGACTAAGGTTGTGATGAGGTTGGTTAACCCTGGACTAAGGTTGTGATGAGGTAGGTTAACCCTGGTCTAAGGTTGTGATGAGGTAGGTTAACCCTGGTCTAAGGTTGTGATGAGGTAGGTTAACCCTGGTCTAAGGTTGTGATGAGGTAGGTTAACCCTGGTCTAAGGTTGTGATGAGGTTGGTTAACCCTGGACTAAGGTTGTGATGAGGTAGGTTAACCCTGGTCTAAGGTTGTGATGAGGTAGGTTAAACCTGGTCTAAGGTTGTGATGAGGTAGGTTAACCCTGGTCTAAGGTTGTGATGAGGTAGGTTAACCCTGGTCTAAGGTCCTGATGAGGTAGGTTAACCCTGGTCTAAGGTCGTGATGAGGTAGGTTAACCCTGGACTAAGGTCGTGATGAGGTAGGTTAAACCTGATCTACGGTTGTGATGAGGTAGGTTAACCCTGGACTAAGGTCGTGATGAGGTAGGTTAAACCTGATCTAAGGTTGTGATGAGGTAGGTTAAACCTGGTCTAAGGTTGTGATGAGGTAGGTTAACCCTGGACTAAGGTCGTGATGAGGTAGGTTAAACCTGATCTAAGGTCGTGATGAGGTAGGTTAACCCTGGACTAAGGTCGTGATGAGGTAGGTTAAACCTGATCTAAGGTTGTGATGAGGTAGTCTAAAGCAGTGCTGGATCAAAAGCCTGCACACACCCATAACCTTCTCACACAATCGTGCCGACCTAACCAATCGTAGGAGGAGCCAAATCCCTAACCAACCGTAGGAGGAGCCAAATCCCTAACCAACCGTAGGAGCCAAATCCCTAACCAACCGTAGGAGGAGCCAAATCCCTAACCAATCGTAGGAGGAGCCAAATCCCTAACCAATCGTAGGAGGAGCCAAATCCCTAACCAACCATAGGAGGAGCCAAATCCCTAACCAACCGTAGGAGGAGCCAAATCCCTAACCAACCGTAGGAGGAGTCAAATCCCTAACCAATCGTAGGAGGAGCCAAATCCCTAACCAATCGTAGGAGGAGCCAAATCCCTAACCAACCGTAGGAGGAGCCAAATCCCTAACCAACCGTAGGAGGAGCCAAATCCCTAACCAACCGCAGGAGGAGCCAAATCCCTAACCAATCGTAGGAGGAGCCAAATCCCTAACCAACCGTAGGAGGAGCCAAATCCCTAACCAACCGCAGGAGGAGCCAAATCCCTAACCAACCGCAGGAGGAGCCAAATCCCTAACCAACCGTAGGAGGAGCCAAATCCCTAACCAACCGTAGGAGCCAAATCCCTAACCAACCGTAGGAGGAGCCAAATCCCTAACCAATCGTAGGAGGAGCCAAATCCCTAACCAATCGTAGGAGGAGCCAAATCCCTAACCAACCGTAGGAGGAGCCAAATCCCTAACCAACCGTAGGAGGAGCCAAATCCCTAACCAACCGTAGCGGAGTCAAATTGGTCGTGTTTTGGTCTCTTCAGTCCAGGCCTGATTAGCTGTGTTAATAGGATTTGGCTTCTGGTTCCATGTTCTATGACATGAGCTTTAAACCACAGAGACTACCCGAGTGACATTTAGCACCTGAGCCTGCAGAGGAGCGACACTCTGACTCAACCTTTGAACAGTAGCCTACTTAGCCAACAACTACCTAACGATCTAACTGATTGTTCCTTTATCTGGGTCGATCACACATCGTTTAGTGACTGAAAGGCTGTTTCTGTGTAACTAGGCACTCCGGGACAACTAACCGCCAAGATGTCGATGGACGAGCCTGAGGATCTGGAGATGGAAGGAGAGGAGGGGATAGACTCCAAGGAGCTGAAGAAGCAGCTGGCCGAGTCCAAGGCAGTGAAAGTACTGATGCTGGGTAAGTGAACTGAACCCGTTGGTGTGAATGTATCGGAGGTGATTTTAAAATCATTATGTTATTGTGAAGAGTTAACCCTATCTGAGACTTTGAAACCAGAACGATGTCCTTTTGGTCTAATGGCTAAAATGTTAGGATCCCACATTATATTTTTACCCTGTTCATAGAGAAACTGTTCATAGAGAAACTGTTCATAGAGAAACGGTTCAGTTCATAGAGAAACTGTTCAGTTCATAGAGAAACTGTTCAGTTCATAGAGAAACTGTTCTGTTCATAGAGAAACTGTTCATAGAGAAACTGTTCAGTTCATAGAGAAACTGTTCATAGAGAAACGGTTCATAGAGAAACGGTTCAGTTCATAGAGAAACTGTCCATAGAGAAACTGTTCATAGAGAAACGGTTCATAGAGAAACGGTTCAGTTCATAGAGAAACTGTCCATAGAGAAACTGTTCATAGAGAAAGGGTTCATAGAGAAACGGTTCATAGACAAACTGTTCATAGACAAACTGTTCATAGACAAACTGTTCATAGACAAACTGTTCATAGACAAACTGTCCATAGAGTAACTGTCCATAGAGAAACTGTCCATAGAGAAACTGTCCATAGAGAAACTGTCCATAGAGAAACTGTTCATAGAGAAACTGTCCATAGAGAAACTGTTCATAGAGAAACTGTTCATAGACAAACTGTTCATAGACAAACTGTTCATAGAGAAACTGTTCATAGACAAACTGTTCATAGAGAAACTGTTCATAGAGAAACTGGATATATTTAAACTAAATACCATGGAATAATAAACAGGATATTTGTTGTGGCATATGATACGATATTTAACACAACACATTTGGTCTCTGGATAGCACTAAAACTATTTAAAATTAAATTGAGTTGACCAGATGTCACCTGTTTGAAAAACAACTGTAATTTGCACATTTAATGTTTCTACTGTTTAATATAGTCCATCAAATGATATGATACTTTCTCTATGGTCCCATTTCAATCAAATATTGACAATTAAGTCCTGTTTTTGTCTGTGAATTGATTATTCACTTTGTCTGAACATTGACAGTTAAGAGCAGGGCTGCCAAAACCCTCTTCCTGGAGATCGACTGTCCTGTAGGTTTCCCTAATTTAGTGTATCTGATTCAGCTAGTTAATAAGGTCTTGTTGAGCAGCTAATAAGTAGAATCAGGTGTGTTAAATTAGGGTTGGACTGAAAACCCACAGGACTGTAGATCTACAGGAAGAGGGTTAGGCAGCCCTGGTTAAGAGCAACACTTTGTCTGAACATTGACAGTTAAGAGCAAACAAACACCGATCAAGGCATAATGTTCTTTCTCTTAGAATGTTTTAAGATATATGTGACTGAACCTAGAAAATAAGGAACATTGTTAAAGTACAGACTAAGAGCTTTAAGGTACATTGAGGTACATTTCTCCCTGAGGTACATTTCTCCCTGAGGTACATTGAGGTACATTGCTCCCTGAGGTACATTGAAGTACATTGCTCCCTGAGGTACATTGAAGTACATTGCTCCCTGAGGTACATTGAGGTACATTGCTCCCTGAGGTACATTGAAGTACATTGCTCCCTGAGGTACATTGAAGTACATTGCTCCCCGAGGTACATTTCTCCCTGAGGTACATTGAAGTACATTTCTCCCTGAGGTACATTTCTCCCTGAGGTACATTGAAGTACATTTCTCCCTGAGGTACATTGAAGTACATTTCTCCCTGAGGTACATTTCTCCCTGAGGTACATTGAAGTACATTTCTCCTTGAGGTACATTGCTCCCTCCCAGAAGTCCAGGGGAAAGTCAGGACACAGTGAGGTGCTGAAAGAATCACTACTTTAGGTCCAAGTCAATCATGTACCCTTTGCTGACGAGAGGCCAAGCTTATTACTCTAACTGGTTTAGTCCAGTCTCAGAATCCAGTCCTCTCGTCAGACAGCATTTAACCTTTCACACTATCACGCTGACCCAATCCAAACTGTACTTTCACACAGTGGTGGAAAATGTACCCAATTGTCATACTTGAGTAAAAGTAAAGATACCTTAATAGAAAATGACTCAAGTATAAGTGAAAGTCACCCAGTAAAATACTACTTGAGTAAAAGTCTAAAAGTATTTGGTTGTAAATATATATATAAGTATCAAAAGTAAATGTAATTGCTAAAATATACTTAAGTATCAAAAGTAAAAGTATAAATCATTTCAAAGACTACTTTTGTGTGTCAGGGAAAATGTATGGAGTAAAAAGTACATTATTTTCTTTAGGAATGTAGTGAAGTAAAAGTAAAAGTTTTATAAAATATAAATAGTAAAGTACAGAGACATCAAAAAATGACTGAAGTAGTACATTAATGTATTTTTATTTAAGTACATCATTCCGACCCAATCCAAACTGTGCTGGCTCTGACTTACAGTATTCTTTTCACCTAGTTCCTCTTCCAGCACCTATGATGTATAGGTTCAGATGGGTTCTCAGATCAGCAGGGTTCAGATGGGTTCTCAGATCAGCAGGGTTCTCAGATCAGCAGGGTTCTCAGATCAGCAGGGTTCAGCAGGGTTCTCAGATCAGCAGGGTTCAGATGGGTTCTCAGATCAGCAGGGTTCTCAGATCAGCAGGGTTCAGCAGGGTTCTCAGATCAGCAGGGTTCAGATGGGTTCTCAGATCAGCAGGGTTCTCAGATCAGCAGGGTTCAGCAGGGTTCAGATGGGTTCTCAGATCAGCAGGGTTCTCAGATCAGCAGGGTTTGACTGGGCTGAAGTTCAGTAGTGTGAAAAGGGTAATTCCCTTAGCCTCTCTGCATGTAGCCACTTAAAGTCTCAATCAAGGCCAAAGGTCAGATCCAGAAACAGTCAGTATATACAGTGCCCTCCCTAATCATTGGAATAGTGAAGCATTTTTCTTATTTTGGCTTTATACTTGAAATCAAACAATGACATTGAAGTGCAGACTGTCAGCTTTAATTTGAGGGTATTTTCATCCATATCAGGTGAACCGTTTAGAAATGACAGTACTTTATGTACATAGTCCTCCCATTTTAGGGGAGCAAAACTATTGGGACAAATTCACTTGAGTATTAAAGTGGTAAAAAGTGAAGTATTTGGTCCCATATTGATAGCACAGTAATGACTACATCAAGCTTGTGACTCTACAAAGCTGTTGGATGCGTTCGCTCTTGGTTTCTGTTGTGTTTCAGATTATTTTGTGCCCAACAGAAATTAATGGTAAATAATGTATTGTGTCATTTTGGAGTCACTTTTATTGTAAATAAGAATAGAATATGTTTCTAAACACTTCTACATTAATGTGGATGACACCATGACTACAGATACCATGACTACAGATACCATGACTACCATTTAAATAAGGGGAGGTTAGCATTTTTGGGGGGTATGATATTTGTGCGTCTAACTTTCTCTTAATCTTTGAAAGTAGTAGGTTGATCCAGCTGGACACAGCATTACAAACATGAACAGTTAGCGAGGCTAAAAACACAATAAAGCCGGGGGCTTCTTTTCAATATGGTGTTTAAATAAAGGGGTTTAAATAAGTGACACCAAGGCCTTTGTCCTAATCTGCCTGAGAGAACCAGGTCGCGTCCCAAACGGAACCCTATTTAAGCAGTAGTGCACTATGAAGGGAAGAGGGTTCCATAGGACTCTGGTCAAAAGTAGTGCACTATGTAGGGAAGAGGGTTCCATAGGACTCTGGTCAAAAGTAGAGCATTATGTAGGGAAGAGGGTTCCATAGGACTCTGGTCAAAAGTAGAGCATTATGTAGGAAAGAGGGTTCCATAGGACTCTGGTCAAAAGTAGAGCATTATGTAGGAAAGAGGGTTCCATAGGACTCTGGTCAAAAGTAGAGCACTATGTAGGGAAGAGGGTTCCATAGGACTCTGGTCAAAAGTAGTGCACTATGTAGGAAAGAGGGTTCCATAGGACTCTGGTCAAAAGTAGAGCATTATGTAGGAAAGAGGGTTCCATAGGACTCTGGTCAAAAGTAGCGTACTATGTAGGGAATAAGGGTCCATCTGATCTGGTTCTGGTCTGGTCTGGTTACATGTTGGGGTCGGCACCCATAGTATTTTAGTTTTAAAGGTTTAAAATAAAGATTTTAGGTGACATCAAGGTCTTTTTTTCCTGAAGTCTCAGAGATCCAGGCTGCCTCTGGCATCCTATTAAGCACGGATCAAACAATAGTGTTTAAAATGAAGGTTTTTAAAAATTAAGGTTTTTAAGTGACATCCAGACCTTTGTCCTGTTGTGTTCTGAGTCCCAGTAAGGAGATGTCCGTGATCTCCACACAGCCTGTTCTATCAAACTGCTCTATTTTCAATCTGTCCCATAGGGCTCTGGTCAAAATTAGGGCACTATGTAGGGAAGAGGGTTCTATAGGGCTCTGGTCAAAATTAGGGCACTATGTAGGGAAGAGGGTTCTATAGGGCTCTGGTCAAAATGAGGGCACTATGTAGGGAAGAGGGTTCCATAGGGCTCTGGTCAAAATTAGGGCACTATATAGGAAAGAAGGTTCTATAGGGCTCTGGTCAAAATTAGGGCACTATGTAGGGAAGAGGGTTCTATAGGGCTCTGGTCAAAATGAGGGCACTATGTAGGGAAGAGGGTTCCATAGGGCTCTGGTCAAAATTAGGGCACTATATAGGAAAGAAGGTTCCATAGGGCTCTGGTCAAAATTAGGGCACTATATAGGAAAGAGGGTTCTATAGGGCTCTGGTCAAAATGAGGGCACTATATAGGAAAGAGGGTTCTATAGGGCTCTGGTCAAAATGAGGGCACTATATAGGAAAGAGGGTGCCATTTGGGAATAAACCTATGTTTCACTGGCCACCAGGTCCAGGACTATTAAGATATTTTATTGTCACGTACACCGGATAGTGTAGTGAAATGTGTTGTTTTACAGGGGTCAGTCATAGTAGTACAACACCCCTGGAGCTAATTAGGATTAAGTGCCTTGCTCAAGGGCACTTCGGCAGGTTTTTCACCTTGTCAGCTCGTTTTTTTTGAGCCAGTCACTGATGAAACCCTTGTAATTAAAAATGACATTGTTGACCTTTATTTAACGGTAGTAATAAATTGTGTATTTTTGTTTTCTTTCAGGTGCTGAGGAGTCAGGGAAAAGCACCATTGTAAAACAAATGAAGTAAGTTTAAGTTACAAATTAAGTACGCTTTTAGGTTCTCTCTCGCTGTTAATATGGGGCAGCAGAGAAGTGAGCTGCATTGCCACAAAAGCACCACTAGGTGGCAGTTTGGATAATTGAGCCACAGGGAAATTCCACGTTAATTAACAGAGTGATACTGAGACTCAGATGTCACAAACCATACAACTCTATGCACAAAGACTACGTTAAACAATTATTATTTTTTTAAAGTGGAATTACTCAATACTAACGAAATACTTCTTCACAGAATCCTCCACCTGGGTGGTTTTAATAAGGAGGAGAAGGTGACGTCCAGAGGGGTGATCTTTGGTAACGTCCTGCAGTCAGCTCTGTCCATCGTCAGAGGCATGAGCATCCTGGGGATCAAGTACGGATCACCGGCCGCGGAGGTGGGTACTGCAGGCTGGGTGTTTGTGTGTGTGATGTGTGTAAAACTATACTACAACATATAATAATATACTGTACTATATAGACATGTTATACTTTAATATACTGTATAGACATGTTATACTATACTGTAGACATTTTATACTACTGCGGAGTTTATACTACAACCGGAAGTTCCGGTTGTCAGGGGAAATGGAATGAAAGCCTGTGACGTGACTTCCTCTTTTTTGGACGTTAAGGCGGTGAGACTTTATCTTAACTCCTCCTCCACATTCACTTTGATTGGTTGACTGGTGCAGAAGAGAACCTCCCCCCACAGTTTGTTTTTGTATTCTCGTCAGAATGTAGATGGATCTTCAGGCGTTTCTTTTCTGCCTGGTTATGTTACGTTATACTATGTTATACTATGTTATACTACGTTATACTATACTGATGCATGTATGGGTGTTGTTCTCTGTGTGTCCAGGATGAAGGCACGAAGCTGGAGAACCTATCCAACTCTACTGAGGAGGGAACCATGTCTCCTGAGCTGGCTGAGTGCATCAAGAAGCTGTGGATGGACCCTGGCATCCAGGAGTGTTTCGAGTCAGCAGCTGAGGGCTATCATCTCCTCGACTCCGCTCACTAGTGAGTTTACGGATCAATAACCAGATTCAAGCACAAGCCGTTTTTGTTGTTGATCGGATGGTCAGGGGGCCGGCGGAACGTAATTACAAATAATTTGTAGACTGCAAATTGACAGCAAGAAGCATAAACAGATATATTTGACTAAAAGACCATTTCAAATCTTTCTGACATTTGTATACGATCACATATATCCATCTGTTATGCATGGGAATACTTTGGAACAGATTTCCAAAATTAAAAAACTTTTCTGGTGTTTTTACAGTCTTTTATACTGAACAAAAATATAAACGCAACATGTAAAGTGTTGGTTCCATGTTTCATGAGCTGAAATAAAAGATCCCAGAAATTGTCCATACGCACAAAAAGGTTTTCTATCTAATTTAGTGCTCAGATTTGTTTACATCCCTGTTAGTGAGCATTTCTCATTTGCCAAGATAATCCAGCCACTTTACAGGTGTGGCATATCAAGAAGCTGATTAAACAGCATGATCATTACACAGGTGCACCTTGTACTGGGGACAATAAAAGGCCACTAAAATGTGCAGTTTTGTCACACAACACAATGCCACAGCTGTCTCACGTTGAGGGGAGTGTGCAATTGGCATGCTGACTGCAGGAATGTCCACCAGAGTATTGAATGTTAATTTCTCTACCATAAGCCGTCTCCATTGCCGTTTTAGAGAATTTGGCAGAACGCCCAACCGGCCTACACAACCGTAGACCACGTGCGACCACGCCAGCCCAGGACATCCACATCCGGCTTCTTCCCATGCGGGATCGTCTGAGACGAGCCACCCGGACATCTGATGAAACTGTGGGTTTGCACAATGGAAGAATTTCTGTAGAAATGTTCAGAAATCGTCTCAGGGAAGCTCATTTGCGTGCTCGTTGTCCTCACCAGGATCTTGACCTGACTGCAGTTCGGCGTTGTAACCGACTTCAGTGGGCAAATGCTCACCTTCAATGGCCACTGGCACACTGGAGAAGTGTGCTCTTCATGGATGAATCCCGGGGTACCGTCGTGTAGGCCAGCGGTTTGCTGACGTCAACGTTGTGAACAGAGTGCCCCATGGTGGCGGTGGGGTTACGGTATGGGCAGGCATAAGCCACGGACAACGAACACAATTGCATTTTATGGATGACAATGAGATATCGTGATGAGATCCTGAGGCCAATTGTTGTACCGTTTATCAGCTGTCATCACCTTTTCGGCATGATAATGCATGGCCCCGTCTCAAGGATCTGTACACAATTCATGAAAGCTGAAAAATATCCCAGTTCTTCCATGGCCTGCATACTCACCAAACAGAACACCCATTGAGCATGTGTACAACAGCGTGTTCCAGTTCCTGCCAATATCCAGCAACTACGCACAGCCATTGAAGAGGAGATGGACAACATTCCACAGGCCAGAATCAACAGCCTGATCAACTCTATGTGAAGGAGATGTTGCGCTGCATAAGGGTAATGATGGTCACACCAGATACTGACTGGTTTTCTGATCCACGCCCCTACCTTTTTTTTTTAAGGTATCTGTGACCAACAGATGCATATCTGTATTCCCAGTCATGTGAAATCAATAGATTAGGGCCTAATTCATATATTTAAATTAACTGATTTGCTTATATGAACTGTAACTCAGTAAAAATCTTTGAAAATGTAACATGTTGCATTTATATTTTTGTTCAGTGTTTTTTTTGGTGTTCAGAAAAATTAAGGGGCCAAATAAAATCAATCACGGGCCAAAGTTTGGCCTGCGGGCCGCCAGTTGTGGATCCCTGGTCTATGGCCTCTGTGGGTGCTACACAGTGCTGTTGTCTTTGGGGTCTAGTTACTGTAAAGCACTCTGTGATAACTGCTGATCTAAAAAAGGCTTTATAAATACATTTGATTGATTAGTTGATTGATTTACTCTGCCTCTCTCCCACAGCTAACTCAGTGATCTGATCTTGATTGATTAATTGATTGACTGCCTCTCACACAGCTTCCTCAGTGACCTGGAGCGCATCACCCATGCTGACTTCACCCCTAACGACCAGGACATCCTTCGGTGCAGGATCAAGACCGGCGGGGTCAATGAGGAGAGGTTCATCTGTAAAGATGTCAAATTCAGGTGAGCTACAGAAGCTAACGACCTGGCTCCTTTGTCACAGTACATTATAGTTCACCTGCAAAGACGTCAAATTCAGGTGAGCTACAGAAGCTAACAACCTGGCTCCTTTGTCACAGTACATTATAGTTCACCTGTAAAGATGTCAAATTCAGGTGAGCTACAGAAAGCGAACGACCTGGCTCCTTTGTCACAGTACATTATAGTTCACCTGCAAAGATGTCAAATGAAGGCGAGGTAGTGTAACTGGTGCGATTGAACCAGCGACTTCTTACCCAACATCTTAACCATTAGACCAGGGTACTCCAACCCTGTTCCTGGAGAGATACCCTCCTGTAGGTTTTCACTCCAGCCCTGTTCCTGGAGAACTACCCTCCTGTAGGTTTTAACTCCAACCCTGTTCCTGGAGAGATACCCTCCTGTAGGTTTTAACTCCAACTCTGTTCCTGGAGAGAAACCCTCCTGTAGGTTTTAACTCCAACCCTGTTCCTGGAGAGAGACCCTCCTGTAGGTTTTAACTCCAACCCTGTTCCTGGAGAGAAACCCTCCTGTAGGTTTTAACTCCAACCCTGTTCCTGGAGAGATACCCTCCTGTAGGTTTTCACTCCAACCCTGTTCCTGGAGAGATACCCTCCTGTAGGTTTTCACTCCAACCCTGTTCCTGGAGAACTACCCTCCTGTAGGTTTTCACTCCAACCCTGTTCCTGGAGAGATACCCTCCTGTAGGTTTTCACTCCAACCCTGTTCCTGGAGAGATACCCTCCTGTAGGTTTTCACTCCAGCCCTGTTCCTGGAGAGAGACCCTCCTGTAGGTTTTAACTTCAACCCTGTTCCTGGAGAGAAACCCTCCTGTAGGTTTTAACTCCAACCCTGTTCCTGGAGAGATACCCTCCTGTAGGTTTTCACTCCAGCCCCAGTTGTAACTAACCTGATTCTGTGTATCAACCAGTTAATTATTAGAATCAGGTGGACTAGATTGGGATTGGAATGAAAAAAATACAGGACGGTAGCTCTCCAGGAACATGGTTGAAAGCCCTGCATTAGACCAAGAGAAAATCCTTGTGATCTGAAAGCAGCATTTGGGCTTACAAGTCTAAGGCTGTGTTTACACAGACAGCCCAATTCTGATATTATTTTTCACTACTTGGTCTTTTGACCAATCAGATCAGTTCTTTTGCCAATAACCGGGCAAAATATCAGAATTGGTCTGTCTCTGTAAACACAGCCCAACTTAAGGCAGGGCTACATCTTAATGAGAGAGTGATTCTTGGCTGCCTGGTCACAGGACTGTTGGGACATGGCTGCTGAAGTAATGGCTTTACTGTAGCAAAGTAGCAGTGTTAAATCAAATCTAATGTTATTTGTCACATGTGCAGAATACATCAGGTGTAGACCTTACAGTGAAATACTTACTTACAAGCCCTTAACCAACAATGCTTAAGAAGTTAAGAAAAATAAGTGTGATGTAAAAAATGTAAAATAAAAGTAACAAATAATTAAACAGCAGCAGTAAAATAACAATAGCGAGGCTATATACAGGGGCTATATACAGGGGGTACCGGTACAGAGCCAATGTGGAGGCTATATACAGGGGCTATATACAGGGGGTACCGGTACAGAGCCAATGTGGAGGCTATATACAGGGGGGTACCAGTACAGAGACATAGTGGAGGCTATATACAGGGGGTACCGGTACAGAGCCAATGTGGAGGCTATATACAGGGGGTACCGGTACAGAGTCAATGTGGAGGCTATATACAGGGGGTACCGGTACAGAGTCAATGTGGAGGCTATATACAGGAGGTACCGGTACAGAGTCAATGTGGAGGCTATATACAGGGGGTACCGGTACAGAGTCAGTGTGGAGGCTATATACAGGGGGTACCGGTACAGAGCCAATGTGGAGGCTATATACAGGGTGGTACCAGTACAGAGACATAGTGGAGGCTATATACAGGGGGTACCGGTACAGAGTCAATGTGGAGGCTATATACAGGGGGTACCGGTACAGAGTCAATGTGGAGGCTATATACAGGGGGTACCGGTACAGAGTCAATGTGGAGGCTATATACAGGGGGTACCGGTATAGAGTCAATGTGGAGGCTATATACAGGGGGTACCGGTACAGAGTCAATGTGGAGGCTATATACAGGGGGTACCGGTACAGAGTCAATGTGGAGCCTATATACAGGGGGTACCAGGACAGAGTCAAGGTGGAGGCTATATACAGGGGGTACCAGTAGAGTCAATGTGCGGGGGCACCAGTTAGTTCGAGGTAATTGAGGTAATATGTACATGTAGGTAGAGTTAAAGTGACTATGCATAGATAATAAACAGAGATTAGTAGCAGCATAAAAGTGGGGTCTGGGTAGCCCTTTGACTAGCTGTTCAGGAGTCTTATGGCTTATGGCTGTTAAGGAGCGTTTTGGTCCCAGACTTTGGTGCTCCGGTACCGCTTGCCGTGCGGTAGCAGAGAGAACAGTCTATGACTGGGGTGGCTGCAGTCCTTGAAAATGTTTAGGGCCTTCCTCTGACACCGCCTGGTATAGAGATCCTGGATGGCAGGAAGCTTGGCCGCAGTGATGTACTGGGCCGTACTCACTACCCTCTGTTGTACCTTGCGGTCAGAAGCCGAGAAGTTGCCATACCAGGCGGTGATGCAACCCGTCAGGATGCGCTCGATGGTGCAGCTGTAGAACATTTTGAGGATCTGAGGACCCATGCCGATTCTTTTCAGTCTCCTGAGGGGGAATAGGCTTTGTCATGCCCTCTTCACGACTGTCTTGGTGTGCTTGGACTATGTTCGTTTATTGGTGATGTGGACGCCAAGGAACTTGAAGCTCTCAACCAACTCCACTACAGCCCCGTCGATGAGAATGGGGGCATGCTCAGTCCTCCTTTTCCATATTTACCGTAGCAATGTAGCAGTGTCTATACCGTAGCAACGTAGTAGTGTCTATACCGTAGCAACGTAGTAGTGTCTATACCGTAGCAACGTAGCAGTGTCTATACCGTAGCAGCGTAGCAGTGTCTTTACCGTAGCAACGTAGTAGTGTCTTTACCGTAGCAACGTAGCAGTGTCTATACCGTAGCAACGTAGCAGTGTCTATACCGTAGCAACGTAGTAGTGTCTATACCGTAGCAACGTAGTAGTGTCTATACCGTAGCAACGTAGTAGTGTCTTCACCGTAGCAACTTGGTAGTGTCTTTAACGTAGCAATGTAGTAGTGTCTATACCGTAGCAACGTAGTAGTGTCTGTACCGTAGCAACGTAGTAGTGTCTGTACCGTAGCAACGTAGCAGTGTCTATACCGTAGCAACGTAGTAGTGTCTATACCGTAGCAACGTAGCAGTGTCTATACCGTAGCAACGTAGCAGTGTCTATACCGTAGCAACATAGTAGTGTCTTTACCGTAGCAACGTGGTAGTGTCTGTACCGTAGCAACGTAGTAGTGTCTATACCGTAGCAACGTAGTAGTGTCTATACCGTAGCAACGTAGTAGTGTCTTTACCGTAGCAACGTAGTACTGTCTTTACCGTAGCAACGTAGTAGTGTCTGTACCGTAGCAACGTAGTAGTGTCTGTACCGTAGCAACGTAGTAGTGTCTGTACCGTAGCAACGTAGTAGTGTCTATACCGTGGCAACGTAGTAGTGTCTATACCGTAGCAACGTAGTAGTGTCTATACCGTAGCAACGTAGTAGTGTCTATACCGTAGCAACGTAGCAGTGTCTATACCGTAGCAACGTGGTAGTGTCTGTACCGTAGCAACGTGGTAGTGTCTTTACCGTAGCAACGTGGTAGTGTCTATACCGTAGCAACGTAGTAGTGTCTATACCGTAGCAACGTAGTAGTGTCTTTACCATAGCAACGTAGTAGTGTCTATACCGTAGCAACGTAGTAGTGTCTTTACCGTAGCAACGTAGTACTGTCTTTACCGTAGCAACGTAGTAGTGTCTGTACCGTAGCAACGTAGTAGTGTCTGTACCGTAGCAACGTAGTAGTGTCTGTACCGTAGCAACGTAGTAGTGTCTATACCGTGGCAACGTAGTAGTGTCTATACCGTAGCAACGTAGTAGTGTCTATACCGTAGCAACGTAGTAGTGTCTATACCGTAGCAACGTAGCAGTGTCTATACCGTAGCAACGTGGTAGTGTCTGTACCGTAGCAACGTGGTAGTGTCTTTACCGTAGCAACGTGGTAGTGTCTTTACCGTAGCAACGTAGTAGTGTCTTTACCGTAGCAACGTAGTAGTGTCTGTACCGTAGCAACGTAGTAGTGTCTGTACCGTAGCAACGTAGTAGTGTCTGTACCGTAGCAACGTAGTAGTGTCTGTACCGTAGCAACGTAGTAGTGTCTATACCGTAGCAACATAGTAGTGTCTATACCGTAGCAACATAGTAGTGTCTTTACCGTAGCAACGTAGTAGTGTCTGTACCGTAGCAACGTAGCAGTGTCTATACCGTAGCAACGTAGTAGTGTCTATACCGTAGCAACGTAGCAGTGTCTATACCGTAGCAACGTAGCAGTGTCTATACCGTAGCAACGTAGCAGTGTCTGTACCGTAGCAACATAGCAGTGTCTATACCGTAGCAATGTAGTAGTGTCTATACCGTAGCAACGTAGTAGTGTCTATACCGTAGCAACGTAGTACTGTCTATACTGTAGCAACGTAGTACTGTCTTTACCGTAGCAACGTAGTAATGTCTATACCGTAGCAGCGTAGTAGTGTCTATACCGTAGCAACGTAGTAGTGTCTTTACCATAGCAACGTATAGTACAGTGTGCATGTATTTTCAGTATTTGTATGTGATTCCTGCTGGAGTTGAACCATCAATCTTTGTATTACAAGTATCACGCTCTCACCATATACACCAACTATGTGTAAAAAGCACACACTGGAGGAGCTCATGATACTGTACTGGAGTTACTGACCGCTCCTCTCCTGTAAAAAGGGGTTTTATAATTGATTGATTGGTTAATTGATTGATTGTTGTGTCTCTCTGACGGACAGGATGTTTGATATGAGCGGCAGAAGGGAAGAGAGGAAGAAGTGGATCCACTGTTTCCAGGGCGTCCATTGCATCCTGTTCTGTAGTTCCCTCAGCGCGTATGACCTGGTGCTGCTGGAGGACGAGGAAATGGTGATTATACACACACACACAGTTTCACTCACACACACACACAGTTTCACTCACTCACTCACTCACACACACACAGTTTCACTCACTCACTCACACACACACACACACAGTTTCACTCACACACAGTTTCACACACACACAGTTTCACACACACACAGTTTCACACACACACAGTTTCACACACACACAGTTTCACACACACACAGTTTCACACACACACAGTTTCACACACACACAGTTTCACACACACACACACACACACACACACACACACACACACACACACACACACACACACACACACACACACACACACACACACACACACACACACACTTCAAAGTTAAAGTAAACTAAAAAAGGAGGGTACAGATGAGAGGGAGGAGACGCTGATAACGTTCAACCATATTGTAAACCTCACCAGCCAGTGTGACCGCAGCTAGTTGGTGGAGGTTGAGCTTGATCCTTTTGTAGCCCGGCGATGACGATGACCCCATCCTTCTGTCCTCTTCTCTTTTCAGAACCGCATGCACGAGTCTCTCCACCTGTTCAACAGTATCTGCAACCACAGGTTCTTCGAGGACACCACCCACGTGCTCTTCCTCAACAAGAAGGACATCTTCCAAGAGAAGATCAAGAATGTCCACCTCAATGTCTGCTTCCCCGACTACGATGGTGAGTCCTGAGTCCCAAATGGCAAACATGTTGTTTTCCATGACCTTTTGACCTTTCGTTTTGAGTTTATTCACCGTGTGTGATGAATGACTCCAGGCTGCATCACATCCGGCGTCCCATAGGGCTGCGCACAATTGGCCCAGCGTCGTCCGGGTTTGGCTGTCATTGTAAATAATAATTTGTTCTTAACTGACTTGCCTAGTTAAATAAAGGATAAATAAAAAATGATATATATAATCTTTCTGACTCAATTAAAAAACACAATAAGAAACTCCCTCTTATTCCCTCTGTCAAACACATACGAAGACGCCAGCAACTTGTCTCTGATCAGTTTTTACAGCTCTCTTCTTATCTCCCTATAGGGCCTAACACATACGAAGAAGCCAGCAACCACGTGAAGATGCAGTTTGAGTCTCTGAACTTGAAGCAGGCGGAGAAACCCATCTACACCCACATCACCTGCGCTGTAGACACACAGGACGTGAACCAGGCCTTCAACACCATCACAGACGTCATCAAAACCAACCTAAAAGACACCGGGCTGTTCTGAGCAGCTCCTGACTGAAGGTACAGTATGACGGCCTGTATTACTGCCTGACACACGCACACACCTCAGTGCCGAACAGGAAATCACTATGTAGGACCGACATTAGTCCTGTGGCCTCACTGAAACAAGGCCCGGCTGTGAACAGACCATCTGCTGACATGCTGTAATAAGGCCCGGCTGTGGACAGACCATCTACTAAAACACTGTAATAAGGCCTGGCTGTGGACAGACCATCTACTGAAACACTGTAATAAGGCCCGGCTGTGAACAGACCATCTAATAAAAAAATGTAATAAGGCCTGGCTGTGGACAGACCATCTGCTGACACGCTGTAATAAGGCCTGGCTGTGGACAGACCATCTACTGAAACACTGTAATAAGGCCTGGCTGTGGACAGACCATCTACTGAAACACTGTAATAAGGCCTGGCTGTGGACAGACCATCTGCTGACACGCTGTAATAAGGCCTGGCTGTGGACAGACCATCTACTGAAACACTGTAATAAGGCCTGGCTGTGGACAGACCATCTGCTGAAACACTGTAATAAGGCCTGGCTGTGAACAGACCATCTGCTGACACACTGTAATAAGGCCCGGCTGTGGACAGACCATCTGCTGAAACACTGTAATAAGGCCTGGCTGTGGACAGACCATCTGCTGACACACTGTAATAAGGCCTGGCTGTGGACAGACCATCTGCTGACGCACTGTAATAAGGCCTGGCTGTGGACAGACCATCTGCTGACGCACTGTAATAAGGCCTGGCTGTGGACAGACCATCTGCTGACACGCTGTAATAAGGCCCGGCTGTGGACAGACCATCTGCTGACACGCTGTAATAAGGCCTGGCTGTGGACAGACCATCTGCTGACACGCTGTAATAAGGCCCGGCTGTGGACAGACCATCTGCTGACACGCTGTAATAAGGCCCGGCTGTGGACAGACCATCTGCTGACACGGTGTAATAAGGCCTGGCTGTGGACAGACCATCTGCTGACGCACTGTAATAAGGCCTGGCTGTGGACAGACCATCTGCTGACACGCTGTAATAAGGCCCGGCTGTGGACAGACCATCTGCTGACACGCTGTAATAAGGCCCGGCTGTGGACAGACCATCTGCTGACACGGTGTAATAAGGCCTGGCTGTGGACAGACCATCTGCTGACGCACTGTAATAAGGCCTGGCTGTGGACAGACCATCTGCTGACACGCTGTAATAAGGCCCGGCTGTGGACAGACCATCTGCTGACACACTGTAATAAGGCCTGGCTGTGGACAGACCATCTGCTGACGCACTGTAATAAGGCCTGGCTGTGGACAGACCATCTGCTGACACGCTGTAATAAGGCCCGGCTGTGGACAGACCATCTGCTGACACGCTGTAATAAGGCCCGGCTGTGGACAGACCATCTGCTGACACGGTGTAATAAGGCCCGGCTGTGGACAGACCATCTGCTGACACGGTGTAATAAGGCCTGGCTGTGGACAGACCATCTGCTGACACGCTGTAATAAGGCCCGGCTGTGGACAGACCATCTGCTGACACACTGTAATAAGGCCCGGCTGTGGACAGACCATCTGCAATTAAATTAAATTAAAACACGACATGTTGTATTATGTCTGACATAATACCTCAATGACATAAACTCAGCAAAAAAAAAAGAAACTTCCCCTTTTCAGGACCCTGTCTTTCAAAGGTAATTCGTAAAAATTCAAATAACTTCACAGATCTTCATTGTAAAGGGTTTAAACACTGTTTCCAAAGCTTGTTCAATGAACCATAAACAATTAATGAACATGCACCTGTGGAACGGTCGTTAAGACACTAACAGCTTACAGACGGTAGGCAATTAAGGTCACAGTTATGAAAACTTAGGACACTAAAGAGGCCTTTCTACTGACTCTGAAAAACACCAAAAGAAAGATGCCCAGAGTCCCTGCTCATCTGTGTGAACGTGCCTTTGGCATGCTGCAAGGAAGAATGAGGACTGCAGATGTGGCCAGGGCAATAAATTGCAATGTCCGTACTGTAAGACGCCTAAGACAGCGCTACAGGGAGACAGGACGGACAGCTGATTGTCCTCGCAGTGGCAGACCACGTGTAACAACACCTGCACAGGATCGGTACATCCGAACATCACACCTGCGGGACAGGTACAGGATGGCAACAACAACTGCCCGAGTTACACCAGGAACGCACAATACCTCCATCAGTGTTCAGACTGTCCGCAAAAGGCTGAGAGGCTGGACTGAGAGCTTGTAGGCCTGTTGTAAGGCAGGTCCTCACCAGACATCACCGGCAACAACGTTGCCTATGGGCACAAACCCACCGTCGCTGGACCAGACAGGACTGGCAAAACGTGCACTTCACTGACGAGTCGCGGTTGTCTCACCAGGGGTGATGGTCAGATTCGCGTTTATCGCCGAATGAAGGAGGGTTACACCGAGGCCTGTACTCTGGAGCGGGATGGATTTGGAGGTGGAAGGTCCGTCATGGTCTGGGGCGGTGTGTCACAGCATCAACGGACTGAGCTTGTTGTCATTGCAGGAAATCTCAACGCTGTGCGTTACAGGGAAGACATCCTCCTCCCTCATGTGGTACCCTTCCTGCAGGCTCATCCTGACATGACCCTCCAGCATGACAATGCCACCAGCCATACTGCTCATTCTGTGTGTGATTTCCTGCAAGACAGGAATGTCAGTGTTCTGCCATGGCCAGCGAAGAGCCCGGATCTCAATCCAATTGAGCACGTCTGGGACCTGTTGGATCGGAGGGTGAGGGCTAGGGCAATTCCCCCCAGAAATGTCCGGGAACTTGCAGGTGCCTTGGTGGAAGAGTGGGGTAACATCTCACAGCAAGAACTGGCAAATCTGGTGCAGTCTATGAGGAGGAGATGCACTGCAGTACTTAATGCAGCTGGTGGCCACACCAGATACCGACTGTTACTTTTGATTTTGACCCCCCCCCACTTTTGTTCAGGGGCACATTATTCAATTTCTGTTAGTCACATGTCTGTGGAACTTGTTCAGTTTATGTCTCAATGGTTGAATCTTATTTTCATACAAATATTTACACATGTTAAGTTTGCCGAAAATAAACACAGTTGACAGTGAGAGGATGTTTCTTTTTTTGCTGAGTTTATGGTTCTAATTATTACAGCCTTATTATACTTATATTACACGGTCAGGTAAGACCATAGAAATGTATTACTAGAATGGACATACCATGGTCTGAAGAGCTTTGTCCTTTCTAGTAATTGAGTTTCTATGGTTCAGACGGCTGAGGGTGAGGAGGATGGATGAAGAGAATCATATCGCTAACATTTCCCCGACACTATCCCTGTCCCTCCCTCCCCATCTCGACACTATCCCGGTCCCTCCCTTGACACCATCCCTGTATTCTCCCTCCCCATCTCGACACTATCCCTGTATCCTCCCTCCCCATCTCAACACTATCCCTGTCCCTCCCTCCCCATCTCGACACTATCCCTGTATCCTCCCTCCCCATCTCAACACTATCCCTGTCCCTCCCTCCCCATCTCGACACTACCCCTGTATCCTCCCTCCCCATCTCAACACTATCCCTGTATCCTCCCTCCCCATCTCAACACTATCCCTGTATCCTCCCTCCCCATCTCAACACTATCCCTGTCCCTCCCTCCCCATCTCGACACTATCCCTGTATCCTCCCTCCCCATCTCAACACTATCCCTGTCCCTCCCTCCCCATCTCAACACTATCCCTGTACCCTCCCCATCTCAACACTATCCCTGTACCCTCCCCATCTCAACACTATCCCTGTATCCTCCCCATCCCGACACTATCCCTGTATCCTCCCCATCTCGACACTATCCCTGTATCCTCCCCATCTCAACACTATCCCTGTATCCTCCCCATCTCGACACTATCCCTGTATCCTCCCTCCCCATCTCAACACACTATCCCTGTCCCTCCCTCCCCATCTCAACACTATCCCTGTATCCTCCCCATCTCGACACTATCCCTGTATCCTCCCCATCTCGACACTATCCCTGTATCCTCCCTCCCCATCTCAACACACTATCCCTGTCCCTCCCTCCCCATCTCAACACTATCCCTGTATCCTCCCTCCCCATCTCGACACTATCCCTGTATCCTCCCCATCTCAACACTATCCCTGTATCCTCCCTCCCCATCTCGACACTATCCCTGTATCCTCCCCCTCTCAACACTATCCCTGTATCCTCCCTCCCCATCTCGACACTATCCCTGTATCCTCCCTCCCCATCTCGACACTATCCCTGTATCCTCCCTCCCCATCTCAACACTATCCCTGTATCCTCCCCATCTCGACACTATCCCTGTATCCTCCCTCCCCATCTCGACACTACCCCTGTATCCTCCCTCCCCATCTCGACACTACCCCTGTATCCTCCCTCCCCATCTCAACACTATCCCTGTATCCTCCCTCCCCATCTCAACACTATCCCTGTATCCTCCCTCCCCATCTCGACACTACCCCTGTATCCTCCCTCCCCATCTCAACACTATCCCTGTATCCTCCCTCCCCATCTCAACACTACCCCTGTATCCTCCCTCCCCATCTCGACACTATCCCTGTATCCTCCCTCCCCATCTCAACACTACCCCTGTATCCTCCCTCCCCATCTCGACACTACCCCTGTATCCTCCCTCCCCATCTCGACACTATCCCTGTATCCTCCCTCCCCATCTCGACACTATCCCTGTATCCTCCCTCCCCATCTCAACACTATCCCTGTATCCTCCCTCCCCATCTCAACACTACCCCTGTATCCTCCCTCCCCATCTCGACACTATCCCTGTATCCTCCCTCCCCATCTCGACACTATCCCTGTATCCTCCCTCCCCATCTCGACACTATCCCTGTATCCTCCCTCCCCATCTCAACACTACCCCTGTATCCTCCCTCCCCATCTCGACACTACCCCTGTATCCTCCCTCCCCATCTCAACACTACCCCTGTATCCTCCCTCCCCATCTCAACACTATCCCTGTATCCTCCCTCCCCATCTCAACACTACCCCTGTATCCTCCCTCCCCATCTCGACACTATCCCTGTATCCTCCCTCCCCATCTCAACACTACCCCTGTATCCTCCCTCCCCATCTCGACACTATCCCTGTATCCTCCCTCCCCATCTCAACACTATCCCTGTATCCTCCCTCCCCATCTCGACACTATCCCTGTATCCTCCCTCCCCATCTCGACACTATCCCTGTATCCTCCCTCCCCATCTCAACACTATCCCTGTATCCTCCCTCCCCATCTCAACACTATCCCTGTATCCTCCCTCCCCATCTCAACACTATCCCTGTATCCTCCCTCCCCATCTCAACACTACCCCTGTATCCTCCCTCCCCATCTCGACACTACCCCTGTATCCTCCCTCCCCATCTCAACACTATCCCTGTATCCTCCCTCCCCATCTCGACACTATCCCTGTATCCTCCCTCCCCATCTCAACACTATCCCTGTATCCTCCCCCTCTCAACACTATCCCTGTATCCTCCCTCCCCATCTCGACACTATCCCTGTCCCTCCCTCCCCATCTCGACACTACCCCTGTCCCTCCCTCCCCATCTCAACACTATCCCTGTATCCTCCCTCCCCATTTCCACACTATCCCTGTCCCTCCCACTTTGCTTTTTCCTCATGGTTTATTTTTCGTCATTAGCTTCCCAAAAGTACCATGAAACAGACCTAGGGCTCTATTTAATGTGCATGGCAGAGGTTCAGCTGTACAGCACACTCCCTGCTTTACAGGAGACTGTATGTCGACGTAAACCGGAAATTACCTTTACATTTCTATCGCTTCAGCTTTATACACTTTGAATAGAAGACACTAATTAAGCTATATTTTACTCAATACAAATGTGGTCAAATATATATTAGAGCAGCTGTGAGGCATTGGAGCGTGTCCTTATATTCCAGTTTAGGGGACCAAAAACAAAACTGAATCGGCAGACATGATTGATCTATGACAAAAGTAGCATTCAAAGTTTTTTTTTCTCTCTCTCAAAAATATAATGTTAAAAAAGGTGACATATTAAATGGACTTCCTTATTTTCTTCATCTCTCCAGAACTTCCACGAGCCAACTCACTGGTTTTATTTGGGCACTGTGCTGGAGAAGGTGGACAGTTGGTTTATCTGCTGTCATCGTCACCACCGCCGAGCCCCCGGTTCCTCGGATGCATCCCTCTACCACAACAACATCAAGTCCATTGGGTAGAAAACAGAGTATCAACATATAACATTTTTGTTGTAAAAAAAATAAAAAATAAAATAAAGTGCTCCTTTGCGTGAGGCATTGGACGGCACTTATATTGTGTAACGTACCTTTAAACCCCTGAAGCTAGTTTTTTGTTTTACCTTTAGTAGTCTCCTGCGGTTTCTCTTTAACTTGTAAAAAAGTTACCAAGTTAACAGCAGATATTTGAAAATTCTCATCTATTTCTAATTGAGTCTATTGTAATAGCATAAACTGTGTATTGTGAGACACAAGCTTAGACTGTAAATAATAATAGACCAAACTCTGTTTGGCGAGACCATTATATCGTAAGTACTGTGAGAAAGGGACCGTTTTGATTAATACGTTTGTTCTTATTTTCGAAGTGTAGAGACAAACAAATAAAGATGTATAGACTTCTCTGTACTCTGTTTTTTGATAACTGAAGATTACACAGACACCGATTACACAGACCGTACCAGACATCGATTACACAGACATCGATTACAGACCGTACTGGCACAGATTACACAGACCGTACTGGCACAGATTACACAGACCGTACTGGCACAGATTACACAGACCGTACTGGCACAGATTACACAGACCGTACTGGCACAGATTACACAGACCGTACTGACACCGATTACAGACAGTACTGACACAGATTACACAGACCGTACTGGCACAGATTACACAGACCGTACTGACACCGATTACAGACAGTACTGGCACAGATTACACAGACCGTACTGGCACAGATTACACAGACCGTACTGGCACAGATTACAGACAGTACTGACACAGATTACACAGAACGTACTGGCACAGATTACACAGAACGTACTGGCACAGATTACACAGAACGTACTGGCACAGATTACACAGAACGTACTGGCACAGATTACACAGAACGTACTGGCACAGATTACACAGAACGTACTGGCACAGATTACACAGACCGTACTGGCACAGATTACACAGACAGTACTGGCACAGATTACACAGACAGTACTGGCACAGATTACACAGACAGTACTGGCACAGATTACAGACAGTACTGACACAGTTTACAGACAGTACCGACACAGATTACAGACAGTACCGACACAGATTACAGACAGTACCGACACAGATTACAGACAGTACCGACACAGATTACAGACAGTACTGACACAGATTACAGACAGTACTGACACAGAGAAAACAAACTGTTTGCAGCACTGTCATTTAGACTTGGAGTCAATTCCATTTCAATTCCAGTCAATTCATGAAGTACATTTCAATTCTAAATCCAATTCTCTTCAATGAGGAAAATTAGGAATTTTGTTTACTTTCTGAATTGACCTCAACAGTGCTTCTATTCCTCTTCTGCATGACCTGTTGTATGACAGCAGAGTGGATGGACCAAACGCCTTGGATAGATACAATTGAATCAGAACACTGTGATGACAACAGTTGAGTTGTACTTAATACTATTACATAGAGAACCTGAACGATCTGTGAACATGGACATCATATATCACACTTTACCATCAGCTGGTGGTTTCATTTATTTTATTTAACCTTTAACTAGTCAAGACAGTTAAGAACACATTCTTAATTACAATGACGGCCAAACCCTTTCTTAACCCGGACGACGCTGGGCCAATTGTGCGCCGCCCTATGGGATTCCCAGTCACGGCAATGTTGTGATACAGCCTGGAATAGAACCAGGGTCTGTAGTGACGCCTCTAGCACTGCAGTGCCTTAGACCGCTGTGCCACTCGGGAGCCCTTGTGTTGTTTATGAAGACAAGGGATGTGTCCCAAAAGGGCATCATATAACCTTTGGGCCCTGGTCAAAAGGGCATCATATAACCTTTGGGCCCTGGTCAAAAGGGCATCATATTCCCGTTGGGCCCTGGTCAAAAGGGCATCATATACCCTATGGGCCCTGGTCAAAAAGGGCATCATATTCCCTATGGGCCCTGGTCAAAAGGGCATCATATACCCTATGGGCCCTGGTCAAAAGGGCATCATATTCCCTATGGGCCCTGGTCAAAAGGGCATCATATTCCCTATGGGCCCTGGTCAAAAGTAATACAAGGGAATAGGGTGCCATCTAGGATGCAACCAAGGATAGAAAAAGAGCAGAGAGTTGAAGTGCCATCATTTAATATAGTTAATAGTAACACATTTGAACAAAGTCAACCTGAACCAGAAGTATAAATGTAACCACCTCATCTGATCCATCTACAGGGTCGCATTCATTAGTGCACACCGTTTCAAAACGTAGCAAAAAAAACATTTGGCAACAGGAAACAAAACAACAGAAAAAAAAGATTTGTTATTGGACAATTTCGGGTAGTCCCTTCCTGTTTCAGTGTATTTTATTCCGTTTGGTACCTGATGAATATGACCGTGGAATGTAAGGTATAGTTCTGACCGAGGCGGAAGTCATGACAGTCTCTAACCCAGATAGTTAGTGGCTATTTGACAAAAACTGTTTTCTGGACAAAATAAATGCTCAGTGAAGTTCTCCTTGGTTCCGAACCAATCGTGTTTCTTATGTAAACGTAACCCAACCCATAAGCTAAGCTTTCGTGGAATGACTTGCTTAGTATCACATTTCTCGCCTAAACTGAACTATTCACATTTGTTTCTGCCTCCCCGTAGAACAAGACGGAATAAGAAAAACTCAATTTCTGCAAGTGAAGGCATGTATTGGGGTTCTGAGCACAGCTTCCCCTCTGTAAAAATACATGTTGTTACATACTCGATCTAGTTCATTGGTCAGTTCATTCTTAACAATACACTTTGGATAAAATACATCTCTTAATTAATTATAAAGGCTATAAAATATCAAGATGTGAATTCCAAAATGGTCTTTCATTCAAATAATCAATAAGTATTGTATTATAAAGTGGTGTGATAAAATTATTAAATCTCACTTGACAATAATCAATATTCAATGATCAATATTATACAATAATGTGCCGTAGTGAACAAGAGTCCTAACATATAAAAAATACTGTTCAATACAAAGTGGTCCATTTGTAATTTAAGTTTTGAAAATGAATGAACAAATAAAGGACGTAGCCTAGGTAACACCTCTCAATAAGGACGTAGCCTAGGTAACACCTCTCAATAAGGACGTAGCCTAGGTAACACCTCTCAATAAGGACGTAGCCTAGGTAACACCTCTCAATAAGGACGTAGCCTAGGTAACACCTCTCAATAAGGACGTAGCCTAGGTAACACCTCTCAATAAGGACGTAGCCTAGGTAACACCTCTCAATAAGGATGTAGCCTAGGTAACACCTCTCAATAAGGACGTAGCCTAGGTAACACCTCTCAATAAGGACGTAGCCTAGGTAACACCTCTCAATAAGGACGTAGCCTAGGTAACACCTCTCAATAAGGACGTAGCCTAGGTAACACCTCTCAACAAGGACGTAGCCTAGGTAAAACCTCTCAACAAGGACGTAGCCTAGGTAACACCTCTCAACAAGGACGTAGCCTAGGTAACACCTCTCAATAAGGACGTAGGCTAGGTAACACCTCTCAATAAGGACGTAGGCTAGGTAACACCTCTCAATAAGGACGTAGGCTAGGTAACACCTCTCAATAAGGACGTAGGCTAGGTAACACCTCTCAATAAGGACGTAGGCTAGGTAACACCTCTCAATAAGGACGTAGCCTAGGTAACACCTCTCAATAAGGACGTAGCCTAGGTAACACCTCTCAATAAGGACGTAGCCTAGGTAACACCTCTCAATAAGGACGTAGCCTAGGTAAAACCTCTCAATAAGGACGTAGCCTAGGTAAAACCTCTCAATAAGGACGTAGCCTAGGTAACACCTCTCAATAAGGACGTAGCCTAGGTAACACCTCTCAATAAGGACGTAGCCTAGGTAACACCTCTCAATAAGGACGTAGCCTAGGTAACACCTCTCAATAAGGACGTAGCCTAGGTAACACCTCTCAATAAGGACGTAGCCTAGGTAAAACCTCTCATGTTAAAGTTGAGACAAGACTTTAAATAAGGATGTAGCCTAGGTAACAACTCTCAATAAGGACGTAGCCTAGGTAACACCTCTCAATAAGGACGTAGCCTAGGTAACACCTCTCAATAAGGACGTAGCCTAGGTAACACCTCTCAATAAGGACGTAGCCTAGGTAACACCTCTCAATAAGGACGTAGCCTAGGTAACACCTCTCAATAAGGACGTAGGCTAGGTAAAACCTCTCAATAAGGACGTAGCCTAGGTAACACCTCTCAATAAGGACGTAGGCTAGGTAACACCTCTCATGTTAAAGTTGAGACAAGACTTTAAATAAGGATGTAGCCTAGGTAAAACCTCTCATGTTAAAGTTGAGACAAGACTTTAAATAAGGATGTAGCCTAGGTAACACCTCTCAATAAGGACGTAGCCTAGGTAACACCTTTCAATAAGGACGTAGCCTAGGTAACACCTCTCAATAAGGACGTAGCCTAGGTAAAACCTCTCAATAAGGACGTAGCCTAGGTAAAACCTCTCAATAAGGACGTAGCCTAGGTAACACCTCTCAATAAGGACGTAGCCTAGGTAACACCTCTCAATAAGGACGTAGCCTAGGTAACACCTCTCAATAAGGACGTAGCCTAGGTAACACCTCTCAATAAGGACGTAGCCTAGGTAACACCTCTCAATAAGGACGTAGCCTAGGTAACACCTCTCAATAAGGACGTAGCCTAGGTAACACCTCTCAATAAGGACGTAGCCTAGGTAACACCTCTCAATAAGGACGTAGCCTAGGTAACACCTCTCAATAAGGACGTAGCCTAGGTAACACCTCTCAATAAGGATGTAGCCTAGGTAACACCTCTCAATAAGGACGTAGGCTAGGTAACACCTCTCAATAAGGACGTAGCCTAGGTAAAACCTCTCATGTTAAAGTTGAGACAAGACTTTCAATAAGGATGTAGCCTAGGTAAAACGTGATGAAAGATGGCCGATTTAAAAAAAATCTCAAAACGTAAAGAGTTAGGTGCACGTCAAATCTATCACATTAATTCCTGATCCATCTTTAGAGCATTGACACGACTTATAGATGGAATCTGATTTTGTAAAGAAATCCCAAATGAAAAAGACAGTTTGAACTACAAACAACACGTCATAAAAACATGGTTTTACAGGAAATTAAATGAGATAATTAACTCAGTGAACGAATGCAACAAAGTGTAGATAACATATATATATACATATATATATATATTTTTAAAGTGAAATATTGACATGAGAGATGTCCAGCTTGGTGGTTTGGTCCATTGTGCATACCGAGTAGACAAAACATTATGAACACCTGCACTTTCCACCAGACTGACCAGGTGAAAGTTATCATTGTAGATGAAGGGGAGGATTTCTAAGCCTTGCTATAATTGAGACATGGATTGTGTACGTGTACCATTCAGAGGATGAAGGGGCAAGACAAAAGATTTAACCACCTAAGGTCGATGTCCACACCCCAGTGGGAAAATGAATAAGCATAATAAAATACAAATATAATATGAAAACCTGTCAGTTTAAGCTAGAGATACATTTTTTTTTTTGCTTTGGATGTATCTCAATCCACCGCCGTTGTAACACTTCCTCATCTGTGGTGAAAAGGTGACAAAGCTAGAGAGGTGTGTGTGTGTGTGTGTGTCAGACCATGAGACATTGTAGAATAATAGTGAAGAACATCAAAACTATGAAATAACACATATGGAATCATGTCCTGTTCTGAGGGCAAAAGGGGGTTTGCAAACTCAATAGTAGGAAGGTGTTCTTAATGTTTTGTACACTCAGTGTCTACCAGTATTGTGTCAATGTATAGATGGGAGCACTGGAATGGAGAGAAGGGATATGTTCCAAAGACATCCTATTCCCCTATATAGTGTACTACTACTCTGCACTACTACTCTGGTCGAAGGTAGTGCACTACTACTCTGCACTACTACTCTGGTCGAAGGTAGTGCACTACTACTCTGCACTACTACTCTGGTCGAAGGTAGTGCACTACTACTCTGCACTACTACTCTGGTCGAAGGTAGTGCACTACTACTCTGCACTGTTACTCTGGTCAAAGGTAGTGCACTACTACTCTGCACTACTACTCTGGTCGAAGGTAGTGCACTACTATTTTGCACTGTTACTCTGGTCGAAGGTAGTGCACTACTACTCTGCACTACTACTCTGGTCGAAGGTAGTGCACTACTACTCTGCACTACTACTCTGGTCGAAGGTAGTGCACTACTACTCTGCACTACCACTCTGGTCGAAGGTAGTGCACTACATAGGGGATTAGGTGCCATTTGGGACACAGCCAATGATAATTTCTTCTATCTGTGTGATGTGTTGGTTAAATCAACCAAGTGCCATAAAAACATCACTCCACTCCGCCTACACTGAACAAAAATATAAAAACGCAACGTGCAACAATTTCAAAGATTTTTTCAGTAAGGAAATCAGTAAATTTAAATAAATTAATTAGGTCGTAATCTATGGATTTCACACGACTGGGAACACAGATATGCATCTGTTGGTCACAGATACCTTAAAAAAAAAGGTAGGGGCGTGGATCAGAAAACCAGTCAGTATCTGGTGTGACCACCATTAGCCTTATGCAGCGCAATATCTCCTTCACATAGAGTTGTTCAGGATGTTGATTGTGGCCTGGGGAATGTTGTCCCACTCATCTTCAATGGCTGTGAGAAGTTGCTGGATATTGGCAGGAACTGGAACACGCTGTCGTACACATCAATCCAGAGCATCCCAAACATGCTCAATGGGTGACATGTCTGGTTAGCATGCAGGCCATAGAATAACTGGGACATGTTCAGCTTCCAGAAATTGTGTACAGATCCTTGCGTCATGGGGCCGTGCATTATCATGCTGAAACATGATGTGATGGCGGTGGATGAATGGCACGACAATGGACCTCAGGATCTCGTCACGGTATCTCAGTGCATTCAAATTGCCATCGATAAAATGCAATTGTGTTCGTTGTCCGTGGCTTATGCCTGCCCATACCATAACCCCACCGTGACCATGGGGCACTCTGTTCACAACGTTAAAAGCAGCAAACCGCTCGCCCACAAGACGCCCACAAGACGCAGATGTCTGCCATCTGCACGGTACAGTTGAAACCAGGATTCATCTGTGAACAGCACACTTCTTCAGCGTGCCAGTGGTCATCGAAGGTAAGCATTTGCCCACTGAAGTCGGTTACGACGCCGAAACTGCAGTCAGGTCAAGACTAAGTAGATGAGCTTCCCTGAGAAGGTTGCACAAACCCACAGTTTGCATCAGCTGTCCGGCTGGCTCGTCTCAGACAATCCTGATGGGGCAGAAGCCAGATGTGGAGGTCCTGGGCTGACGTGGTTCACACGTGGTCTGCGGTTGTGAGGCCGGTTGGACGTATTGGCAAATTCTCTAAAACGACGTTAGAGACGAGAAATTAACATTAAATTCTCTGGCAATAGCTTTGGTGGACATTCCTGCAGTCAGCATGCCAATTGCACGGTCGCATAAAAGTTGGGTCATCTGTGGCGTTGCGTTGTGTGACAAAACGGCACATTTTACACTTATCTTTTATTGCCCCAGCACAAGGTGCACCTGTGTAATGATCATGCTGTTTAATCAGTATCTTGATATGCCGCACCTGTCAGCTGGATGGATTATCTTGGCAAAGGAGATATGCTCACTAACAGGGATGTAAACAAAATTCTGCACAAAATTTGAGAGAAATAAGCTTTTTGTGCGTATGGAAAATGTCTGGGATCTTTAATTTCAGCTCATGAAACATGGGACCAGCACTTTACATGTTGCGTTTATATATTTTTGTTCAGTGTAAATTATCTGGAACTAAAAACAGAAGTATTCTGTAGTCTGACTTGGCAGTTCCCATAGAAGTCACAGTGACTATATTTCACTGCTTAAGGTTTTTCCCCACAGTTCAGTTCTGTCCTGAGCTCAGTGTATCAGAGGGTTGAACATGGAGAAAAATAAAAGTGGTAAAAACAGAAACAATCCCAAAATGCAGTATTCATCATCCTCTGTATTCAGCATGGCAACCAACAGTCTCAATCGCTGGTTCTACTTTCCATTATCTTCTTCTATTTCCACGATCATCTAATGCAAATCTCCCAAGTCATCTCATATCATCACCCCCCCTTCCACGAGGCTCACGGTCCACCAGACACCTACAGAAGAGGAAGAGAGAGGATAAAAGTGAACCATTATAAAAAAACATATCTATGACTGCATCCAAACTGTGCTGACATCACAATGAAGCACGCCCCCCTCATGAATCCAAGCTATCATGACATCACAATGAAGCACGCCCCCCTCATGAATCCAAGCTATCATGACATCACAATGAAGCACGCCCCCCTCATGAATCCAAGCTATCATGACATCACAATGAAGCACGCCCCCCTCATGAATCCAAGCTATCATGACATCACAATGAAGCACGCCCTCCTCATGAATCCAAGCTATCATGACATCACAATGAAGCACGCCCCCCTCATGAATCCAAGCTATCATGACATCACAATGAAGCATTCCCCCTCATGAATCCAAAATATCTTGACATCACAATGAAGCACGCCCCTCTCATGAATCAAAGCTATCATGACATCACAATGAAGCACGCCCCCCTCATGAATCCAAGCTATCATGACATCACAATGAAGCACGTCTCCCTCATGAATCCAAGCTATCATGACATCACAATGAAGCATGCCCCCTCATGAATCCAAAATATCTTGACATCACAATGAAGCACGCCCCTCTCATGAATCCAAGCTATCATGACATCACAATGAAGCACGCCCCCCTCATGAATCCAAGCTATCATGACATCACAATGAAGCACACCCTCTCATGAATTGCTTCATTACAACACCTACACATGCTGCCACTGAATCAAACAATCAAGAGGACAAAGAATCTGTAACATACAGTCATCTTGGCGTTCTGCGGACTATCCAGTCCTTTCAGATATTACCCAAATGCCCCAAAAATAAAAATAAAGCTTCTGCAGCTTTAACCAATAACAGGTGTATATCTACAGTGATGCAGTATGTACAAAGTTCAAAAGGTCACTAACCTGAAGCTCCCTGTCACCTCCTTAGAGGCCAAACCCTAACAGTTCTCACAGCAAGGACATGTTCGAGCCCTCATGGTTATGGGTTCAATCTCCCCGCTAGCCTTTCTGTGGGTTCAATCCCCCCGCTAGCCTTTCTGTGGGTTCAATCCCCCCGCTAGCCTTTCTGTGGGTTCAATCCCCACGCTAGCCTTTCTGTGGGTTCAATCCCCACGCTAGCCTTTGTGTGTTCAATCCCCCCGCTAGCCTTTCTGTGGGTTCAATCCCCACGCTAGCCTTTCTGTGGGTTCAATCCCCACGCTAGCCTTTGTGTGTTCAATCCCCCCGCTAGCCTTTCTGCGGGTTCAATCCCCCCGCTAGCCTTTCTGTGGGTCCAATCCCCCCCGCTAGCCTTTCTGTGGGTTCAATCCCCCCGCTAGCCTTTCTATGGGTTCAATCCCCCCGCTAGCCTTTCTATGGGTTCAATCCCCCCGCTAGCCTTTCTGTGGGTTCAATCCCCCCGCTAGCCTTTCTGTGGGTTCAATCCCCCCGCTAGCCTTTCTGTGGGTTCAATCCCCCCGCTAGCCTTTCTGTGGGTTCAATCCCTCCGCTAGCCTTTCTGTGGGTTCAATCCCTCCGCTAGCCTTTCTGTGGGTTCAATCCCCCCGCTAGCCTTTCTGTGGGTTCAATCCCCCCGCTAGCCTTTCTGTGGGTTCAATCCCCCCGCTAGCCTTTCTGTGGGTTCAATCCCCCCGCTAGCCTTTCTGTGGGTTCAATCCCCCCGCTAGCCTTTCTGTGGGTTCAATCCCCCCCGCTAGCCTTTCTGTGGGTTCAATCCCCCAGCTAGCCTTTCTGTGGGTTCAATCCCCCCGCTAGCCTTTCTGTGGGTTCAATCCCCCAGCTAGCCTTTCTGTGGGTTCAATCCCCCAGCTAGCCTTTCTGTGGGTTCAATCCCCCCGCTAGCCTTTCTAAGGGTTCAATCACCCCGCTAGCCTTTCTGTGTGTTCAATCCCCCCGCTAGCCTTTCTGTGTGTTCAATCCCCCCGCTAGCCTTTCTGTGGGTTCAATCCCCCCGCTAGCCTTTCTGTGGGTTCAATCACCCCGCTAGCCTTTCTAAGGGTTCAATCCCCCCCGCTAGCCTTTCTGTGGGTTCAATTCCCACGCTAGCCTTTCTGTGGGTTCAATCACCCCGCTAGCCTTTCTGTGGGTTCAATCACCCCGCTAGCCTTTCTAAGGGTTCAATCCCCCCCGCTAGCCTTTCTGTGGGTTCAATTCCCACGCTAGCCTTTCTGTGGGTTCAATCACCCCGCTATCCTTTCTATGGGTTCAATCACCCCGCTAGCCTTTCTGTGGGTTCAATCACCCCGCTAGCCTTTCTAAGGGTTCAATCACCCCGCTAGCCTTTCTAAGGGTTCAATCACCCCGCTAGCCTTTCTAAGGGTTCAATCACCCCGCTAGCCTTTCTAAGGGTTCAATCACCCCGCTAGCCTTTCTAAGGGTTCAATCACCCCGCTAGCCTTTCTAAGGGTTCAATCACCCCGCTAGCCTTTCTAAGGGTTCAATCACCCCGCTAGCCTTTCTGTGGGTTCAATCACCCCGCTAGCCTTTCTATGGGTTCAATCACCCCGCTAGCCTTTCTGTGGGTTCAATCACCCCGCTAGCCTTTCTATGGGTTCAATCACCCCGCTAGCCTTTCTGTGGGTTCAATCACCCCGCTAGCCGTTCCTATATCTATTTTCCTGCTGTCTCAATAAAGCAAAAAAATACATGAGGGTGGAATTCCACAAGTCAAAGGTCACTGACCTGAAGATTCCTGCTCCCCCTCAGTAGAGTCCATACTCCTTGAGGTTGATCTACAGGAGGGGGTAGGTACTAGGGGGTAAGGGTTGATTTGGTACTGACCTGAAGATCCCTGGTCCCTCAGTAGAGTCCATACTCCTTGAGGTTGATCTACAGGAGGGGGGAGGTACTAGGGGGTAAGGGTTGATTTGGTACTGACCTGAAGATCCCCGTCACCTCAGTAGAGTCCATACTCCTTGAGGTTGATCTACAGGAGGGGGGAGGTACTAGGGGGTAAGGGTTGATTTGGTACTGACCTGAAGATCCCTGGTCCCCCCTCAGTAGAGTCCATACTCCTTGAGGTTGATCTACAGGAGGGGGGAGGTACTAGGGGGTAAGGGTTGATTTGGTACTGACCTGAAGATCCCCGTCACCTCAGTAGAGTCCATACTCCTTGAGGTTGATCTACAGGAGGGGGGAGGTGCTAGGGGGTAAGGGTTGATTTGGTACTGACCTGAAGATCCCTGGTCCCCCCTCAGTAGAGTCCATACTCCTTGAGGTTGATCTACAGGAGGGGGTAGGTGCTAGGGGGTAAGGGTTGATTTGGTACTGACCTGAAGATCCCCGTCACCTCAGTAGAGTCCATACTCCTTGAGGTTGATCTACAGGAGGGGGGAGGTGCTAGGAGGTAAGGGTTGATTTGGTACTGACCTGAAGATCCCTGGTCCCCCCTCAGTAGAGTCCACACTCCTTGAGGTTGATCTTGATGATGACGTCTGTGACGGCGTCGAACACGAACTGGACGTTCTTGGTGTCGGTGGCGCAGGTGAAGTGGGTGTAGATCTCTTTAGTGTCCTTCCTCCTGTTCAGATCCTCAAACTGACACTGGATGTAAGCTGCTGCCTCCTCATATGTACTGGCTCCTGTAGTAATAATAATAGTGCATTATGGGTACTGTAGTACACTGGATGTAGGCTGCTGCCTCATATGTACTGACTCCTGGAAGGTTATTATGACATATTTGTATTGATGCGCACACTGATGATGATTCATTTGCACTGTCCCTGTATACATTTATACATGTTATAAATTATATAAAACATGCCTGGATTGGACAACATGATGTTAGATTCAGAACAATCTTAAATGAAACAAAACCCGGAAATGGTACTGTGCACTGCATGATACATTTTCAAAATTGTGCACTACTACGGATACAGAGAAATATGTTTCAGTACAGCTCCCTAACTCCATGCTGCATTCCCCCTGTGTCCTAAACCCCGATAAACAGGAAGACCTGTCAGAGTGGATCAGGAGTAAGACAGGGGTCTGGGTTATCAGAAACCAGTCTAATGCAACAGGGGGACACACACTCCTATTCTGACTGGATCTCAATACAGTTGGATTCAATTATTTAGTACCTAACTGTTACGCACATCTGGTTACTATTAGAGGTATGAAGCGCCATCTAACTACTTGGGTAAACATATGAATTACCTGTTGCACAACGTTCGGCGCAGGTGTTGGTAACTGGTTCGCCATACACCTGTGCAGGTAATTCACATGTTTACCTAAGCAGTTAAATGGTTTGTCATTAAATGTATTAGATAGACATGCTTCCAATATCCGTACATTATTGACCCGTGACTGACAATTTTGAAGTACGTTAGCTAAAACCCTAAAACGAGGTGACGTCAGACCGTCTACTTAATTAGGCAATAGAAAAAAAGAAGCCCGTCTATCATGTTCATTGATTGGGTTAAGACGAACTGTCACTCCAACACTCGCGGACCAATGGAGACTCGTTGTCTACGCCTCCATGTAAACCCCGCCCATCACGGAAAAATAATGCCACAACTCGCAATTGAAAAGACCGGTCAGTGAAAGCAAAGAAACAGACATTGAAAGCAAAGATACGAGTAGCGTAACCAAAAGATACGAGTAGCGTAACCAAAAGATACAAGTAGCGTAACCAAAAGATACGATTAGCGTAACCAAAAGATACGAGTAGCGTAACCAAAAGATACGAGTAGCGTAACCAAAAGATACGAGTAGCGTAACCAAAAGATACGAGTAAGCGTAACCAAAAGGCAGTACATGCAGGCAAGAGACTAGGCAACATGTATTCAATAGGATTGGTTGCTGGGAAAGTTTAACTGAAAACGATTTATGCATTCGTTTTCAATTATATATTTTTAATAATTTGTCAGAGTTTTGCTCTCGCTTTAAAATGATTTGCTTACAAGTTTTTGGGTTTTGCTTTTGATGTCTTATATTTGTTTAAATAACTATACATTTTTCTTTCAATTGTTTGGTTTTTGATTTCAACATCCATTATTTCACCCGTCCTCAAAAATATATTGTTTACATTCTCAACTTTATTTATCATGTTCACGATTTATTTTATTTTGAATTCAATACATATGGCGTGAAGTTGACCCCAATATTACGCTCTGTATCTGGCTCTCTGTCTGTCTATCTGGTTACCTCGATTGGTAGGCTCGCGTCACTGGACAGCTCGCAGCTGGGTTTCCCTTTGTAATCCATGATGGTTTGCAAGCCCTGCCACGTCCGACGTCAGTGTCGGTGTAGTAGGATTTGATCTTGGTCATGTACTGACGCTTTGCCTGTTTGATGGCTCGTCGGAGGTCATAGCGGGATTTCTTATAAACATCCAGATTAGTGTCTCGCTTCTGGAAAACGTCAGCTCTAGCCTTTAGCTCAGTGTGGATGTCGCCTTTAATCCATGACTTCTGGTTGGGATATGTACGTACGGTCACTGTGACGTCATCGATGTACTTATTAATGAAGCCGGTGACGGATGTGGTAAATTCCTCAATGCCATCAGACAAATCCCGAAACATATTCCAATCTGTGCTAGCGAAACAGTCCTGTAGCTTAGCATCTGGTTCATCGGACCACTTCCCTATTGAGCGGGTCACTGGTACTTCCTGTTTGAGGTTTTTGCTTGTAAGCAGGAATCAGGATAGTTATGGCCAGATTTGCCAAATGTAGGGTGAGGGAGAGCTTTGTTTACATCGCTGTGTGTGGAGTATAGGTGATCTAAAGTTGTCTCCTCTAGTTGCCCAGGTGACTGGTAGAAATTAGGTAAAACAGATAGAATTTGTCCTGCATTAAAATTACCGGCCACTAGGAGCGCAGCCTCTGGGTGAGCATTTTCCTGTTTGCTTATGGCCCTACACAGGTCGTTGAGTGCGGTCTTAGTGCCAGCATCGGTTTGCGGCGGTAAATAGACAGCTACGAAAAATATATACTGAACAAAAATATAAACTCAACATGTAAAGTGTTGGTCCCATGTTTCATGAGCTGAAATAAAAGATCCCAGACATTTTCCATACGCACAAAAAGCTTATTTCTCTCTAATTGTTTACATCCCTGTTAGTGAGCATTTCTCCTTTGCCAAGATAATCCATCCACCTGACAGGTGTGGCATATCAAGAAGCTGATTAAAAGTCCACTCTAAAATGTGAAGTTTTGTCACACAACACAATGCCACAGATGTCTCAAGTCTTGAGGGAGCGTGCAATTGGCATGCTCACTGCAGGAATGTCCACCAGAGCTGTTGCCAGAGAATTGAATGTTCATTCCTCTACCATAAGCCTCCCTCAACTTTGTTTTAGAGAATTTGACAGTATGTCCAACCAGCCTCACAACCACAGACCATGTGTAAACAGACCTCCACAAAACGAATTCTGATTGGCTGTGCCTGGCTCCCAAGTAGGTAGGCCTTTGCCCTCCCAGGCCCGCCCATGGCTGCGCCCATGCCTAGTCATGTGAAATCCATAGCTTACGGCCTAATTTATTTATTTAAATTGACTGATTTCCTTATAACTCAGTAAAATCGTTGAAATTGTTGCATGTTGCGTTTATATTTTTTTGTTCAGTATAGATGAATAGTCTCTTGGTAAATAGTATGGTCTACAGCTTATCATGCGGTATTCTAACTCAGGCAAGCAGAACCTTGAGACTTAATATTCTATCTTATTGGATCTCTCGTATTGGCACTGTAGCAGAGAGCATTGGCCATATCCCCGGTGACTGGAACGTTTCTTATAGGACAATAATTTTGTCCTTCAGGCTAGATGGACGTCATAGCCTACGTCTCCCCTTTTCATAGGCCACGAAAAATACAGCTTCCTCAAGCTTGAAACCCACGCGCCGCCTATGGCTCCTTGTATTATATATAGCAGATCAAAACATTTATTTTAAGACTGTCGCAGAGCCAATGTCAACGGATACCGGTAGTAGAAAGGCAAGCCAAAGCAAAACTTCTTAGAAGTTCTGAAAAAGGCCAACCATTTAAAGATGCTTGATTTAGTTGTCCAGGTAACCATGGAACCAATGGAATGGTCCCAAAATAGGAAACACAACAGGTTCGAACAGCTTTTTCAATAATGCCTTTGTGCTTTAAAAAAAAGTACACAAACTAGTTGAATCAGGAACAACTCAAACACTTCCAAGTATTTCATATCATGTATGTGGTGTGTGTGTGTGTGTGTGTATTCTTCACATGCGCACAGGCGCGTGTGTGTTACAGTTGAAGTCAGAAGTTTACATAAACTGAGTTTAAATGTATTTGGCTAAGGTGTTTCACAATTCCTGACATTTAATCCTAAAAGAAAATCCCTGTTTTTGGTCAGTTAGGATCACCACTTTATTTTAAGAATGTGAAATGTCAGAATAATAGTAGAGAGAATGATTTATTTCAGCTTTAATTTCTTTCATCACATTCCCAGTGGGTCAGAAGTTTACATACACTCAATTAGTATTTGGTAGCATTGCCTTTAAATTGTTTAACTTGGGTCAAACGTTTCAGGTCGCCTTCCACAAGCTTCCCACAATAAATTGGGTGAATGTTGGCCCATTCCTCCTAACAGAGCTGGCGTAACTGAGTCAGGTTTGTAGGCCTCCTTGCTCAAACACGCCTTTTCAGTTCTGCCCAAAACATTTCTATAGGATTGAGGTCAGGGCTTTGTGATGGCCACTCCAATACCTTAACTTTGTTGTCCTTAAGCCATTTTGCCACAACTTTGGAAGTATGCTTGGGGTCATTGTCCATTTGGAAGACCCATTTGCGACCAAGCTTTAACTTCCTGACTGATGTCTTGAGATGTTGCTTCAATATATCCACATAATTTTCCTGCCTCATGATGCCATCTATTTTGTGAAGTGCACCAGTCCCTCCTGCAGCAAAGCACCCCCACAACATGATGCTGCCACCCCCGTGCTTCACGGTTAGGATGGTGTTCTTCGGCTTGCAAGCCTTCCCCTTTTTCCTCCAAACATAACGATGGTCATTATGGCCAAACAGTTCTATTTTTGTTTCATCAGACCAGAGGACATTTCTCCAAAAAGTACGATCTTTGTCGCCATGTGCAGTTGCAAACCATAGTCTGGCTTTTTTTTATGGCGGTTTTGGAGCAGTGGCTTCTTCCTTGCTGAGCAGCCTTTCAAGTTATGTCGAAATAGGACTCGTTTTACTGTAGATATAGATACTTTTGTACCTGTTTCCTCCAGCATCTTCACAAGGTCCTTCGCTGTTGTTCTGTAATTGATTTTCACTTTTCGCACCAAAGTACGTTCATCTCTAGGAGACAGAACGCGTCTCCTTCCTGAGAGGTATGACGGCTGCGTGGTCACATGATGTTTATACTTGCATACTATTGTTTGTACAGGTGAACGTGGTACCTTCAGGCATTTGGAAATTGCTCCCAAGGATGAACCAGACTTGTGGAGGTCTACAATTTATTTCTGAGGTCTTGGCTGATTTATTTTGATTTTCCCATGATGTCAAGCAAAGAGGCACTGAGTTTGAAGGTAGGCCATGAAATACATCCACAGGTACACCTTCAATTGACTCAAATTATGTCAATTAGACTATCAGAAGTTTCTAAAGCCTGGACATAATTTTCTGGAATTTTCCAAGCTGTTTAAAGGCACAGTCGACTTAGTGTATGTAAACTTCTGACCCACTGAATTATAAGTGAAATAATCTGTCTGTAAACAATTGTTGGAAAAATGACTTGTGTCTTGCACAAAGTAGATGTCCTAACCGACTTGCCAAAACTATAGTTTGTTAACAAGACATTTGTGGAGTGGTTGAAAAACGAGTTTTAATGACTCCAACGGTAGTGTATGTAAACTTCCGACTTCAACTGTACTTGTAGTATGCTTATCACCCACCTGCGTACTCGGGGTAACAGATGGTGAGTGGACTCCTGGCGATCTTCTCCTCAAACAGATCCTTCTTGTTGAGGAAGAGGATGATGGAGGTGTCTGTGAACCACTTGTTGTTACAGATGGAGTCAAACAGCTTCATGCTCTCATGCATCCGGTTCTGTAGACCCGGAAACACAGTGTGTGGAATCAGAACAGGATAACAGTAGACCTGGCCGATATGGACAAAAATCTATTTCGCAATAAACTGACAATTTATTTTTGCGAAAACAATAAATCTGCAACAAATACTTTTTTTTGGGAGGGGGGGTGCTATAGCTGGGCGATATGGACATAAAGTCATGTCGTGATAAACTATTTAGCTTGATAACAATAAATACAACAACAACAATGTAATGTCTTCCAGTGCCAAGTCAGACAACTGAGATGGCAGCCTTTGATTAAAAAAGCTATTTGATCATATATCCAAGGAACAAATGGTTGATATGTTGATATGCAACCTGTCAAAATAGGATCCAGAATGATCAGATTTATTTTCGGCTTTTCAGAGAATTTGCCGACGTCTTTGCGCATATTGACTTGGAACTGTCTATAATATTCACCATCTGAAGAAGTGGGAACTCAAAACACTTTCCAACAATAAATATGATATTGTTGCTACAGCGCCTTCAGAAAGTATTCATACCCCTTGACTTATTCCACATTTTGTTGTGTTACAGCCTGAATTCAAAATGGATAAAAAATATTATTTACACATAATACCCAATAATGACAAATTGAAAACATGTTTAGACATTTTGGCTAATGTATTTCAAATGAAATACAGAAATATCTCATTTATACTAAACAAAAATATAAATGCAACATTGGTCCCAAAGTGTTGGTCCCATGTTTAATGAGCTGAAATAAAAGATCTCAGAAATTTTCCATAGGCACAAAAAGCTTATTTCTCTCAAATTTTTGCCACAAATTGGTTTAGTGAGCATTTCTCCTTTGCCAAGATAATCTATCCATCTGCCAGGTGTGGTATATCAAGAAGCGGATTAAACAGCATGATCATTACACAGGTGCACCTTGTGCTGGGGGAAATAAATGGCCACTCTATGTGCAGTTTTGTCACACAACGCTACAGATGTCTTAAGTTTTGCGAGAGCGTACAATTGGCATGTTGACTGCAGGAATGTCCAACAGAACTGTTGCCATAGAATTGAATGTTTATTTCTCTACCATAAGCCGCCTCCAACGTTGTTTTAGAGAATTTGTCAGTATGTCCAACTGGCCTCACAACCCAGTCTAGGGGGGAGGGGGGTGAGGAATTTCTGTCTGTAATAAAGCCCTTTTGTGGGGGAAAACTAATTCTGATTGGTTGGGCCTGGCTCCCAAGTGCGTGGGCCAATGCCCACCCATGGCTGCGCCCCTGCGATAGATTAGGGCCTAATTTATTTATTTAAATGGACTGATTTGCAAACATTTTTTAAAACATGTTTTCACTTCAGCAGATGGGAGAAAAAAAAATATTTAATACATTTTGAATTCAGGCTGTAACAACAAAATGTGGAATAAGTCAACGGGTATGAATACTTTCTGAAGGCATTGTATTTGTACTCACAGAAAGCTGTGACTCTCCTATCTGTAACTAGAACAACATTAGTTGTATTTTGAGCAATGGTCATATGCTTGTGCTTTCAGAATGCATCTCTCCCTCCTCTGTGCTCACAGTGGGGAGAGGGGTGAGAGTGGCTCGCACTTCTTCCTCAACACCTCTCCCTCAACTCCTCTCCCCCAAGTCCTCACCCTCCACTCCACTCCCCTCCACTCCACTCCCCTCCACTCCAGTCCTCTCCACTCCAGTCCTCTCCCTCCAGTCCTCTCCCTCCTCTCCTCAACACCTCTCCCCCAACTCCTCTCCCCCCACTCCTCTCCCCCCACTCCTCTCCCTCCACTCCTCTCCCTCCACTCCTCTCCCTCCACTCCTCTCCCTCCACTCCTCTCCCTCCACTCCTCTCCCCTCAACCTCCTCAACACATCTCCCTCAACTCCTCTCCCTCCACACATCTCCTCCAGACTTAACTGAAGACCCCTCTCCCTCTCTCCACCCCTCCTGCTCTCCCTCCTCACCATCTCTTTGTCCTCTGCCAGCAGCAGGTCATAATCGCTGAGAGACCACACAGAAGATAATGGCCGTCACACCCTCCCTCAGCACCCCTCACCCTCTCTCCACCCCTCCCTGCTACCCCTCCTCTCTCCTCACCATCTCTTCGTCCTCTGCCAGCACCAGGTCATAGTCACTGAGCGCCACACAGAAGATAATAGATGTCACGCCCTCAAAGCAGTGGATCCACTTCTTCCTCTCAGAACGCTGGCCGCCCACGTCAAACATCCTGAGGTGAAACAAAGGGACACAGGGTGAGGTGACGCAGCAGGGTAAGGGTGAGGTGACGCAGCAGGGTAAGGGTGAGGTGACGCAGCAGGGTAAGGGTGAGGTGACGCAGCAGGGTAAGGGTGAGGTGACGCAGCAGGGTAAGGGTGAGGTGACGCAGCAGGGTAAGGGTGAGGTGACACAGCAGGATAAGGGGGAGGTGACGCAGCAGGTTAAGGGGGAGGTGACGCAGCAGGGTAAGGGGGAGGTGACGCAGCAGGTTAAGGGGGAGGTGACGCAGCAGGGTAAGGGGGAGGTGACGCAGCAGGATAAGGGGGAGGTGACGCAGCAGGATAAGGGGGAGGTGACGCAGCAGGATAAGGGGGAGGTGACGCAGCAGGTTAAGGGGGAGGTGACGCAGCAGGGTAAGGGAATAATGAACAGACACCACTATTTAACTGTCCATCACTTATTTAGTTGAGCTTCTGCTTTGCTTTCTCTGTGGGGGGGGGGGTCAACGTCGGGTTACGCCGGGTTACTCTAAAGCACTTTGTGACATCGGATGATGTAAAAAAAAAAGGGCTGATTGTATTAATTAAGAACTAATGGATTGTGTTTGTCTAAACAAATGAATGAATTAAGTATGATTATTGAATCCATCTACTTAATGAATCATGTTGACGCTATGACAAATCACCTGTCCCCATCACCTGTGAAACAGTTGTCTGTCTCATTAGGCTCTGGCTTGGCACTGAGCCGAGTATTCTCAAATAACTAAGACCCATCTCAATCAAAATGGTGTGTGTGTGTAGCTATCGGTGGGTATAAAGACTTGAAGCAGCACTCCTTGAAGGTGTGTATGTGTGTGTGTGTGTGTGTGTGTGTGTTCTCGTTTTTGAGATCGTATTAGGACCTCAACTTATATAAACACCTTCCATATTAGGACCTTTGACCAAGTTAGGTCCAAAACCATGGTCTCAACTAGGGAAACCATTGGAATAGCCTGCAAATAGCATGCTAATATGCCTGGTTTGAAAATCACACAAAACTGTCAGGGTCCTAAGAAGGGGGTATTTTTGTAAGCCACCTGGTGGTAACATACCATACTGCAGCGTATCAAAACAAATCAAATCAAATGTTCTTGTCACACACACACACACACACAGTCTTGTATTTGTAACCATTTTAGGACACATTGTAGTAATATCTAACAAGTAATCTAGCAATTCAACACCAACCGTTCCAGAACAACTACCTAATACACACAAATCAAGTAAAGGGATGGAATAGAATATATACATATAAATATATGGATGAGTAATGACCGAGCGGCATAGGCAAGATGCCATATATGGTATAACATACCGTATATAAAGACACATGGTTAGCAGATGTTATTGTGGCGAATGCTGTAAATCAGTCAGTTCTTAATGTAAAGACTTGAAACTCAGGATTCTGTAAAAGCCTACCCCAATGAGGATATGTGTTTATTTTCAGCTTCCTGTGACAACCGGAAGTGCCTTGAATTGGGGTCATAGGGGCTGTTTCAAAGGGTTAAAAAGGTCACATCTTTCTAAAATGTCATGTGTGTGATTAGGCAACCCTCATGAACCGGTACATATTATAAAAACAGATTTTTATCCGGTTTTTTTGGCTCTTTTTGGAGGACTTACAAGTTCCACCTAGGTAGTGCTATGTATCCATGTATAGTCTGAATTTAATATATTTCCAGATTATGGTTGGGGGCCATATACAGAGCCACATATGTGAAGAGCAGCTGTCTCTGACGTTTTTGGGGAACGATATTGACATCCAGAAAGGTCTTAGCACAAGGCCCAAAACGAAGCCTGACCTAAATGTGAGGTGCTTTTGGGTGACAGCGGCAGAACCGTTGAGGCTAGAAGCACAATTCAATCACAGGAACCTTCCCAAGGTCCTCCCGATCTGTGCAAGCCTAACCTTGACAGTGTGGAATTAACCCTTAACAGTGAAAACAGGGTGTTTTCTTCTAACAGTTTACATTGACATCTCTCCCCATAGGAATACATTGCCTGCTGCCCTAAATTCAACCTGATGCCTATGTGGGTTATGATTGCCATCTCAAGCTGTCTTCAATGACAATCCATCAGGCCACTATGAGGATTACCTGTGTTGAGTTTAAGCTTCCTAGAGCAACCGGAAGTGGTTAAATTACCCTAAAAGTGGTTTTGATATACCCAACCTGCAGTTTGTATAAACACTGAGTTCAACCCTCTGTAAATCAGTCAGTTCTTAACGTAAAGACTTGAAACTCAGGATTCTGTAAAAGCCTACCCCAATGAGGATATGTGTTTATTTTCAGCTTCCTGTGACAACCGGAAGTGCCTTGAATTGGGGTCATAGGGGCTGTTTCAAAGGGTTAAAAAGGTCACATCTTTCTAAAATGTCATGTGTGTGATTAGGCAACCCTCATGAACCGGTACATATTATAAAAACAGATTTTTATCCGGTTTTTTTGGCTCTTTTTGGAGGACTTACAAGTTCCACCTAGGTAGTGCTATGTATCCATGTATAGTCTGAATTTAATATATTTCCAGATTATGGTTGGGGGCCATATACAGAGCCACATATGTGAAGAGCAGCTGTCTCTGACGTTTTTGGGGAACGATATTGACATCCAGAAAGGTCTTAGCACAAGGCCCAAAACGAAGCCTGACCTAAATGTGAGGTGCTTTTGGGTGACAGCGGCAGAACCGTTGAGGCTAGAAGCACAATTCAATCACAGGAACCTTCCCAAGGTCCTCCCGATCTGTGCAAGCCTAACCTTGACAGTGTGGAATTAACCCTTAACAGTGAAAACAGGGTGTTTTCTTCTAACAGTTTACATTGACATCTCTCCCCATAGGAATACATTGCCTGCTGCCCTAAATTCAACCTGATGCCTATGTGGGTTATGATTGCCATCTCAAGCTGTCTTCAATGACAATCCATCAGGCCACTATGAGGATTACCTGTGTTGAGTTTAAGCTTCCTAGAGCAACCGGAAGTGGTTAAATTACCCTAAAAGTGGTTTTGATATACCCAACCTGCAGTTTGTATAAACACTGAGTTCAACCCTCTGTAAATCAGTCAGTTCTTAACGTAAAGACTTGAAACTCAGGATTCTGTAAAAGCCTACCCCAATGAGGATATGTGTTTATTTTCAGCTTCCTGTGACAACCGGAAGTGCCTTGAATTGGGGTCATAGGGGCTGTTTCAAAGGGTTAAAAAGGTCACATCTTTCTAAAATGTCATGTGTGTGATTAGGCAACCCTCATGAACCGGTACATATTATAAAAACAGATTTTTATCCGGTTTTTTTGGCTCTTTTTGGAGGACTTACAAGTTCCACCTAGGTAGTGCTATGTATCCATGTATAGTCTGAATTTAATATATTTCCAGATTATGGTTGGGGGCCATATACAGAGCCACATATGTGAAGAGCAGCTGTCTCTGACGTTTTTGGGGAACGATATTGACATCCAGAAAGGTCTTAGCACAAGGCCCAAAACGAAGCCTGACCTAAATGTGAGGTGCTTTTGGGTGACAGCGGCAGAACCGTTGAGGCTAGAAGCACAATTCAATCACAGGAACCTTCCCAAGGTCCTCCCGATCTGTGCAAGCCTAACCTTGACAGTGTGGAATTAACCCTTAACAGTGAAAACAGGGTGTTTTCTTCTAACAGTTTACATTGACATCTCTCCCCATAGGAATACATTGCCTGCTGCCCTAAATTCAACCTGATGCCTATGTGGGTTATGATTGCCATCTCAAGCTGTCTTCAATGACAATCCATCAGGCCACTATGAGGATTACCTGTGTTGAGTTTAAGCTTCCTAGAGCAACCGGAAGTGGTTAAATTACCCTAAAAGTGGTTTTGATATACCCAACCTGCAGTTTGTATAAACACTGAGTTCAACCCTCTGTAAATCAGTCAGTTCTTAACGTAAAGACTTGAAACTCAGGATTCTGTAAAAGCCTACCCCAATGAGGATATGTGTTTATTTTCAGCTTCCTGTGACAACCGGAAGTGCCTTGAATTGGGGTCATAGGGGCTGTTTCAAAGGGTTAAAAAGGTCACATCTTTCTAAAATGTCATGTGTGTGATTAGGCAACCCTCATGAACCGGTACATATTATAAAAACAGATTTTTATCCGGTTTTTTTGGCTCTTTTTGGAGGACTTACAAGTTCCACCTAGGTAGTGCTATGTATCCATGTATAGTCTGAATTTAATATATTTCCAGATTATGGTTGGGGGCCATATACAGAGCCACATATGTGAAGAGCAGCTGTCTCTGACGTTTTTGGGGAACGATATTGACATCCAGAAAGGTCTTAGCACAAGGCCCAAAACGAAGCCTGACCTAAATGTGAGGTGCTTTTGGGTGACAGCGGCAGAACCGTTGAGGCTAGAAGCACAATTCAATCACAGGAACCTTCCCAAGGTCCTCCCGATCTGTGCAAGCCTAACCTTGACAGTGTGGAATTAACCCTTAACAGTGAAAACAGGGTGTTTTCTTCTAACAGTTTACATTGACATCTCTCCCCATAGGAATACATTGCCTGCTGCCCTAAATTCAACCTGATGCCTATGTGGGTTATGATTGCCATCTCAAGCTGTCTTCAATGACAATCCATCAGGCCACTATGAGGATTACCTGTGTTGAGTTTAAGCTTCCTAGAGCAACCGGAAGTGGTTAAATTACCCTAAAAGTGGTTTTGATATACCCAACCTGCAGTTTGTATAAACACTGAGTTCAACCCTCTGTAAATCAGTCAGTTCTTAACGTAAAGACTTGAAACTCAGGATTCTGTAAAAGCCTACCCCAATGAGGATATGTGTTTATTTTCAGCTTCCTGTGACAACCGGAAGTGCCTTGAATTGGGGTCATAGGGGCTGTTTCAAAGGGTTAAAAAGGTCACATCTTTCTAAAATGTCATGTGTGTGATTAGGCAACCCTCATGAACCGGTACATATTATAAAAACAGATTTTTATCCGGTTTTTTTGGCTCTTTTTGGAGGACTTACAAGTTCCACCTAGGTAGTGCTATGTATCCATGTATAGTCTGAATTTAATATATTTCCAGATTATGGTTGGGGGCCATATACAGAGCCACATATGTGAAGAGCAGCTGTCTCTGACGTTTTTGGGGAACGATATTGACATCCAGAAAGGTCTTAGCACAAGGCCCAAAACGAAGCCTGACCTAAATGTGAGGTGCTTTTGGGTGACAGCGGCAGAACCGTTGAGGCTAGAAGCACAATTCAATCACAGGAACCTTCCCAAGGTCCTCCCGATCTGTGCAAGCCTAACCTTGACAGTGTGGAATTAACCCTTAACAGTGAAAACAGGGTGTTTTCTTCTAACAGTTTACATTGACATCTCTCCCCATAGGAATACATTGCCTGCTGCCCTAAATTCAACCTGATGCCTATGTGGGTTATGATTGCCATCTCAAGCTGTCTTCAATGACAATCCATCAGGCCACTATGAGGATTACCTGTGTTGAGTTTAAGCTTCCTAGAGCAACCGGAAGTGGTTAAATTACCCTAAAAGTGGTTTTGATATACCCAACCTGCAGTTTGTATAAACACTGAGTTCAACCCTCTGTAAATCAGTCAGTTCTTAACGTAAAGACTTGAAACTCAGGATTCTGTAAAAGCCTACCCCAATGAGGATATGTGTTTATTTTCAGCTTCCTGTGACAACCGGAAGTGCCTTGAATTGGGGTCATAGGGGCTGTTTCAAAGGGTTAAAAAGGTCACATCTTTCTAAAATGTCATGTGTGTGATTAGGCAACCCTCATGAACTGGTACATATTATAAAAACAGATTTTTATCCGTTTTTTTTGGCCCTTTTTGGAACGTTTACAAATTCTATCTAACTAAGGGTATTCGTACATTTCTAGTCTTCAAAGCTATTGAGGGGATTTGTCTAGGGGGTCATAGCTTAAACATGTCTATGGCAATGAGGGGAGATGCGTATGTGAGTCTCGAGCTAATCAGACCATTGATATAAGAAGCCTTGCCCCTGGACACTTGTAACTTAACTGGGTGGCACAACGTGGCACTCCCGACATCATACTTGAATACTGAGCCAATAGCAGCATCTATATATTAGAAATGGCCTTAGGCCCCATAAAGTTCATAAACGAGATGGGCGTGGCCACCCTACCTTCATACTTGAGGCTTTAGCCAACCGCAAAATATATATACAGTACCAGTCAAATGTTTGGACACACATACTCATTCAAGGGATTCTATATTTTTACTATTTTCTACATTGTAGAATAATATTGTAGACATCAAAACTATGAAATAACACATATGGAATCACATAGTAACCAAAAAAGTGTTAAACAAATAAAAATATATTTGAGATTTGACATTATTTTAAGTAAACACCCTTTGCCTTGATGACAGCTTCGCACACTCTTGGCACTCTCTTCGCACACTCTTGACAGCTTCATAAGGTAGTCACCTGGAATGCATTTCAATTAACAGGTGTGCCTTGTTAAAAGTACATTTGTGGAATTTCTTTCTTTCTTAATGCGTTTGAGCCAATCAGTTGTGTTGTGACAAGGTAGGGGTGGTATACAGAAGATAGCTCTATTTGGTAAAATACCAAGTCCCTATTATGGCAAGAACAGCGCAAGTAAGCAAAGACAAACGACAGTCCATCATTACTTAAAGACATGAAGGTCAGTCAATGAGGAAAATGTCAATAACTTTTTAAAAGTTTCTTCAAGTGCAGTCACAAAAACCATCAAGCGCTATAATTAAACTGGCTCTCATGAGGACCGCCACAGGAAAGGAAGAACCAGAGTTACCTCTGCTGCAGAGGATGAGTTCATTAGAGTTACCAGCCTCAGATTGCAGCCCAAATAAATGCTTCCCAGAGTTCAAGTAACATCAACTGTTCAGAGGAGAATGCGTGAATCAGGCCTTCATGGCCGAATTGCTGCAAAGAAACCACTACTAAAGGACACCAAAAATAAGAAGAGACTTGTTTGGCCCAAGAAACTCTAGCAATGGACATTAGACCGGTGGAAATCTGTCCTTTGGTCTGATGAGTCCAAATTTGAAATGTTTGGGTCCAACTGTGTCTTTGTGAGACGCAGAGCAGGTAAACGGATTATCTATGCATGTGTGGTTCCCACCGTGAAGCATGGAGAAGGAGGTGTGGTGGTGCTTTGCTGGTGACACTGTCAGAGATTTATTTAGAATTCAAGGCACACTTAACCAGCATGGCTACCACAGCATTCTGCAGCGATACACCGTCTGCGCTTAGTGGGGATATCATTTATTTTTCAAAAGGACAATGACCCAAAACTCACCTCCAGGCTGTGTAAGGGCTATTTGACCAAGGAGAGTGATGGAGTGCTGCATCAGATGACCTGGCCTCCACAATCAGCCGACCTCAACCCAATTGAGATGGTTTGGGATGAGTTGGACCGTAGAGTGAAGGAAAAGCAACCAACAAGTACTCAGCATATGTGAGAACTCCTTCAAGACTGCTGGAAAAGCATTCCAGGTGAAGCTGGGTGAGAGAATGCCAAGAGTGTGCAAAGCTGTCATCAAGGCAAAGGGTTTAAAGAATCTCAAATATAAAATATATTTTGAGTTGTTTAACACTTTTTTGGTTACAACATGATTCCATATGTATTATTCTCAGTTTTGATGTTTTCACTATTATTCTACAATGTAGAAAATAGTAAAAATAAAGAAAAACCCTTAAATGAGTTTGTGTGTCCAAACTTTTGACTGGTACTGTATATTAGAGTTGGCTTTAGGCACTTAAAGTCACAGATCTAGGATCAGTTGACCTCCACTCAATGTTAACATGAGCCACTAATATCTTACTTCAGTATTGTCTATAGCAGTTTCTTCATTAAGACTTATATTTGGCCTTAATATACACTGCTCAAAAAAATATAGGGAACACTTAAACAACACAATGTAACTCCAAGTCAATCACACTTCTGTGAAATCAAACTGTCCACTTAGGAAGCAACACTGATTGACAATAAATTTCACATGCTGTTGTGCAAATGGAATAGACAACATGTGGAAATTATAGGCAATTAGCAAGACACCCCCAATAAAGGAGTGGTTCTGCTGGTGGTGACCACAGACCACTTCTCAGTTCCTATGCTTCCTGGGTGATGTTTTGTTCACTTTTGAATGCTGGCGGTGCTTTCACTCTAGTGGTAGCATGAGACGGAGTCTACAACCCACACAAGTGGCTCAGGTAGTGCAGCTCATCCAGGATGGCACATCAATGCGAGCTGTGGCAAGGAGGTTTGCTGTGTCTGTCAGCGTAGTGTCCAGAGCATGGAGGCGCTACCAGGAGACAGGCCAGTACATCAGGAGACGTGGAGGAGGCCGTAGGAGGGCAACAACCCAGCAGCAGGACCGCTACCTCCGCCTTTGTGCAAGGAGGAGTAGGAGGAGCACTGCCAGAGCCCTGCAAAATGACCTCCAGCAGGCCACAAATGTGCATGTGTCTGCTCAAACGGTCAGAAACAGACTCCATGAGGGTGGTATGAGGGCCCGACGTCCACAGGTGGGGGTTGTGCTTAGAGCCCAACACCGTGCAGGACGTTTGGCATTTGCCAGAGAACACCAAGATTGGCAAATTTGCCACTGGCGCCCAGTGCTCTTCACAGATGAAAGCAGGTTCACACTGAGCACATGTGACAGACGTGACAGAGTCTGGAGACGCCGTGGAGAACGTTCTGCTGCCTGCAACATCCTCCAGCATGACCGGTTTGGCGGTGGGTCAGTCATGGTGTGGGGTGGCATTTCTTTGGGGGGCCGCACAGCCCTCAATGTGCTCGCCAGAGGTAGCCTGACTGCCATTAGGTACCGAGATGAGATCCTCAGACCCCTTGTGAGAACATATGCTGGTGCTGTTGGCCCTGGGTTCCTCCTAATGCAAGACAATGCTAGACCTCATGTGGCTGGAGTGTGTCAGCAGTTCCTGCAAGAGGAAGGCATTGATGCTATGGACTGGCCCGCCCGTTCCCCAGACCTGAATCCAATTGAGCACATCTGGGACATCATGTCTCGCTCCATCCACCAACGCCACACTGCACCACAGACTGTCCAGGAGTTGGCGGATGCTTTAGTCCAGGTCTGGGAGGAGATCCCTCAGGAGACCATCCGCCACCTCATCAGGAGCATGCCCAGGCGTTGTAGGAAGGTCATACAGGCACGTGGAGGCCACACACACTACTGAGCTTCATTTTGACTTGTTTTAAGGACATTACATCAAAGTTGGATCAGCCTGTATTGTGGTTTTCCACTTTAATTTTGAGTGTGACTCCAAATCCAGACCTCCATGGGTTGATAAATTTGATTTCCATTGACCATTTTTGTGTGATTTTGTTGTCATCACATTTAACTATGTAAAGAAAAAGGTATTTAAGAATATTTCATTCATTCAGATCTAGGATGTGTTATTTTAGTGTTCCCTTTATTTTTTTGAGCAGTGTATATGACTTTGTGGTTGTGGGTGGATGTCAACTGCTGGCTGGAATTCTCACTCAACTGTACCACTAATATGAACCTGTTCTACAGACTCTTGTAGACTACTATGCACTGAAAAACAGTTAATATGTTACAAATCAAAGCTTAACATTGAAATATGTGATTTCAAATGATTAAGTTAAATTCAGATAGGCATGTTATGTGCTCTCTAACACAAACATAAAATGTGTTGTTGCTGTAGACCTTTTAACAGATCTAGTTGACCTCCACAGAATGTGCACATTAGCCACTAATATCTGACTTCAGTACTGTCTATAGCTGTTTGTTCATTAATACTTATATGTGGCCTTAATATACAGCATATGACCTGGTAAAGGAGAGGGGGATGGGAGCAGAGAAGGGGATGGGAGGCTGCTCAATGATTGGCTGTAGTGTAGGGCGTGTCATACAATGTATCAAAATTTCAACTGCTGGCTGGAATTCTCACTCAACTGTACCACTAATATGAACCTGTTCTACAGACTCTTGTAGACTACTATGCACTGAAAAACAGTTAATATGTTACAAATCAAAGCTTAACATTGAAATATGTGATTTCAAATGATTAAGTTAAATTCAGATAGGCATGGTATGTGCTCTCTAACACAAACATAAAATGTGTTGTTGTTGTAGACCTTTTAACAGATCTAGTTGACCTCCACAGAATGTGCACATTAGCCACTAATATCTGACTTCAGTATAGTTTATAGAGGTGTATATGTCTGTCTGTGTCTTTCAGTTTCTATTTAGACTACATCAAATATGAAGAAGCTGTGCAGCCACACCATGTTCAACATGTTACCTAATTAGCTAGCTAGCTGACAATCTGGTTTACCTGTAGCATATAAACATTTGTTGGCACAGAAAGAAAGGGGATACGAAAAATGATTGATCAAATTCCTCCTGACACTATCTGACTGGGTTAATAACTTAATATTAAGTTAATATGGACCCATTGTCTTAGACTTGAACTCTTGGACCAAACAGTGGGACTCTGATTTCAGCCATAGGGACTTGTGACTCGACTCCTGACTCCAACATTGGTGACTTTGACTCAACTCAGAGTAGCCATAGGGTCTTGTGAATTGACTCGGACTTATGCTTTTGTGACTCAACTACAACACTGCTGCCATTACATGGCTACTACTACTGCTTCAACTACCAATTCTAGCAAGTTGTACCCCAGGTTGGGTACACTTTTCTGCTGCTCCCTCAAAAGCATTAAGCAGACATTTTGATTATACCTCCCTCCCCATAACTCTCTGTTGGGGTGAGGCTTTCTACAAATATACGCAGCAAGAGGATTACAACAGCTAACACAGGAAGCTGAAATCCTGGGGTCTGCCTTATGTTCCCTCAGTTCTACCCCAGTTTGAAAATGTGCTTTTCATCCATGACCAGGCCATGTTTCGGCCATTTTGCCGCACTAGGCAAGTCTGCAATAGACCTTCTCCTACCCGGAAAAGAAATAGGCCTATAGTGTACAATGTTGGCCTATAATGTCATTTTATAACTAGGCCTAACATTTGATAGCCTACCATTTGTAAAACATGCAGTTGCGTTGGCTTTATTAACCCAGTCCTGATTCCTGACAAAGGCTTATAGGGACTTGTCCTTTAAGATATGAACATCAGCTACTCATCAGCTACCCAATGTTATTATGAGTTTTCTTGAGGCTTTTTGCAAAGAGATCAATGCTGATGTAAAGGCCTACGTCTTCACAGCAGTACAAACCTGAAATCACGTATTATCATTACATTTTATTCCACATTGTGAAACCAGGGATCTAGTGGAAGATAAATGCAAATATGATTAAAAAAAGGCCTGTTATAAGAGAGAAAGAGAGATTGTGGGAGTAGCTGAGTGCCTATAGTGAGAGATGGCTGTTAATATCAGTAGGCTGTTTGAGTGGTCTGTGGGCAGGTAATTAATCTGATTGCTGATGGGTTAGGTTGCTAGATCAAATCTTAACCTGCCATAAGCTACTTTTGTGTCAGCAAGTCTCCCCAGTGAAAAATGTACATATCCACCACTCCATCTTTCATGTACAGACCATTCAAGTAGATGCACTTACCACCTCACTGATACTGATTGTGTAAGCTACAAACCCAAATTGTCTAAGGAAATGTGGCTAACAGTAATAACATTGCAGACATATTCAGAAATCTGGGCTGATGGAATCATTGTTATGCATATCTACTGGCCATAATTTCCGCTTGAGGTCCTGCCCCTCCCCCACTGCAAAGTGCACAACAGTACCAAACTATCAAAGGTTTTATAGGTCAACACAGTCCCCCCCCTCCCCCGTCCTTTGTATATTATTTATATATACTTGTGTTCCCATATGTACTTCCTGTATTTATGTGTTGTTAATAAAAATATTATAATAATAAAAGATACACAGTTCCCCCTCCCCCATGTTGCAGCATAAATCTCTGCTCAAGGTTGCCATGTACACTATTTGTGGTTTATTGATGTACTTTTAAAACTTTGTGGCAGGTGAAAGGTTTTGGTCGCTAGGTGGAAGTTGTTATACTACTTCTATATTGCAACGTTACCAACATGGCATTTAAAAAAAATCATTAATTTCGCCGTATTCTGCTAAAATTGTGCTAGTGAAGGTGGGTTTTGAAGGCTGGTTTTGAGCAGACTCCTAGAAATTTGAAATTGACCTGGCAAACCTGTCCCTGCCTGAGCGTGATCACCACTGAAGTAGCTGTGCAGCACGTGTTTTAAGGAAGAGGAGGATGGTTGCAGATGTTTGCATTCATGCAAGAAGGTAAGCTATTAACTAAACTGTTAACCAATATTTTAGCTAAAATTGTATTTGGTGTATTGACAAGCAATGCATGTTCTCGTTGTCTTTATTTTTAATGAATTAATGTCAGTCATGTATGTCTTTCGGTGGAATCCAACATGCATTGACGATGTCTGAAAGCCGCATTGTGTCAGATATACTGCGTCATGACATTGAAATTGGCAGGTTTATCCAAACAATTCATTAATGTGCAATTGTTACTTTGCATGTTTCTACCTTATAGTTATTTGTGGCTTGCTAACGGTTAGTGTGCTAGCTAACTGTTAGCGTGCTAGCTAACGGTTAGCATGCTACCCATGCTAGTTAAAAAAAGAAATATGCTAGCTATGGTTGCAAGCTAGCTAATAAGTTTAGCATAATTGGTAAACGTGTCTATGATTTAGAATACATGATTGTGGTTAACACAATGTTACATGCATTGGAAAATAATATTGCTATAGTGTAACAAGCTAGCAAGAAAAGCCAGTTCCTTTTCATCTGTTTTGTCAAGTCATAAGCCTGTATGTGTGTTAAAATATTTAAACCCCCTCATTAAATTAATGTATTGAAGTTGCGCCCGTTTTTTATAGCCCTTTCTTACCCAAATACCGTTTTTTACATTGAAATAATTCAGATGAAAATAAGAAATATGTTAAACTAATTAAGAAATAAGTGACCAGATTTTTTTTATTGAAAACCATGGACATTAGTTTGGGTGGGGGGAGGGGCGTGGTGGGGTTCCTAGTTCTTTTTTTTTTGCACATAAAAGAGTGAAACACCACAACAAGTATAAGGGTTGTGGAAAGTGTCCATTTTGGTAGGACTGTGACAATTCACTGTCTTGAAAAAATATATACATATACTGGCAGATTCTTTAACCAAATCCCTATTTCTTACACACATTTTTTAAGATCGAAAACATAATGGAAGATAAGAGTCCAGGAACCTACAAAGTAACCAATGCGGTATGTTTTCTGATTTGCCTAGTATTTAGAGTACGCTTGCCTTGCTTTAGCCAAACCACTCATACTGATTCTCTTTTAGTCCATCCATAAAAGCAGATTCAGCTTTAGTTGCATGCAGGAACTTGCATAATGTGCTTCTGTTATGCTTATACTTGCTTTTTTACCTTGAAAGTAGTTTTAAAAAAACAGAAATTGTAATAGATGTTTGTTGGACCTCTATTAGTCAATGATAACAGCCCCTCTATTAGTCAATGATAACAGTCATTGGTGTCCCCCAGCCCCTCTATTAGTCAATGATAACAGTCATTGGTGTCCCCCAGCCCATCCCCTGTTGTGTGCCGAGCAATCTTGTCATTCTATTAAGTCTCAACGTTTCTTTTTGTCTTCCTTTACAAAGGCACTGCAGAGGCTAAGAAGGCGCATGGAAAATCTAAAGAAGCATAGTTCAACTTGTGAGGCCAGATTTGAAAAGGAAAAGATAAATCCCGAAGCGCAGGTTTGTCAGTTGTTTAGAATGAGGATACTGGGGATGGTTGAATCGTTATCATATCCTATTGCCTAATTTGCACATGACTAATATCATTTTATTGTATCCTTAGATGTCAGACACCGAGGCTGCCAGTACCTCTGAGGCTGCCAGTACCTCTGAGGCTGCCAGTACCTCTGAGGCTGCCAGTACCTCTGAGGCTGCCAGTACTTCTGGGTCGATAGTCAATGTGTTGGATGATGCACCACCGTTGATCAGAACAGACAGTATATACGTAAGTTAAAGTGTCATTCAACACCAGCACATACTGTAAGTTCTTGTGAATCAGCTTTGTAAATCAAAGATGGGCAAGTCTGCACTTTCATCCCATATTCATAGTATTATAACATAAACAAGTAGAGGAGCACAGTCGTAACTAATCAAAATGTGCCGGTGTCCAAATACTTTGTAATCTGTCTAGTTATCCAATATAATTTTTTTCTTCAATACAGTTGACCAAAGCTATGCTTGGATACAAGACTGATGACTCAATAACCAGCATTGACAACAGTGAAGGTGATTATGTCCCAGGGCCATCAGAATCATCAGAGGAAGACAATTCTGATGATTTTTCAGAACCAAAGACAAGGGTGGACAGCAGTAAACACGTTGATTTAGTCTCAGAGGGAGACAGTTCAGATAAAATAGCAGGAGTCAAGAGAAGGAATCACTACAAGAAGACTAGCAAGAGATGCAGAAGTTCCTCAGAAGAAAACAGCTCAAATGAAGAAACAGAACTCAAGAGAAAGAATCAATATGCAAATACTTATAAGAGATGTACTAGTTCCCCAATGTCAAACACTAGCAGTGAATCATTGCTTGTAATGAATGTCTCAGAATTAGATGGATCCAAAAAGTACCACCAAAAAAAGCACTTCTGTCTGTTTTGCGAGCAACCGCAATCCAAAATTGCCCGTCATTTACAACGTAAACATGGGGATGAAATAGAAGTAGCTACTGCACTTCGGTTTGCAAAGAGATCAAAAGCTAGGAGACTTCAGCTGAATCTTCTTCGCAAGAAGGGGAATCGGGCACACAACATTCAGGCACTTAAAGAAGGAAAGGGGGTTTTGGTACCATGTAAACAAACAAGTAATGACAAGACCAATCACCAGGACTATCAGCATTGTTTTGCCTGCCATGGGCTCTTTAAACGCAAATCTATGTGGAGGCATGTGGCAAGGTGCACACTAGCACAACACGTTCGAAAGGAGATGCCTGGCAAAACCAGAATACAGGCGCTCTGTGCTAATGCTCAACCGGTTGCTAAAGGAGTGAGTGAAAAGGTATGGAAACTTGTGAGTAACATGGCTCAAGATGATGTAGCCCATGCAGTAAAACAAGACAGATACATCTTGGCATTGGGTGAAAAAATGTACAACAAGAAAGGGGAGAACCCCTCACAACACCAGCACATTCGTCAAACTTTGCGAGAACTAGGGAGACTTGTGATTAAAGGTAGAAAGGTGACACCACTGAAAAAGATGAAGGATTATATCAACCCAAAACACTTCCAACACATCATAAAAGCTGTCAAAGAAGTGACTGGCTATGATGAAAAGACAAACAAATTCGAAAAAGCAACCCTGGCGACAAAGCTTGGGCAAAGCATCCAGAAAATTGCAGACATCATGGAGGGTGAAGCTCTTATTACCCAGAATGAAGAAAAGTTGAAGCTTGTCCGAGACTTCCAAGGCATCTACCGTCTTCGCTGGAATGAAATGATCTCTTCTGCTGCATATCGTACACTTGAACAGAAGAAATGGAACGCACCGCAGCTTATTCCATTAGCAGATGACGTTAAAAAAATACACATGTACTTAGATGAAAAGCAGAAACAATACTACAACCAACTGTGCGATGAGAAAACCTCAGGAAAATGGAGCAATCTAGCAAAAGTGATACTGGCTCAGATGATTATCTTCAACAGGAAAAGAGAGGGAGAGGTGTCAAAGATGTCTGTGGCAACATTTCACTCCAGGGACAAATCCCCACTTAACAAAGATGTTGCAGTGGCGCTAACAGAGGTTGAGAGACTACTCTGTGCGCATTTTGAACGCATTGAAACCTGTGGGAAGCGTGGCAGGAAGGTGCCTGTAATCCTTACTCCAGTGATGGTGGAATCTTTAGAGCTGCTTATCAAAGAGCGGTGCTCATGTGGAGTGAGCGAAGGAAATATCTACTTATTTGCCAGGCCAGGATATGATACACATTTTCGGGGGAATGACTGCATCCGCGCCTATGCCAAACAATGTGGTGCCAAGTTACCTGAAGCATTGTCATCAACTAAACTACGAAAACAGGTTGCCACCCTCTCCAGAGTGTTAAATCTCAATGATACAGAACAGGACCAGTTTGCTGACTTCTTGGGTCACGACATTCGGATTCATCGAAAGTTCTACCGTCTTCCAGAGGGAACGCTTCAGTTGGCCAAAATAAGTAAAATACTGATGGCATGTGAACAGGGCAGATTGGCAGAGTTCAAGGGGAAAAGTCTGGATCAAATAACCATCAGTCCCAGTGGTAAGTTTACCCCCAGTGTTTAGTTTAATGGCAAAAAGTTTACACTGACAATAAAAACAAAGGTTTTGTTTTGCGCAGATTTAGCTTGCCTCAATTTAGCATTCTTCTTTTGGCCATCTTTTAGAAAAAAGCATGGCTGAAAATAATGAGGCTGCAGACTCTTGTTCATCAGAGAACGACTCTGAGAGAGAGGAGTCATCTGAAAAATCCTATGAAGAAAATCTGACCGGTATGCCTATACCTTACATAGATATGGACGTATTCTTAATTACAATGTCCTTTTCGAAAAATACATGTTTTCCACTGATGTTTTCCAGGAGAGATGTCAGCGATTCGGGCCAAACAGCCAATGACTAAGGGAAAGCTGGGACAAAAGAGAGGCTCACATGGTTAGACTGTTTCCTGCTGTCTTCAGTCAGTGCATTTTCACTCTGGCAAAAAATGCTGACTCTAATTTCTTGTGCACTGATTTAACTTGCTGCAATTTGCTTTTGTTTTTATTGTCTTTTACAAACTGTTATGTCTGAAGAAATTGATGCTGCAGCCACTGATTGTGCATCAGAGAACGACTCTGAGAGAGAGGAGTCGTCTGAAAAATCCTATGAAGAAAATCTGACCGGTATGCCTATACCTTACATAGATATGGACGTATTCTTAATTACAATGTCCTTTTCGAAAAATACATGTTTTCCACTGATGTTTTCCAGGAGAGATGTCAGCGATTCGGGCCAAACAGCCAATCACCAAGGGAAAGCTGGGACAAAAGAGAGGCTCACATGGTTAGACTGTTTCCTGCTGTCTTCAGTCAGTGCATTTTCATTCTGTAGTGTCAACGTATAGTACAGTGCTGGTCCAGATCAATCCTGTCTTCATCAGTTGGTGTATTTCCAACCATGCCAGTACAGAACGGATTAGTTTGGATTGGACACAAGTCAAGACGTTAGATCTGAACTAGTGTGTCAGGATAGATGATAACACAGAAGGATTACCACACTTTACATTGTTTTTCCTGGGGGAGGGAACTTAATTTAATAAGTATTGCTTTTATTAGAAGGTTTACATTGCAAACAATTTGATGGGCTTAGATTCCATACAGATTGAGTCTGCCTTGATGTCAGCATTGCACATTCTTCTCTCACATCCTTATCTATGTAGTTATTTAGTTGGGATTGTTAGTTTAACCTCAACACACTTTGCAGAAACAGCTGCAACCTTGTAGAGTTAATACAGAGATGAACACATACTGTATTGTACTCAACCTTTATTTAATGTAGTCATTCATAATGTCATCTCTTTCCAAAGGTGCCAAAGGAACAAAAAGGTTTTGGTCGACAATAGAGGTGGATGCAGTTGAAGATTCCTTGATGAATTTTATCCGAATGGGAAAAACGCCTGGAAAACAAGACTGTGAGAAATGCATTGCTGCTTCTGGCCAAGCGCTAGTAAACAGGGACTGGAGAGCAGTAAAGTTCTATGTACACAACAGAATAGTTGCAGATCAGAGAAAATAAGTGTATAAGATGCTTCTCTCTTGGTGTACCTCTGAGGATTTAATGGGACTTACTTGACTTAAGCTCATAGGCAGTTAATGAATGTCCTCCATCTCACTCTGTTTGGGGGAAGTTTTCCCAGGTGGGTTGTTCACTTTTGGAGTGATTAAGGTCTCAAGAATACAAAGCCTGCTGACTTTGAATGTTACAGAAAAATAAAAAACATTTTTCTAAACTATTAATCTGTTACTTGGATATAATGACTCTATTACTGAAATGGTTGTTCCAGTTTAAATACTTTACAGAAGAACTACACTACAGTAGAACTACACTACAGTAGAACTACACTACAGCCGTTGAGTTGCCATCCGTGTTGCATCATTGTGGCATTCTACATGCAATATTTTCAGTCATAAAATAGAATGAATGCATCAAATATCGATGTAATAAATGTATCACTAGTCACTTAAACAATGCCACTTTATATAATGTTTACATACCCTGCATTACTCATCTCATATGTATATACTGTTAAACCAGCTATAATGGTACCCTACATTACTCACCTCATATGTATATACTGTTAAACCAGCTATAATGTTACCATACCCTACATTACTCATCTCATATGTATATACTGTCCTCTATACCATCTACTGCATCTTGCCTATGCCGTTCGGCCATCGCTCATTCATATATTTATATGTACATATTCTTATTCATTCCTTTACACTTGTGTGTAAAAGGTAGTTGTGAAATTGTTACATTACTTGTTAGATATTACTGCACGGTCGGAACTAGAAGCACAAGCAATGCGCTACACTCGCATTAACGTCTGCTAACCATGTGTATTTGACCGATTTGATTTGATTTGATTTGCAATGTGCGGTCTCAAGTAGGTGGTAAAATTACAAGTGATCTTTTTTCAAGATGTCGGCAACTTTCGGTGATTTCCTCATATTAGATTTTTTTTCTAGCTCATGAGTGTAATTTCTGTGATTCTATGATGTCTGGAAAGCAGGGTCCTAAAAAGGTATGTAAATGTGAGGAGTCCTAAATTGGTTAGAAATGCAAGACTGTGTGTGTGTGTGTGTGTGTGTGTGTGTGTGTGTGTGTGTGTGTGTGTGTGTGTGTGTGTGTGAGGATAGCAGCGGGTATACTGACTTGAAGTAGAGCTCTTTGAAGGTAAAGTGTGTCTCCACGATGCCGGTAGTCTTGACTCTGGTCCTCAGCACGTCTTGCTGTGTGGGGACATAATTTTGTTGGGCAATACGGTCCAGGTCATTCAGATAACTGAGGGAGGAGAGACAACGAGAAACAAGTCAGGCGAGAGAGAGACAGGTCAGGAGAGAGAGAGAGACAGGGCAGGAGAGAGAAAGAGAGAGACAGACAGGTCAGGAGAGAGAAAGAGACAGACAGGTCAGGAGAGAGAGACAGACAGACAGGTCAGGAGAGAGAAAGAGACAGACAGGTCAGGAGAGAGAGACAGACAGGTCAGGAGAGAGTGAAAAAGAGAGACGGGTCAGGAGAGAATTATGGAAGTAACACTGAAGTAGTTTAGTGCCCTAAAAAACATGTTAAATATGGATAAAAATAAATCGAAATAATATCTCAGATATAGGACAGACACTTTAAAACAAACTTCCTTTTTGATGTATTTTTTGACCATCTATTTTTCCATGTATGAATCTGTTATTCAATGTGTTTCTATGAGGAAACAGCAGTCAGGACAAATTCAATGTGTTTCTATGGGGAAACAGCAGTCAGGACAAATTCAATGTGTTTCTATGAGGAAACAGCAGTCAGGACAAATTCAATGTGTTTCTATGAGGAAACAGCAGTCAGGACATATTCAATGTGTTTCTATGAGGAAACAGCAGTCAGGACATATTCAATGTGTTTCTATGAGGAAACAGCAGTCAGGACAAATTCAATGTGTTTCTATGGGGAAACAGCAGTCAGGACATATTCAATGTGTTTCTATGGGGAAACAGCAGTCAGGACATATTCAATGTGTTTCTATGGGGAAACAGCAGTCAGGACATATTCAATGTGTTTCTATGAGGAAACAGCAGTCAGGACAAATTCAATGTGTTTCTATGGGGAAACAGCAGTCAGGACAAATTCAATGTGTTTCTATGAGGAAACAGCAGTCAGGACAAATTCAATGTGTTTCTATGAGGAAACAGCAGTCAGGACATATTCAATGTGTTTCTATGTGGAAACAGCAGTCAGGACAAATTCAATGTGTTTCTATGTGGAAACAGCAGTCAGGACAAATTCAATGTGTTTCTATGTGGAAACAGCAGTCAGGACATATTCAATGTGTTTCTATGGGGAAACAGCAGTCAGGACAAATTCAATGTGTTTCTATGGGGAAACAGCAGTCAGGACAAATTCAATGTGTTTCTATGGGGAAACAGCAGTCAGGACAAATTCAATGTGTTTCTATGGGGAAACAGCAGTCAGGACAAATTCAATGTGTTTCTATGGGGAAACAGCAGTCAGGACAAATTCAATGTGTTTCTATGGGGAAACAGCAGTCAGGACAAATTCAATGTGTTTCTATGGGGAAACAGCAGTCAGGACATATTCAATGTGTTTCTATGAGGAAACAGCAGTCAGGACAAATTCAATGTGTTTCTATGAGGAAACAGCAGTCAGGACATATTCAATGTGTTTCTATGAGGAAACAGCAGTCAGGACATATTCAATGTGTTTCTATGAGGAAACAGCAGTCAGGACAAATTCAATGTGTTTCTATGGGGAAACAGCAGTCAGGACATATTCAATGTGTTTCTATGGGGAAACAGCAGTCAGGACATATTCAATGTGTTTCTATGGGGAAACAGCAGTCAGGACATATTCAATGTGTTTCTATGAGGAAACAGCAGTCAGGACAAATTCAATGTGTTTCTATGGGGAAACAGCAGTCAGGACAAATTCAATGTGTTTCTATGAGGAAACAGCAGTCAGGACAAATTCAATGTGTTTCTATGAGGAAACAGCAGTCAGGACATATTCAATGTGTTTCTATGTGGAAACAGCAGTCAGGACAAATTCAATGTGTTTCTATGTGGAAACAGCAGTCAGGACATATTCAATGTGTTTCTATGGGGAAACAGCAGTCAGGACAAATTCAATGTGTTTCTATGGGGAAACAGCAGTCAGGACAAATTCAATGTGTTTCTATGGGGAAACAGCAGTCAGGACAAATTCAATGTGTTTCTATGAGGAAACAGCAGTCAGGACAAATTCAATGTGTTTCTATGAGGAAACAGCAGTCAGGACAAATTCAATGTGTTTCTATGAGGAAACAGCAGTCAGGACATATTCAATGTGTTTCTATGAGGAAACAGCAGTCAGGACAAATTCAATGTGTTTCTATGAGGAAACAGCAGTCAGGACAAATTCAATGTGTTTCTATGAGGAAACAGCAGTCAGGACAAATTCAATGTGTTTCTATGGGGAAACAGCAGTCAGGACATATTCAATGTGTTTCTATGAGGAAACAGCAGTCAGGACAAATTCAATGTGTTTCTATGGGGAAACAGCAGTCAGGACAAATTCAATGCTTCATCTAATATTATTGGGGTTGTTTTTTTTCTGTATACCTGAAGGAGTCATAAAATTCCACATCAAATATCTAAACGATACTTCCCTTTTAGTAGAACCGTTCCTCACTGTGGATTTATTACTACCTGTTTTACTTTTCTATTATTTATCTATTTACTTTCTCTCTACATTGTTGGGAAGGGCCCCATTTCACTGTTAGTCTACACCTGTTGTTTCTCTCTACATTGTTGGGAAGGGCCCCATTTCACTGTTAGTCTACACCTGTTGTTTCTCTCTACATTGTTGGGAAGGGCCCGTCAGTCAGCATTTCACTGTTAGTCTACACCTGTTGTTTCTCTCTACATTGTTGGGAAGGGCCCGTCAGTCAGCATTTCACTGTTAGTCTACACCTGTTGTTTCTCTCTACATTGTTGGGAAGGGCCCTTCAGCATTTCACTGTTAGTCAACACCTGTTGTTTACGAAGCATGTGAAGGATAACATTTCATTTATTCAGACGGTATGTCCAGTCAATCAATCAAAAGGTATGTAAAGCCCTTTTTACAAAGTGAACAACAGTCAAGTGAATGTGACTGGAGGACATATTCTCTGGACAGACAGACAGACAGGGACAGACAGACAGGGACAGACAGACAGGGACAGACAACAGACAGACAGGGAGAGACAGACAGGGAGAGACAGGGACAGACAGACAGACAGGGACAGACAGACAGGGACAGACAGACAGACAACAGACAGGGACAGACAGACAGACAGGGACAGACAGAGACAGGGACAGACAGACAGACAACAGACAGGGACAGACAGACAGACAGACAACAGACAGGGACAGACAGAGACAGGGACAGACAGACAACAGACAGACAGGGACAGACAAACAGACAGACAGACAAGACAGACAGACAGGGACAGACAACAGAGACAGGGAGAGACAGACAGGGAGAGACAGGGACAGACAGACAGACAGGGACAGACAGACAGGGACAGACAGACAGACAACAGACAGGGACAGACAGACAGACAGGGACAGACAGAGACAGGGACAGACAGACAGACAGAGACAGACAGGGACAGACAGACAGAGAGAGACAGACAGACAGGGACAGACAGACAGGGACAGACAGACAGGGACAGACAGACAGGGACAGACAGAGACAGGGACAGACAACAGACAGACAGGGAGAGACAGGGACAGACAGACAGACAGGGACAGACAGACAGGGACAGACAGACAGACAACAGACAGGGACAGACAGACAGACAGGGACAGACAGAGACAGGGACAGACAGACAGACAACAGACAGGGACAGACAGACAGACAGACAACAGACAGGGACAGACAGAGACAGGGACAGACAGACAACAGACAGACAGGGACAGACAAACAGACAGACAGGGAAGACAGACAGACAGGGACAGGGACAGCCGAGGCCTGACAGACAACAGACAGAGGCAGACGAGGCTGGACTGGAGTACAGAAAGACAGAGACAGACAGGGACAGACAGACACAGGGACAGCCAAAACTAGACAGACAACAGACAGAGGCAGACGAGGCTGGACAGTAGTATAGAAAGACAGACATACAGACAGGGACAGCCGAAACCAGACAGACAGACAGACGGAAACAGCCGAGGCCTGACAGACAGACAGACGGAAACAGCCGAGGCCTGACAGACAGACAGACGGAAACAGCCGAGGCCTGACAGACAGACAGACGGAAACAGCCGAGGCCTGACAGACAGACAGACGGAAACAGCCGAGGCCTGACAGACAGACAGACGGAAACAGCCGAGGCCTGACAGACAGACAGACGGAAACAGCCGAGGCCTGTGGAATCCCATGTGATCCATGTGAATTGAGTGTAAATACGTTGATAACTGATAATAAACATTGCCTGCTAGAGGTGTGAGTGATAACAGAGAGTAGCGCTGGACTGACTCACTCTAGTAGTCTCTCCAACCAGGCAGCTCTGCAACGTGGACACACGGAGACCACCTAGATACAACCAGACTAAAATGTTTAAATACTTTCAGCGTTTGCTCTAGCTTGCCTATATAGTTCCAGGTGGGTGGAGTTTGCACTTTTGGAACTATACTATTGGTCCATTAAGTTCAGGCGAGCTCAATCAAGCACAGAAAGTATTAGAAATAGTTTTGAAATACTATTTGAACCCAGGTCTTGCATTGACAGACAGACAGAGAGCTCTGACCTACAACTACCACTACATGTTCTGTGTTGCCAAAACAAAGTCGACGTGTCCTTCACACCAACCCCCCCCCCCCAGGCAGGATGTGTGACAGGAACACTAAAGGTCGCCATTAACTTTGCATTTATCATAATGGTAAAATGATACACTATTATTCTACCTTAACTTCCTCTTATTGTGACATCGGCTAAATCAGGGATCATCCACTAGATTCAGCCACAAACACATATAATATAAATAAAACATAATAATTTCAAACCTTTGCTTTTGTTTGTACACGATCACATACACACAGCGGCCAGTTTATTAGGTACACCCATCTAGTACCAGGTCGGACCCCCGAATTCTTCAGGACGTGGAAACGTTGGTCAATTGGTATCAATGGACATAACGTGTACTAGGAAAACATTCCCCACACCATAACACCACCACCACCAGTCTGTACCGTAGACACACCATAACACCACCAGCCTGTACCGTAGACACACCATAACACCACCACCACCAGTCTGTACCGTAGACACACCATAACACCACCACCACCAGTCTGTACCGTAGACACACCAGGCAGGATGGGGCCATGGACTCATGCTGCTTACGCCAAATCCGGACTGTCATCAACAGGAACCGGGATTCATCAGAGCAGGCAATGTTTTTCCACTCCTCACCTGTCCAGTGTTGGTGATGGCGTGCCCAACTGAAGCCGCTTCTTCTTGTTTGTAGCTGATAGTGTAACAGTTTAACTTTACGTCCGTCCCCTCGCCCCGACCCGGGCGCGAACCAGGGAGCCTCTGCACACATCAACAACAGTCACCCACGAAGCATCGTTACCCATCGCTCCACAAAAGCAGCGGCTCTTGCGGAGCAAAGGGGAACCAGTACTTCAAGGTCTCAGAGCAAGTGACGTCACCGATTGAAAGGCTATTAGCGCGCACCACCGCTAACTAGATAGCCATTTCACATCGGTTACAATAGGAGTGGAACCCGGTGTGGACGTCTGCTGCAATGGCCCGTCACTGACAAGGACCGACATGTTGTGCGTTCTGAGATGCCGTTCTGCATACCACTGTTGTACTGCGCCCGTTATTTGCCTGTTTGTGGCCTGCCTGTTAGCTTACACGATTCTTGCCATTCTCCTTCAACCTTGAGCTGTTTTTCACCCACAGGACTCTGCCACTGACTGGATGTTTGTTTGTTTGTCGCCACGTTCTCTGTAAAAACCTAGACACTGTCGTGAGTGAGAAGCCCAAGAGGACGGCCGTTTCTGAGATACTGGAACCCGGAGCGCCTGGCACCAACGATCATACCACGCTCAAAGTCTCTCAGGGCTCTCGTTTGGCCCATTCAAATGTTCAAATCGAACTGAATGCCTCGATGCCTGTCTGCCTGCTTCATATAGCAAGCCACGGCCACGTGACTCACTGTCTGTAGGAGCCAACCATTTTCATGAACGGTGGTGTACCTAAATAACAGGCCACTGAGTGTATATATAGCTCTACTATGTGTGAGAATACTTGGATCTGATTTGCTGGTGTTTTTACAGTCTATCCAACAACTAAAACAATAGTTTTTGGAGGGGGGGGGGGATCACTAGAGGGCCAATATAGGTCGGCAGGCTGCCAGTTGGGGAACCCTGGCCTAAATATTCAGTACATGTATAAATAAAGTTTGTTCCCTCTTTTAGATTCTGGTGTACAAATATCGTATACTGTACGTACACAATCTACTGTACAGCTTGTAGGCTACAGTAAATTAGAACCCGTAACTCATTCAAATTATAACTGAAATGGACAAACAATATACTACAACCTACAGTATAACACATGAATTTACACTGTAGAGCAACTCTAATATGTCCTAACTGAAATGGTAACAGCTTTGACAACCAGCTGGGTTACGTCTGTGACGACAGTGTTTATCATAATCTCCCACTGCGATGTGGAACACCATCAGCTAGCATCAGCTAGCTAGCTAGCTAGGTCTACTTTCTGAACGAGCTTGTACAAGACAAAGGGAGATAGCAAGACCAGTCTTGTCCCCTCTCTCTACTGTAAGCGTTTTGCATAGCAAAAAAAACAAAAAACAACGTATTCTTGTTCCTTCAGAAATGTACCTTCTCAAGAGACATAATAAAACGATGAAATTCAGAGGAAAGAGGACGAGGTTACGTTTCAGTCATGTACGACAAGAGGATGTTGTCAGTGAATTAAGAAATCCTGGCACAGTCGTTCCTATAGAAGTGAATCTGTCCACAGTCGTTCCTATAGAAGTGAATCTGTCCACAGTCGTTCCTATAGAAGTAAATCTGTCCACAGTCGTTCCTATAGAAGTGAATCTGTCCACAGTCGTTCCTATAGAAGTGAATCTGTCCACAGTCGTTCCTATAGAAGTGAATCTGTCCACAGTCGTTCCTATAGAAGTGAATCTGTCCACAGTCGTTCCTATAGAAGTGAATCTGTCCACAGTCGTTCCTATAGAAGTGAATCTGTCCACAGTTCACAGGTTTTGTAAGGTGCAATTCAGTTCCAGCATTGTAAACTGCCAGGGTGTATCTTTGTGGCACGTATTTGTATTACGTGTAAATAAAACCAGTCTATAAGCATAACAAGTGGTGTACTGCGCGTGTACTGTGTGTGTGTGTGTGTGTGTGTGTGTACTGTGTCTGTCTGTGTGTGTGTGTGTGTGTACTGTGACCGTCTGTGTGTGTGTGTGTGTACTGTGACCGTCTGTGTGTGTGTGTGTGTACTGTGTCCGTCTGTGTGTGTGTGTGTGTGTGTGTGTCCGTCTGTGTGTGTGTGTGTGTGTGTGTGTGTGTGTGTGTGTGTGTGTGTGTGTACTGCGTCCGTCTGTCAGTCTGTGTGTGCGTGTCTTACTAGGATGCTGAATCGTTGAGCTGGTACTCTCTGGAGCGCAGGAAGCAGGTCTGGACCCCGCTGTCCGTCCACAGTTTCCGTATCACACCGGTTAGATCTGATGAGATCACACCCTCCTCCGTTGTACCAGCCAATACAAACAGCTGACGAGCATCGTCCTGGGCAAAATAGACATGTCCATTAGACCAGTGATTCATTGATTCGTTGATTGACCAGTGTTTCCCAAATCGCATCTGGGAACCATACTTCCAGATACTTCATATATTCCAGAACAAGCTCATCTGATTCAACTGGTTAACTAAACAGAAGAAAAATTTAAACGCAACATGTAAAGTGTTGGTCCCATGTTTCATGAGTTGAAATAAAAGATACAAGAAATCTTCCATAAGCACAAGAAAAAAAAATGTGCACAAATTTGTTTACATCCCTGTTAGTGAGGATATCTACTTTGTCAAGATAATACATCCATCTGACAGGTGTGGCATATCAAGAAGCTGATTAAACAGCATGATCATTACACAGGTGCACCTTGTGCTGGGGACAATAAAGGCCACTCTAAAATGGGCATTTTTGTCACACAACACAATGCCACAGATGTCTCAAGTTTTGACGGAGCATGCAATTGGCATGCTGACTGCAGGAATATCCACCAGAGCCATTGCCGGATAATTTAATATTAATTTCTCTACCATAAGCCGCATCCATCGTCATTTTAGAGAATTTGGCAGTACGTCCAACCGGCCTCACAACCACAGACCACGTGTAACCACGCCAGCCCAGGACCTCCACAGAGTGTCCCATGGTGGAGGTGGGGTTATGGTATGGGCAGGCATAAGCTACGGACAATGAACACAATTACATTTTATCGATGGCAATTTGAATGCAGAGACACCGTGACGTGATCCTGAGGCCCATTGTCGTGCCATTCATCCACTGCCATCACCTCATGTTTCAGCATGATAATGCACGGCCCCATGTCACAAGGATCTGTACACAATTCCTGGAAGCTGAAAATGTCCCATTGCTTCCATGGCCTGCATACTAACCAGACATGTCACCCATTGAGCATGTTTGGGATGCTCTGGATCAACATGTACAACAGCGTGTTCCAGTTCCTGCCAATATCCAGCAACTTCACACAGCCATTGAAGAGGAGTGGGACAACATTCCACAGGCCACAATCAACAGCCTGATCAACTCTAAACTAAGGAGATGTCACGCTGCATGAGGCAAATGGTGGTCAAACCAGATACTGACTGGTTCCGTGTGGAACTTATTTTTAAAAGGTATCTATGACCAGTAGAAACATATCTGTATTCGCAGGCATGTGAAATCTATAGATTAGGTCCTAATGAATTTATTTAAATTGACTGATTTCCTGATATGAACTGTGAAACTGTTGCATGTTGTGTTTATATATTTCTGTTCCGTGTATAATCCCCAACCACCGATCATTTGAATCAGGTGTGCTAGAATAAATAGAACAGGTGGAAGAGCTTTGGGAAACACTGCCATATGTTTTTGAAAGACGAATGCCCCCCTAGGAAATCCCTGGAAGCTGCAAAACCTTCTAACTCTGCTTCCAATAAAGGCTCAGTTCTAAGCTTATACATTCCTTCAGGTGCATTCCTACAGGTGCATTCCTACAGGTACATTCCTTCAGGTGCAGTGCCTACACAGGTACATTCCTTCAGGTACATTCCTTCAGGTACATTCCTTCAGGTGCAGTGCCTACACAGGTACATTCCTTCAGGTACATTCCTTCAGGTACATTCTTTCAGGTACATTCCTTCAGGTACATTCCTCCAGGTACATTCCTCCAGGTAAATTCCTCCAGGTAAATTCCTTCAGGTAAATTCCTTCAGGTAAATTCCTTCAGGTAAATTCCTTCAGGTACAGTGCCTACAGGTACAGTGCCTACAGGTACATTCCTTCAGGTACATTCCTTCAGGTACATTCCTTCAGGTACATTCCTTCAGGTACATTCCTTCAGGTACATTCCTTCAGGTACATTCCTTCAGGTACATTCCTTCAGGTACATTCCTTCAGGTACATTCCTTCAGGTACAGTGCCTACAGGTACATTCCTTCAGGTACATTCCTTCAGGTACATTCCTTCAGGTACATTCCTTCAGGTACATTCCTTCAGGTACATTCCTTCAGGTACATTCCTTCAGGTACAGTGCCTACACAGGTACATTCCTACAGGTACATTCCTTCAGGTACAGTGCCTACACAGGTACATTCCTACAGGTACATTCCTTCAGGTACAGTGCCTACACAGGTACATTCCTTCAGGTACATTCCTTCAGGTACATTCCTTCAGGTACATTCCTACAGGTACATTCCTTCAGGTACATTCCTTCAGGTACAGAGCCTACACAGGTACATTCCTTCAGGTACATTCCTTCAGGTACATTCCTTCAGGTACATTCCTTCAGGTACATTCCTTCAGGTACATTCCTTCAGGTACATTCCTACAGGTACATTCCTTCAGGTACATTCCTTCAGGTACATTCCTTCAGGTACATTCCTTCAGGTACATTCCTTCAGGTACATTCCTTCAGGTACATTCCTTCAGGTACATTCCTTCAGGTACATTCCTTCAGGTACATTCCTTCAGGTACAGTGCCTACACAGGTACATTCCTACAGGTACAGAGCCTTCAGAAAGTATTCACAGCCCTTGACTTTTTTGCACTTTTTTGTTTTATTTCAGCCTGAATTAAAAATGGTTTAAACACAATACATCATAATGTCAAAGTGGAATTATGTTTTTAGAAATGTTTACTAAATAAATGAAAAGTTGAAAATGTCTTGAGTCAGTACGTTTTCAACCCTTTGGTTATGAAAAGCCTAAATAAGTTCAGGAGTAAAAATTTGCTTAACAAGTCAAAAGAATGTGCCAAAAGTGATTCTAACATATATTGACTCAGGGGTGTGAATACTTATGTAAATTAGATATATTATATTTTCTCCAAAATATAAATAGTAAAGTACATTACCCCAAAAAACTACTTAAGTAGTACTTTAAAGTATTTTTACTAAAGTACTTGGGGCAATATTCTGTCCTGAGATCCATGCACTTACATCACATCTTTGAGCAAGCCTCCCATTAAACCCTGTAAACTATTAAAGTGAAAGTCTGAGTCGCGTCCACTTTTCGCAACTCCAACTCAGACCCTCGGTGAAAATGTGAGACCTGTTCAGTAGACGATGAGAACTGTAAAGACTCAGCTCATCAAATACAGAAGGGCATGGGGTTCTTAAACCTTGTTTCAGCGTGAGACCCAAATGAGAAATTGACCGTCCTCTGGTGACTCAAATTGCCCTCCAAAAGACCCAAATTAAGATGAAATAGCATGTGATTATAGACTGGTCGCTCATAACTGGCGACCCACCTCTCACATGCCACAGACCAACTTTGGGTCCCGACCCATAGTTTAAGAAAGTAGGGCATTAAAAAGACATTGACATAATGCGAACCACTCATTAAGAAAACGTTTTGCTAGACCATAAAGTTACGTCGCGTTGTGTTGTGTGCCTACCGCTCGTGCCGCGTCCCCAAAGTCTATCTTTAGGTGTCCCATGGCTCTGATGACGGCGATGATAGACTGGATGGTGTTGCTGTACACCACCACTCTGTACTGTTTACACTCCTCCTCGGAGTAGCCGGCCTCGTGGATGATTCTGAACGGGAGAACATTCAAAACATCATGATAGTTTAGATTTCAGATAAAGTCACTCGGTTTGGTCCAATATCCACACTTGAATATTATTAATAAGGTTGTCCTCCGAAGGGGTGGATGGTGGCAGTCCCCCCTCCCCCCAAAAAATCTTATTTTTTTTGTAATACAACTTAATAAACACTTGGTATGAATCAATGGACTAGGCATGTATTCTATGTAAGGTGGACTGTGGAACATTGTCACTCTGGTCTAAGGGAAATCTAACTGAAGTTTTTAACTTTTCTGTATGTGTGACCATTCAAGACAAGACATTTCCAAAAAACCAACCAACTGTTAATAGGTCTGTTGTGTGAGTAAATAGGCATGCTTAATGTGTGAATCCAGGGTTGCTAGTCTATTCAGGCCGTGCCAGGCTAGCTGTTGGCCTCTGTGGCCATTGTGTTTTGTGATGTGTGCTTCCTCCATCGTCTCTCTGCCTGAGCGCCACGTTAAATGAGGCATCTCTCTATGCAACACACACACACACACACACACACACACACACACACACACACACACACACACACACACACACACACACACACACACACACACACACACACACACACACACACACACACACACACACACACACACACAGAGAGAGAAAGAGATGAACTCAGCTGGCAATGGCAATTATCCCTGCATCATTAAACCCTCACAAAAGACAGTACTGTACATCGACAGCATATTATCTGAATGCCAGTTAACGGTTTAACTGGTTCAACTATCGGGTTAACGGGTTAACTAACGGGTTAACTATCGGGTTAACTATCGGGTTAACGGTTAACTATCGGGTTATCGGTTAACTATCGGGTTATCGGTTAACTATCGGGTTAACGGTTAACTATCGGGTTAACGGTTAACTATCGGGTTAACGGTTAACTATCGGGTTAACGGTTTAACTATCGGGTTAGTTAACGGTTTAACTATCGGGTTAGTTAACGGTTTAACTATCGGGTTAACGGTTTAACTATCGGGTTAACGGTTTAACTATCGGGTTAACGGTTTAACTATCGGGTTAACGGTTTACTAAGTTAAAATAATCAGTTATATAACTTATTAAAATGTCAAAACCAGAAATAGTAACAGTAACCTTTTGCCATGGTTTATGCAAGTTTGTTCGAATTCAGTTTGGACTGCAACAGTGTTGTATGTGAGTTTGAATGCCATTTTGGGCTGGAACATTCTACCCATAGAAATGGAATGAACAGAACAGTCAAACTGCTCATCACCAACTCATTCTAGTTCTGTTCTGCAACCATCATGGGGATTGTGACATAATGCAGTTTGGAATCACCAACTCATTCTAGTTCTGTTCTGCAACCATCATGGGGATTGTGACATAATGCAGTTTGGAATCACCAACTCATTCTAGTTCTGTTCTGGAACCATCATGGGGATTGTGACATAATGCAGTTTGGAATCACCAACTCATTCTAGTTCTGTTCTGCAACCATCATGGGGATTGTGACATAATGCAGTTTGGAATCACCAACTCATTCTAGTTCTGTTCTGCAACCATCATGGGGATTGTGACATAATGCAGTTTGGAATCACCAACTCATTCTAGTTCTGTTCTGGAACCATCATGGGGATTGTGACATAATGCAGTTTGGAATCACCAACTCATTCTAGTTCTGTTCTGCAACCATCATGGGGATTGTGACATAATGCAGTTTGGAATCACCAACTCATTCTAGTTCTGTTCTGCAACCATCATGGGGATTGTGACATAATGCAGTTTGGAATCACCAACTCATTCTAGTTCTGTTCTGCAACCATCATGGGGATTGTGACATAATGCAGTTTGGAATCACCAACTCATTCTAGTTCTGTTCTGGAACCATCATGGGGATTGTGACATAATGCAGTTTGGAATCACCAACTCATTCTAGTTCTGTTCTGGAACCATCATGGGGATTGTGACATAATGCAGTTTGGAATCACCAACTCATTCTAGTTCTGTTCTGCAACCATCATGGGGATTGTGACATAATGCAGTTTGGAATCACCAACTCATTCTAGTTCTGTTCTGGAACCATCATGGGGATTGTGACATAATGCAGTTTGGAATCACCAACTCATTCTAGTTCTGTTCTGCAACAATCATGGGGATTGTGACATAATGCAGTTTGGAATCACCAACTCATTCTAGTTCTGTTCTGCAACCATCATGGGGATTGTGACATAATGCAGTTTGGAATCACCAACTCATTCTAGTTCTGTTCTGCAACCATCATGGGGATTGTGACATAATGCAGTTTGGAATCACCAACTCATTCTAGTTCTGTTCTGGAACCATCATGGGGATTGTGACATAATGCAGTTTGGAATCACCAACTCATTCTAGTTCTGTTCTGGAACCATCATGGGGATTGTGACATAATGCAGTTTGGAATCACCAACTCATTCTAGTTCTGTTCTGGAACCATCATGGGGATTGTGACATAATGCAGTTTGGAATCACCAACTCATTCTAGTTCTGTTCTGCAACCATCATGGGGATTGTGACATAATGCAGTTTGGAATCACCAACTCATTCTAGTTCTGTTCTGGAACCATCATGGGGATTGTGACATAATGCAGTTTGGAATCACCAACTCATTCTAGTTCTGTTCTAACCATCATGGGGATTGTGACATAATGCAGTTTGGAATCACCAACTCATTCTAGTTCTGTTCTGGAACCATCATGGGGATTGTGACATAATGCAGTTTGGAATCACCAACTCATTCTAGTTCTGTTCTGCAACAATCATGGGGATTGTGACATAATGCAGTTTGGAATCACCAACTCATTCTAGTTCTGTTCTGCAACCATCATGGGGATTGTGACATAATGCAGTTTGGAATCACCAACTCATTCTAGTTCTGTTCTGCAACCATCATGGGGATTGTGACATAATGCAGTTTGGAATGCAAAGTGTTCACATCGTGATGTCCTTGTTATATGTGTGACACATGAACTTACTTCATCTGCTTCACTATTGTACTTTTCCCAGACTCCCCAGCACCTGAAAAGAAAAAGAGACTCATCAATTACACGAGAACTAATAATGAAACAAAATCAGCCAGAAAAGTACATTTGGAACTGTAGTCTAAACATTTTCTCTCAATTCAATTTCAATTTAAGGGGCTTTATTGGCAATGGGAAACATATGTTTACATTGCCAAAGCAAGTGAAATAAACACATTTACAGTAAACATAACACTCACAAAAGTTCCAAAAGAATAAAGACATTTCAAATGTCATATGTCTATATAAAGTGTTGTAATGATGTGCAAATGGTTAAAGTACAAAAGGGAAAATAAATTAACATAAATATGGGTTGTATTTATAATTATGCTTGTTCTTCACTGGTTGCCCTTTTCTTGTGGCAACAGGTCACAAATCTTGCTGCTGTGATGTCACACTGTGGTATTTCACCCAATAGATATCGGAGTTTATAAAAATGTGATTTGTTTTAGAAGTCTTTGTGGGTCTGTGTGATCTGAGGGAAATATGTGTCTCTAATATGGTCATACATTTGGCAGGAGGTTAGGAAGTGCAGCTCAGTTTCCACCTCATTTTGTGGGCAGTGTGCACATAGCCTGTGTTGTCTTGAGAGCCAGGTCTGCCTACGGTGGCCTTTCTCAATAGCAAGGCTATGCTCACTGAGTCTGTACATAGTCAAAGCTTTCTTTAAGTGTGGGTCAGTCACAGTGGTCAGGTATTCTGCTACTGTGTACTCTCTGTTTAGGGCCAAATAGCATTCTAGTTTGCTCAGTTTTGTTTGTTAATTCTTTCAATGTGTCAGGTACCGTAATTGCTGGACTATTAAGCGCACCTGAATATAAGCCGCACCCACTGAATTAAAAAAAAAAAATGTATTTTGTACATAAATAAGCCGCACGTGTCTATAAGCCGCAGGTGCCTACCGGTACATTGAAACAAATGAACTTTACACAGCCTTTAAACGAAACACGGCTTGTAACAAAAATAAATAGGCTTTTAAACGAAACACGGCTTGTAACAAAAATAAATAGGCTTTAACGAAACACGGCTTGTAACAAAAATAAAAAAAATAGCAGTAAACAGTAGCCTACCAAGAAAGTCATTGGTCACTACCTTCCTCCTCCTGTGCACTGAAACCACTGAAGTCATCTCCTTCGGTGTCGGAGTTGAATAGCCTCAGAATTGCTTCATCCGATGTTGGATCGTTTTCATTGTCGTTCTCGTCACTTTCATCCAGAGGCAAATTCCCCGCTGAGCTCATGCTGCCCTCTTCAACACGCAGCAGTCCAGCCTTTCGAAACCCGTTGATGATAGTGGATCTTTTGACAATGCTCCACGCTGTCAGGACCCACTGGCAGACTTGACCATAAGTTGCTCTTCGCATGCGGCCCGTTTTAGTGAAGGATTTCTCCCCACTTGTCATCCAAGCCTCCCACTGAACACGGAGCGCCACCTTAAATGCACGATTTACACTGATGTCGAGTGGCTGCAAATACTTTGTTGTGCCCCCAGGAATCACAGCTGGAATTGAGTTTGTCCTCTTGATGGCTTCTTTCACAGAATCTGTTATGTGGGCCCTCATGCTGTCCAACACGAGCAATGCCTTGTTCTTGTGAAAGAATCCTCCCGGTCGCTTGCCGTAACACTCCGTATGCCATTCATGCATTAGGCTTTCCGTCATCCATCCTTTCTTGTTGACTTTCACAACAATTCCTCTCGGGAATTTTTCTTTTGGCATCGTCATGCGTTTGAAAATCAACATCGGTGGAAGCTTTTCTCCCGATGCCGTGCAGCTCAGAACACAGGTGAAGTGCGTTTTTTCATGCCCAGTTGTTTTCAGCGTGATGGATGATTCGCCTTTCCTGTTGACAGTCCGAGTGAGAGGCAGGTCAAACGTCAGAGGAACCTCGTCCATATTTATGATGTCGTGCGGGCCGATGGAATGCTCCGCTATCTTTGCATCAGTGAATTTACGGAAGTTTGAAACTTTTTCCTCGTAGTCGGGAGGGAGCTGCTGACACAGACTCGTCCGTACCCTGATGGACAGGCCTTTACGTCTCATAAATCTTAGACACCACGATGGTCCACCTCTAAAATCCTCAAACTTCATTGCGGTGGCGATTGTTTTGGCTTTCAGTCGGATCTGCACAGTTGAAACACCTCGGCCGTCTGCTCTCTGTGTGTTGACCCAGTCTTCAAGCTCATTTTCTAGTTCGGGCCATCTGCTTTTCTTCCCTCTGAAAGCTTTTGTTGTCTTTCTGCACTGAGTCAGTTGCTCATGCTGCTGTTTCCAACGTCTTATCATACTCATTAAGGCCAAGCTCCCGTGCAGCAGCTCTATTTCCCTTTCCAACAGCCAGATCGATCGCCTTCAACTTGAAAGCTGCATCATATGCATTTCTCAGTGTCTTTGCCATGATGAGGGTGACAAAATGACTACCGTAATCAGAATGATGGGAAGTTTGAGCGCGCTCGATTTACGTCACATTATGTGACGGTGCTCAGTTTTTTGGCGGCATGAATTTGTGAAAGCGGGAAAAATCCATAAATTAGCCGCGTCATTGTATAAAGCGCGAGGTTCATAGCGTGGGAAAAAAGTAGCGGCTTATAGTCCGGAAATTACGGTAATTGTCTTTTTGTTTTCTCATGATTTGGTTGGGTCTAATTGTGTTGCTGTCCTGGGGCTCTGTGGGGTCTGTTTGTGTTTGTGAACAGAGCCCCAGGACCAGCTTGCTTAGGGGACTCTTCTCCAGGTTCATCTCTCTGTAGGTGATGGCTTTGTTATGGAAGGTTTGGGAATCGCTTGTAGAATTTAACCGCTCTTTTCTGGATTTTGATCATTAGCAGGTATCGGCCTAATTCTGCTCTGCACGCATTATTTGGTGTTTAACATTGTACACAGAGGATATTTTTTGCAGAATTAGTCTCAATTTGGTGTTAGTCCCATTTTGTGAATTCTTGGTTGGTGAGCGGAAAGCAAGATCTCACAATCATAAAGGGCAATGGGTTCTATAACTGATTCAACTTGACCTCCCGGGTGGCGCAGTGGTCTAGGGCACTGCATCGCAGTGCTAGCTGCGCCACCAGAGTCTCTGGGTTCGCGCCCAGGCTGGGCTGGGTTCGCGCCCAGGCTCTGTCGCAGCCGGCCGCAACCGGGAGGTCCGTGGGGCGACGCACAATTGGCATAGCGTCGTCCGGGTTAGGGAGGGTTTGGCCGGTAGGGATATCCTTGTCTCAGTATGTAAAAATGTAATAAAATGTATGCACTCTACTGTAAGTCGCTCTGGATAAGAGCGTCTGCTAAATGACTAAAATGTAAATGTAAAAAGTATTTTAGCCAGGTCCTAATTGGTATGTCGAATTTGATGTTCCTTTTGATGGCATAGAAGGCCCTTCTTGCCTTGTCTCTCAGATCGTTCACAGCTCTGTGGAAGTTACCTGTGGCGCTGACGTTTAGGCCGAGGGTATGTACAGCTCTGTGGAAGTTACCTGTGGCGCTGACGTTCAGGCCGAGGTATGTACAGCTCTGTGGAAGTTACCTGTGGCACTGACGTTTAGGCCGAGGTATGTACAGCTCTGTGGAAGTTACCTGTGGCGCTGACGTTTAGGCCGAGGTATGTACAGCTCTGTGGAAGTTACCTGTGGCGCTGACGTTTAGGCCGAGGTATGTACAGCTCTGTGGAAGTTACCTGTGGCGCTGACGTTTAGGCCGAGGTATGTACAGCTCTGTGGAAGTTACCTGTGGCGCTGACGTTTAGGCCGAGGTATGTACAGCTCTGTGGAAGTTACCTGTGGCGCTGACGTTTAGGCCGAGGTATGTACAGCTTTGTGGAAGTTACCTGTGGCGCTGACGTTTAGGCCGAGGTATGTACAGCTCTGGGAAGTTACCTGTGGCGCTGACGTTTAGGCCGAGGTTTGTACAGCTCTGTGGAAGTTACCTGTGGCGCTGACGTTTAGGCCGAGGTATGTACAGCTCTGTGGAAGTTACCTGTGGCGCTGACGTTTAGGCCGAGGTTTGTACAGGTCTGTGGAAGTTACCTGTGGCGCTGACGTTTAGGCCGAGGTATGTACAGCTCTGTGGAAGTTACCTGTGGCGCTGACGTTTAGGCCGAGGTTTGTACAGCTCTGTGGAAGTTACCTGTGGCGCTGACGTTTAGGCCGAGGTATGTACAGCTCTGTGGAAGTTACCTGTGGCGCTGACGTTTAGGCCGAGGTTTGTACAGCTCTGTGGAAGTTACCTGTGGCGCTGACGTTTAGGCTGAGGTATGTACAGCTCTGTGGAAGTTACCTGTGGCGCTGACGTTTAGGCCGAGGTATGTACAGCTCTGTGGAAGTTACCTGTGGCGCTGACGTTTAGGCTGAGGTATGTACAGCTTTGTGGAAGTTACCTGTGGCGCTGACGTTTAGGCCGAGGTATGTACAGCTCTGTGGAAGTTACCTGTGGCGCTGACGTTTAGGCCGAGGTTTGTACAACGGTTCTTCCTTAAAAAGTTTGGAGTTTATGCCGCGACCGTTTATGGTAGATGGTGGCAGATTGCGTAATTCTGTCACCACACTACGACCAGGGGGAGTCAGAATACTGATCTATCAGTGGTCTAAAATGTGGCACATATTGACTCTCTTTCCGGGAATGAATGGAGGTGTTTTCAGTCTCAGGCAAACACACAAACCGCTGCCCCTGGTCCTGGTGTTGAGAGAGAACTTGGGTAAATACAAAAATGGGGGAATTACACTTGACACGTGTACTGACGATTTTCGAAAACTAGGCACGGTGGCCTTTTGGTTTCTCCCTCTAAAAACAGAAATAAATCATTCTAAAATAACAAACTGGCTTTATTTACCTCAGTGTGAAAGGCTGATAGTCCCTCTATATAAAGTGAGTTTCTGAAACACGGAGTCCTTTGCTGATGTGAAGAAGAAACTGAATGAAAGAGACCAGCGAGGATTTGTCAGCATGAAGCTGAGTGACTCACTCATTCATGGCTTCGGATCAAAATAAATAATTACCAACATTCTTTCTGATGGTCTTTAATAAAGAAATGTTTTGACTGTTTTGAACAAGTTAATCTACTCATGTTGTGTGTGTTCAATTATTTGTGACGTTGTGATTATAATTAATGTAAACAAAATAAATCAAACAAATCCTATTCGTAATGAATAATCCGATGCGTGTTAGCTTGATTTTTCCTCATACTCATTTTATATTTTTAGACACTACAAAACATACACATACAAAAGACAACGACATCACACCTGTCCAGACCCCCCCCCCATCTCCAGCGCCTGCATCACTCTGCCACATTGCCTCAAACTGCTCCATGTTGTTTCTCTCCGTCGCCCACAAGCACTTTCAACATTTGGACAATAAAGTATTTAAAAGGCTGACATTGGCTGATTTGACTACTTCTGATAGCCAACATTCTAACTCCACCCAGAACTAACTCCACCCAGAACTAACTCCACCCAGAACTAACTCCACCCAGAACTAACTCCACCCAGAACTAACTCCACCCAGAACTAACTCCACCCAGAACTAACTCCACCCATCTGTCCAAACAGATCCTCAATGTAGATGGATGATTTTTAATATGTTATTGGACCATGAACAGATATGGCTCATTGACCTATACGGTCCAAATAATGACAAATAATGAAAAATATATACACTGCTCAAAAAAATAAAGGGAACACTTAAACAACACAATGTAACTCCAAGTCAATCACACTTCTATGAAATCAAACTGTCCACTTAGGAAGCAACACTGATTGACAATAAATGTCACATGCTGTTGTGCAAATGGAATAGACAAAAGGTGGAAATTATAGGCAATTAGCAAGACACCCCCAAAAAAGGAGTGATTCTGCAGGTGGTGACCACAGACCACTTCTCAGTTCCTATGCTTCCTGGCTGATGTTTTGGTCACTTTTGAATGCTGGCGGTGCTCTCACTCTAGTGGTAGCATGAGACGGAGTCTACAACCCACACAAGTGGCTCAGGTAGTGCAGTTCATCCAGGATGGCACATCAATGCGAGCTGTGGCAAAAAGGTTTGCTGTGTCTGTCAGCGTAGTGTCCAGAGCATGGAGGCGCTACCAGGAGACAGGCCAGTACATCAGGAGACGTGGAGGAGGCCGTAGGAGGGCAACAACCCAGCAGCAGGACCGCTACCTCCGCCTTTGTGCAAGGAGGTGCACTGCCAGAGCCCTGCAAAATGACCTCCAGCAGGCCACAAATGTGCATGTGTCAGCATATGGTCTCACAAGGGGTCTGAGGATCTCATCTCGGTACCTATTGGCAGTCAGGCTACCTCTGGCGAGCACATGGAGGGCTGTGCGGCCCCACAAAGAAATGCCACCCCACACCATGACTGACCCATCGCCAAACCGGTCATGCTGGAGGATGTTGCAGGCAGCAGAACGTTCTCCACGGCGTCTCCAGACTCTGTCACGTCTGTCACATGTGCTCATGTGCTCAGTGTGAACCTGCTTTCATCTGTGAAGAGCACAGGGCGCCAGTGGCGAATTTGCCAATCTTGGTGTTCTCTGGCAAATGCCAAACGTCCTGCACGGTGTTAGGCTGTAAGCACAACCCCCACCTGTGGACGTCGGGCCCTCATACCACCCTCATGGAGTCTGTTTCTGACCGTTTGAGCAGACACATGCACATTTATGGCCTGCTGGAGGTCATTTTGCAGGGCTCTGGCAGTGCACCTCCTTGCACAAAGGCGGAGGTAGCGGTCCTGCTGCTGGGTTGTTGCCCTCCTACGGCCTCCTCCACGTCTCCTGATGTACTGGCCTGTCTCCTGGTAGCGCCTCCATGCTCTGGACACTACGCTGACAGACACAGCAAACCTTTTTGCCACAGCTCGCATTGATGTGCCATCCTGGATGAACTGCACTACCTGAGCCACTTGTGTGGGTTGTAGACTCCGTCTCATGCTACCACTAGAGTGAGAGCACCGCCAGCATTCAAAAGTGACCAAAACATCAGCCAGGAAGCATAGGAACTGAGAAGTGGTCTGTGGTCACCACCTGCAGAATCACTCCTTTTTTGGGGGTGTCTTGCTAATTGCCTATAATTTCCACCTTTTGTCTATTCCATTTGCACAACAGCATGTGAAATTTATTGTCAATCAGTGTTGCTTCCTAATTGGACAGTTTGATTTCACAGAAGTGTGATTGACTTGGAGTTACATTGTGTTGTTTAAGTGTTCCCTTTATTTTTTTGAGCAGTGTATAATAATTATCAACTCTACAAGCAACACTAGACTCTATTATTATGGTGGGGGATTTTAATACTGTTTAAAATACCTCTATGGAGGCCTCCCGGGTGGCGCAGTGGTCTTTTTATCAACTGTAAATTTCAGCTACATTTTAGTAGCTCCACGACCACGGGTTAAACCTTGCTGAGATGATCAATGTATTTGTTGTATTGTCAGTTTCTCAAGCCAAAAAGTCGATGGCATTCACCAGTTCATCTTTGCTTGTAGGCTTGGCAGAGTCACGGATTAATGTTTTCAGTTGATGCCAAACAGGTTGGATTGGGTTTAAAATCAGGAGACCTACATTTAGAGATGAAAAATATATTTTTAGATATAATGTAGCCCTACCGTAGGCGAGGTAATGAGTAATGTCCTGTTAAAAGTGGTGAGTCTCACGAGTGTTGAGTAATGTCTTGTTTAAAGTGGTGAGTCTCACTAGTGTTGAGTAATGTCTTGTTAACAGTGGTGAGTCTCACTAGAGTTGAGTAATGTGCTGTTAAGTGGTGAGTCTCACTAGAGTTGAGTAATGTGCTGTTTAAAGTGGTGAGTCTCACTAGTGTTGAGTAATGTGCTGTTTAACGTGGTGAGTCTCACTAGTGTTGAGTAATGTGCTGTTTAACGTGGTGAGTCTCACTAGTGTTGAGTAATGTGCTGTTTAACGTGGTGAGTCTCACTAGTGTTGAGTAATGTGCTGTTTAACGTGGTGAGTCTCACTAGCGTTGAGTAATGTGCTGTTGAAAGTGGTGAGTCTCACTAGTGTTGAGTAATGTGCTGTTTAACGTGGTGAGTCTCACTAGTGTTGAGTAATGTGCTGTTTAACGTGGTGAGTAATGTCTTGTTTAAAGTGGTGAGTCACTAGTGTTGAGTAATGTGCTGTTAAAAGTGGTGAGTCTCACTAATGTTGAGTAATGTCTTGTTTAACGTGGTGAGTCTCACTAGTGTTGAGTAATGTCTTGTTTAACGTGGTGAGTCTCACTAGTGTTGAGTAATGTGCTGTTTAACGTGGTGAGTCTCACTAGTGTTGAGTAATGTCTTGTTTAAAGTGGTGAGTCTCACTAGTGTTGAGTAATGTGCTGTTTAACGTGGTGAGTCTCACTAGTGTTGAGTAATGTCTTGTTTAACGTGGTGAGTCTCACTAGTGTTGAGTAATGTGCTGTTGAAAGTGGTGAGTCTCACTAGTGTTGAGTAATGTGCTGTTTAAAGTGGTGAGTCTCACTAGTGTTGAGTAATGTGCTGTTGAAAGTGGTGAGTCTCACTAGTGTTGAGTAATGTGCTGTTTAAAGTGGTGAGTCTCACTAGTGTTGAGTAATGTGCTGTTTAAAGTGGTGAGTCTCACTAGTGTTGAGTAATGTGCTGTTTAACGTGGTGAGTCTCACTAGTGTTGAGTAATGTGCTGTTAAAAGTGGTGAGTCACTAGTGTTGAGTAATGTCTTGTTTAACGTGGTGAGTCACTAGTGTTGAGTAATGTGCTGTTTAACGTGGTGAGTCACTAGTGTTGAGTAATGTGCTGTTTAACGTGGTGAGTCACTAGTGTTGAGTAATGTGCTGTTTAACGTGGTGAGTCTCACTAGCGTTGAGTAATGTGCTGTTGAAAGTGGTGAGTCTCACTAGTGTTGAGTAATGTGCTGTTTAACGTGGGGAGTCTCACTAGTGTTGAGTAATGTGCTGTTTAAAGTGGTGAGTCTCACTAGTGTTAAGTAATGTGCTGTTTAACGTGGTGAGTAATGTCTTGTTTAAAGTGGTGAGTCACTAGTGTTGAGTAATGTGCTGTTTAAAGTGGTGAGTCTCACTAGTGTTGAGTAATGTGCTGTTTAAAGTGGTGAGTCTCACTAGTGTTGAGTAATGTGCTGTTTAACGTGGTGAGTCTCACTAGTGTTGAGTAATGTGCTGTTTAAAGTGGTGAGTCTCACTAGTGTTGAGTAATGTGCTGTTGAAAGTGGTGAGTCTCACTAGTGTTGAGTAATGTGCTGTTAAAAGTGGTGAGTCTCACTAATGTTGAGTAATGTGCTGTTAAAAGTGGAGTCAAACTAGTGTTGAGTAATGTGCTGTTTAAAGTGGTGAGTCTCACTAGTGTTGAGTAATGTGCTGTTTAACGTGGTGAGTCTCACTAGTGTTGAGTAATGTGCTGTTAAAAGTGGTGAGTCACTAGTGTTGAGTAATGTCTTGTTTAACGTGGTGAGTCTCACTAGTGTTGAGTAATGTCTTGTTTAACGTGGTGAGTCTCACTAGTGTTGAGTAATGTGCTGTTAAAAGTGGTGAGTCTCACTAATGTTGAGTAATGTGCTGTTAAGTGGTGAGTCTCACTAGTGTTGAGTAATGTGCTGTTGAAAGTGGTGAGTCTCACTAGCATTGAGTAATGTGCTGTTGAAAGTGGTGAGTCTCACTAGTGTTGAGTAATGTCTTGTTTAACGTGGTGAGTCACTAGTGTTGAGTAATGTGCTGTTAAAAGTGGTGAGTCTCACTAGTGTTGAGTAATGTGCTGTTAAAAGTGGTGAGTCTCACTAGTGTTGAGTAATGTGCTGTTTAACGTGGTGAGTCACTAGTGTTGAGTAATGTGCTGTTTAACGTGGTGAGTCTCACTAGTGTTGAGTAATGTGCTGTTTAAAGTGGTGAGTCTCACTAGTGTTGAGTAATGTCTTGTTTAACGTGGTGAGTCACTAGTGTTGAGTAATGTCTTGTTTAACGTGGTGAGTCACTAGTGTTGAGTAAAGTGCTGTTTAACGTGGTCTGGGTCTACTTACTCTGCTGGCTCCTTTTTTGTCTGTAGCAAGGGCCACGGTTGATTCGTCTGTGAAGATGACGTCATTGAATGTCTCGCCAGATTTGATCCATGCCAGGGCCACGCAAAGGTCTTTGTCAGACAAATCATTGTGTCAAAACTAGAGAACACACATGGTTAATGTTCTGGGGGTGAAAAATATATATATATATATATATATAAAATGTCTTACCAAGTCCAGTCTCTGTGCTGGAGTTCTTTTAAGAATAAACAAGAAGCCATGATGTGCTATCAGCAGGACAATAGACTCTTGCCGAGTTTAGGGAATTTAAATGTATTAATGGATGTTTGCGAGGCGTGTCACTTTTCTCCCATCTCTTTTGCATAGACCACCAAATGCATTGTTTTCTAACCATATCTGTCTGGATCCTGAAATTACTATGTGAAAAAATATCACTGAATGACAGAGCTTGGGGACTGGTCTTTATAAATCAATTAGATTTTTATGTGGAATGTTAGGATTATTTTGCTCTTCGCTCGCAGTCACTTAGTAGCCTAGGTCTACTCCGGACCGGTCACGTTGTACAGCATCATATCTTCCTAACAGAAACACTTAGGCCTACATCGGCTACAGTAAGAAATGCATGTTAGTTTTTCTTGGAATAGAAACACCATAATATTAATCTAATTAATTAAGCTACATTTCTAAAAATCAATCACCATAGTGTCTGTTCTATTCAAGGCTCCCTTTAACTCTTAGGCTCTACAGCTCCATGTCATTTCAATAACTTAGCTTCTCAAAGATGCCCTCTGGTGGGCAGACTAGCACTAACTACCATTAATGGCAACAATGGCTGACACTTAAATAACGTGACATAGAATTTTGCGGCAGCCCGCAAGCTGTGCTGCAGTACGACAATTTATAAAGGAAGAATCACTATACAGTTTTTTTGTGTGTCTAGATGGAATTTGTATTTGTGGTCCTGGCAACTGGACCTTTTTGGAACACCATTATTTTTGTCTTACTGAGATTTACTGTCAGAGCCCAGGTCTGACAGAATCTGTGCAGAATATCTAGGTGCTGCTGTAGGCCCTCCTTGGTTGGGTACAGAAGCACCAGATCGTCAGAAAACAGTAGACATTTGATTTCAGATTCTGGTAGAGTGAGGCCGGGTGCTGCAGACTGTTCTAGTGCCCTCGCCAATTCGTTTATATATACAGTACCAGTCAAAAGTGTGGATTCTATATTGTAGAATGTTAGTGAAGACATCACAACTGTGAAATAACACACATCATGTAGTAACCAAAAAAATGATACAAATGTTAATTCAAAATATATTTTATATTTAAGATTCTTTGAAGTAGCCACCCTTTGCCTTGATGACAGCTTTGCACACTCTTGGCATTCTCACAACCAGCTTCATGAGGAATGGTTTTCCCAACAGTCTTGAAGGAGTTCCCACATATGCTGAGCACTTGTTGGCTGCTTTTCCTTCACTCTGCAGTCCAACTCATCCCGAACCATCTCAATTGGGTTGAGGTCAGGTGATTGTGGACGCCAGGTCATCTGATGCAGCACTCCATCCATGATAGTCCCACTAAGCGCAAACCACATGGGATGGCCTATCACTGCAGACTGCTGTGGTAGTCATGTTGGTTAAGTGTGCCTTGAATTCTAAATAAATCACCAACAGTGTCACCAGCAAAGCACCCCCACACCATCACACCTCCTCCTCCATGCTTTACGATTGGAACAACACATGTGGAGATCATCCGTTCACCTTCTCTGCATCTCACAAAGACACAGCGGTTGGATCAAAAATCTCAAATTTGGATTCATCACACCAAAGGTCAGATTTCCACCGCTCTAATGTCCATTGCTTGAGTGTCTTGGCCCAAGCAAGTCTCTTCATTTTATTGGTGTCCTTTAGTAGTGGTTTCTTTGCATGAATCATGCCTTCATGGTCAAATTGCTGCAGTCTCCTCTGAACAGTTGATTTTGAGATGTGTCTGTTACTTGAACTCTGAAGCATTTATTTGGGCTGCAATTTCTGCGGCTGGTAACTCTAATGAACTTATCCTCTGCAGCAGAGTTAACTGGGTCTTCCTTTCCTGTGGCGGTCCTCATGAGAGCCAGTTTCATCATAGCGCTTGGTGGTTTTCGAGGCTGAAATTTTGCGGATTGACTGACCTTCATGTCTTGAAGTAATGATGGACTGTCATTTCTCTTTGTTTATTTGCTTAAAGAAATTCCACAAATGAACTTTTAACAAGGCACACCAGGTGGCTACCTCATGAAGCTGGTTGAGAGAATGCCAAGAGTGTGTAAAGCTGTCATCAAGGCAAAGGGTGGCTACTTTGAAGAATCTCAAATATAGAATATATATTTTGATTTGTTTAACACTTTTTTGGTTACTACATGACTCCATATGTGCTATTTCCTAGTGTTGATGTCTTCACTATTATTCTACAATGTAGAAAACTGTTAAATAAAGAAAAACCCTGGAATGAGTAGGTGTGTCCAAACTTTTGCTTGGTACTGTATGTTGAAGAGGGTGGGGCTTATTAAGCTGCATCCCTGTCTCACCTCCCGGTCTGTGGAAAGAAATGTGTGTGTTTTGCCAGTTTTAACCGCACACTTGTTGTTTGTGTAGATGGATTTTATAGTGTCGTATGTTTTTCACCCAACACCACTTTTCATCAATTTGTAAAGCAGACCCTCATGCCAAAATGAAAAAAAGCTTTTTTGAACTCAACAATGCATGAGAAGACTTTGCCTTTGTTTGTTTGTTAGTCAATTAGGGTGTGCAGGGTGAATACGTGGTCTGTCGTAAGGTAATTTGGTAAAAAGCCAATTTGATATGTGCTCAGTACGTTGTTTTCACTGAGGACATGTACGAGTCTGCTGTTAATGATAATGCAAAGGATTTTCCTAAGGTTGATGTTGACGCATATCCCACGGTAGTTAATGGGATCAAATTTGTCTCCAAATTTGTAGCTTGGGGCGATCAGTCCTTGGTTCCAAATATTGGGGAAGATGCCAGAGCTGAGGATGATGTTTAAAGAGTTTAAGTATAGCCAATTGGAATCTGTGGTCTGCATATTTTATTTCATTTAGGATACCATCAACCCCCACAGGCCTTTTTGATTTGGAGGGTTTGTATTTTGTCATGTAGTTCATTCAATGTAATTGGAGAATCCAGTGGGTGCTGGTAGTCTTTAATAGTTGATTCTAAGATTTGTATTTGATCATGTATATGTTTTTGCTGTTTGTTCTTTGTTATAGAGCCAAAAAGATTGGTTTATCCATGCATCTCCGTTTTGGATAGATAACTCATGTTGCTGTTTGTTTAGTGTGTTCAAATTTTCCCAGAAGATTCTATGGATTCTTCAATGACATTGAGCTGATTTCTGACGTGCTGTTCCTTCTTTTTCCGTAGTGTATTCCTCTATCGTTTAAGGCACAGGCTCAGGTTTGGTTGGATAGGTTTCTTAATTTCTTTTAGGTTTTTGCATTCGTCAAACATTTTGTCACTGTTAATTTAAGGTTGTCTACTTAAATGTTTAGATTTGATAGGGAAACAGGAGGTCAAATATACTGTTTAGATTTTCTACTGCCAACTTTACACCTTGATTACTACAGTGAAACATTTTGTCCAGGTAGTTGTCTAAAAGGGATTGAATTTGTTGTTGCCTAATTGTTTTTTGGCAGGGTTCCAGACTACTTTCCTTCCTTCTATAGCATTTCTTAATATTATTCAGTTCCTTTGATGCCTCGTGATTGAGTATTGCTCTGTTCAAGTAGACTGTGATCTGATAGGCGAGTCAGCGGGCTGACTGAACGCTCTGACTCTGGGTTAACATCTCTGTCTCGCTCTCTCTCGCTCTGTGTCTATTTTAAGTCTTCTGAAGAGAGATGAAATACAGATGAAAGGTTAGGCTTGGAGCCTCTAACTCTGCCATTTTGACTGGTAAAAACTCATGGGTACCCTCACAATGACCGCCTGGTATTGTGATGCGTCTAGGAGGCGAAAGAAACGCACACCAATTTAGGCGAGGTGCTGGCTAGCGGAGTAGAACACTTGAAAAATTAAAAAAGGAGAGCCGCACACTCTAGGAGCTCAGATGGAATAATTTAGTATCCAACGTTTGGACAGACAAGCTGTGTTCGTCAGGGTATTGTGATGCAATCATTTCCATTGTGATGTAGAATGTTCCTTCAAATGATATTAACCTTTTTCACACGTACCAACAAACGGGTGTGATTCTACAGTGGTCCCTGCAGCGTACGCTCAAACCGGTGTGATTCTACAGTGGTCCCTGCAGCGTACGCTCAAACGGGTGTGATTCTACAGTGGTCCCTGCAGCGTACGCTCAAACCGGTGTGATTCTACAGTGGTCCCTGCAGCGTACGCTCAAACGGGTGTGATTCTACAGTGGTCCCTGCAGCGTACGCTCAAACGGGTGTGATTCTACAGTGGTCCCTGCAGCGTACGCTCAAACCGGTGTGATTCTACAGTGGTCCCTGCAGCGTACGCTCAAACCGGTGTGATTCTACAGTGGTCCCTGCAGCGTACGCTCAAACCGGTGTGATTCTCCCGTGGTCCCTGCAGCGTACGCTCAAACCGGTGTGATTCTACAGTGGTCCCTGCAGCGTACGCTCAAACCGGTGTGATTCTACAGTGGTCCCTGCAGCGTACGCTCAAACCGGTGTGATTCTACAGTGGTCCCTGCAGCGTACGCTCAAACCGGTGTGATTCTACAGTGGTCCCTGCAGCGTACGCTCAAACCGGTGTGATTCTACAGTGGTCCCTGCAGCGTACGCTCAAACCGGTGTGATTCTACAGTGGTCCCTGCAGCGTACGCTCAAACCGGTGTGATTCTACAGTGGTCCCTGCAGCGTACGCTCAAACCGGTGTGATTCTACAGTGGTCCCTGCAGCGTACGCTCAAACGGGTGTGATTCTACAGTGGTCCCTGCAGCGTACGCTCAAACGGGTGTGATTCTACAGTGGTCCCTGCAGCGTACGCTCAAACGGGTGTGATTCTACAGTGGTCCCTGCAGCGTACGCTCAAACCGGTGTGATTCTACAGTGGTCCCTGCAGCGTACGCTCAAACCGGTGTGATTCTACAGTGGTCCCTGCAGCGTACGCTCAAACCGGTGTGATTCTACAGTGGTCCCTGCAGCGTACGCTCAAACCGGTGTGATTCTACAGTGGTCCCTGCAGCGTACGCTCAAACGGGTGTGATTCTACAGTGGTCCCTGCAGCGTACGCTCAAACGGGTGTGATTCTACAGTGGTCCCTGCAGCGTACGCTCAAACCGGTAGTGATTCTACAGTGGTCCCTGCAGCGTACGCTCAAACGGGTGTGATTCTACAGTGGTCCCTGCAGCGTACGCTCAAACGGGTGTGATTCTACAGTGGTCCCTGCAGCGTACGCTCAAACGGGTGTGATTCTACAGTGGTCCCTGCAGCGTACGCTCAAACCGGGTGTGATTCTACAGTGGTCCCTGCAGCGTACGCTCAAACGGTGTGATTCTACAGTGGTCCCTGCAGCGTACGCTCAAACCGGTGTGATTCTACAGTGGTCCCTGCAGCGTACGCTCAAACCGGTGTGATTCTACAGTGGTCCCTGCAGCGTACGCTCAAACCGGTGTGATTCTACAGTGGTCCCTGCAGCGTACGCTCAAACCGGTGTGATTCTACAGTGGTCCCTGCAGCGTACGCTCAAACCGGTGTGATTCTACAGTGGTCCCTGCAGCGTACGCTCAAACCGGTGTGATTCTACAGTGGTCCCTGCAGCGTACGCTCAAACCGGTGTGATTCTACAGTGGTCCCTGCAGCGTACGCTCAAACCGGTGTGATTCTACAGTGGTCCCTGCAGCGTACGCTCAAACCGGTGTGATTCTACAGTGGTCCCTCACGTACGCTCAAACGGGTGTGATTCTACAGTGGTCCCTGCAGCGTACGCTCAAACGGGTGTGATTCTACAGTGGTCCCTGCAGCGTACGCTCAAACCGGTGTGATTCTACAGTGGTCCCTGCAGCGTACGCTCAAACCGGTGTGATTCTACAGTGGTCCCTGCAGCGTACGCTCAAACGGGTGTGATTCTACAGTGGTCCCTGCAGCGTACGCTCAAACGGGTGTGATTCTACAGTGGTCCCTGCAGCGTACGCTCAAACGGGTGTGATTCTACAGTGGTCCCTGCAGCGTACGCTCAAACGGGTGTGATTCTACAGTGGTCCCTGCAGCGTACGCTCAAACGGGTGTGATTCTACAGTGGTCCCTGCAGCGTACGCTCAAACGGGTGTGATTCTACAGTGGTCCCTGCAGCGTACGCTCAAACGGGTGTGATTCTACAGTGGTCCCTGCAGCGTACGCTCAAACGGGTGTGATTCTACAGTGGTCCCTGCAGCGTACGCTCAAACGGGTGTGATTCTACAGTGGTCCCTGCAGCGTACGCTCAAACGGGTGTGATTCTACAGTGGTCCCTGCAGCGTACGCTCAAACCGGTGTGATTCTACAGTGGTCCCTGCAGCGTACGCTCAAACCGGTGTGATTCTACAGTGGTCCCTGCAGCGTACGCTCAAACCGGTGTGATTCTACAGTGGTCCCTGCAGCGTACGCTCAAACCGGTGTGATTCTACAGTGGTCCCTGCAGCGTACGCTCAAACCGGTGTGATTCTACAGTGGTCCCTGCAGCGTACGCTCAAACCGGTGTGATTCTACAGTGGTCCCTGCAGCGTACGCTCAAACCGGTGTGATTCTACAGTGGTCCCTGCAGCGTACGCTCAAACCGGTGTGATTCTACAGTGGTCCCTGCAGCGTACGCTCAAACCGGTGTGATTCTACAGTGGTCCCTGCAGCGTACGCTCAAACCGGTGTGATTCTACAGTGGTCCCTGCAGCGTACGCTCAAACGGGTGTGATTCTACAGTGGTCCCTGCAGCGTACGCTCAAACGGGTGTGATTCTACAGTGGTCCCTGCAGCGTACGCTCAAACGGGTGTGATTCTACAGTGGTCCCTGCAGCGTACGCTCAAACCGGTGTGATTCTACAGTGGTCCCTGCAGCGTACGCTCAAACCGGTGTGATTCTACAGTGGTCCCTGCAGCGTACGCTCAAACGGGTGTGATTCTACAGTGGTCCCTGCAGCGTACGCTCAAACGGGTGTGATTCTACAGTGGTCCCTGCAGCGTACGCTCAAACGGGTGTGATTCTACAGTGGTCCCTGCAGCGTACGCTCAAACCGGTGTGATTCTACAGTGGTCCCTGCAGCGTACGCTCAAACGGGTGTGATTCTACAGTGGTCCCTGCAGCGTACGCTCAAACCGGTGTGATTCTACAGTGGTCCCTGCAGCGTACGCTCAAACGGGTGTGATTCTACAGTGGTCCCTGCAGCGTACGCTCAAACGGGTGTGATTCTACAGTGGTCCCTGCAGCGTACGCTCAAACCGGTGTGATTCTACAGTGGTCCCTGCAGCGTACGCTCAAACGGGTGTGATTCTACAGTGGTCCCTGCAGCGTACGCTCAAACGGGTGTGATTCTACAGTGGTCCCTGCAGCGTACGCTCAAACCGGTGTGATTCTACAGTGGTCCCTGCAGCGTACGCTCAAACGGGTGTGATTCTACAGTGGTCCCTGCAGCGTACGCTCAAACCGGTGTGATTAGAACAGTTATTTAGAATATCCAGTTTCGATTAACACAACAGTCAGCATTTGAGCTAGGCACACTGTTTTTTCAAAGAAACAGTTTTGCACAAAACACAGTCCTTACAAAGTTATGTTCTGAATGTGAGCAGTTTATTTTTGGATGGAATGTTCAGACATTCACAGAAGTAGCAACAGCATAACACAATCATCCAAACCGGGAAATATAGGTTACATTAGTCCTAGCATTAACTGAGGAAAGATTGACGTAACACAAGCTGTCATATTAAGATAACTCTCAGCTGACAGAAACCACAATATGAATTAGCTAACAGCAATTACTATTTATAATACATCACGGGTGAGCTCAACATTGATCGAAATAATTGAGTAAAACAGTTTAAAATCCAAAGTAATCCGACGATGGGTAGTTTTTGTGCGCGTCGCAAATAATTGTTTTCAAGTCAACCATAGATAATAGGAAGAGACAAAATGAGTTTGGTCTGTTTGCAGTATGCATGTTGAAGGGGGTATCGTCTACCATCATTCACTTCCCTTCCGGTGAAGTTTACCCGAAAGATGAGTGAACCATTCCTTTGCCTCATAACATCTTTGGTCTGACAGACATTTATGTGACACCCAGAACGCATTGTATAATGTCAACAAACATGGTGCCACACATAGCTGGCAAATAGCTTAGCATTAGCTCATTATAAATGACTAAAACCTTCAAAAAAAGTATTTTACACACACCATATGTGTCCATTACAATCTACGCAATAATCGGAATGCATTAATTGTCCCGAGTGAAAACATGTGAATAAAAATGCAAATACATTATGCTCCATACATACATACATACATACATACATACATACATACATACATACATACATACATACATACTTCATGCTAGAGTAGAAACGACGACAGGATATACAGAAAATAAGGCCCTTACTTTGATAGGAACGCACACGTCCAAAGTTAGTATTTGTAAAGAAAACAATGGAGGCAATGCGAGCGCCAGTCAAAAAATGTGCCAGTTCGAACAAGACTGCGCAAATGTCTGCATACTCTTTTTTGTTTACAGTTTGTCTACAGTGTGGCTACTTCATGTCTGGTCACAACTTGTAGACTTGTTAACGTGCGATTTGTTTTTTAATTAATGAAGATATCCTTTTGTCTCTGTAGATGGCTTGTCCTCTGACAAATCAACTGTAAATGTCTGTGTTCCTCAAGGTTCCGTTTTAGGACCACTATCGTTTCACTATATATTTTACCTCTTGGTGATATCATTCGGAAACATAATGTTAACTTTCACTGCTATGCGGACGACACACAGCTGTACATTTCGATGAAACATGGTGAAGCCCCAACATTGCCGTCCCTGGAAGCCCGTGTTTCAGACATAAGGAAGTGGATGGCGGCAAATGTTCTACTTTTAAACTCGGACAAAACAGAGATGCTAGTTCTAGGTCTCAAGAAACAAAGAGGTCTTCTGTTGAATCTGACAATTAATCTTGATGGTTGTACAGTCATCTCAAATAAAACTGAAGGACCTCGAAGTTACTCTGGACCCTGATCTCTCTTTTGACGAACATATCAAGACCTTTCAAGGACAGCTTTTTCCATCTATGTCACATTGCAAAAATCGGAAACTTTCTGTCCAAAAATGCAGAAAAATGTATCCATGCTTTTGTCACTTCTAGATTAGACTACTGCAATGCTCTACTTTCCGGCCTTCCCGATAAAGCACTAAATAAACTTCAGTTAGTGCTAAACACGGCTGCTAGAATCTTGACTAGAACAATTTTTTTTAAATTATATTACTCCAGTGCTAGCCTCTCTACACTGGCTTCCTGTTAAGGCTAGGACTGATTTCACAGTTTTACTGCTAACCTACAAAGCATTACATGGGCTTGCTCCTACCTATCTTTCTGATTTGGTCCCGCCGTACATACCTACACGTACACTACGGTCAAAAGACGCAGGACTCCTTACTGTCCCTAGAATTTCTAAGCAAACAGCTGGAGGCTTTCTCCTATAGAGCTCCATTTTTATGGAACGGTCTGCCTATCCATGTGAGAGACGCAGACTCTGTCTCGACCTTTAAGTCTTTATTGAAGACTCATCTCTTCAGTAGGTCCTATGATTGAGTGTAGTCTGGCCCAGGGGTGTGAAGGTGAACGGAAAGGCACTGGAGCAGCGAACCACACTTGCTGTCTCTGCCTGGCCGGTTCCCCTCTCTCCACTGGGATTCTCTGCCTTTAACCCTATTACAGGGGCTGAGTCAATGGCTTACTGGTGCTCTTCCATGCCGTCCCTAGGAGGGGTGCGTCACTTGAGTGGGTTTAGTCACTGACGTGATCTTCCTGTCCGGGTTGAATGTGACCCGCCAGTCCACCCATTATGTCATCATTGACTTGAATGTGGCCCGCCAGTCCACCCATTATGCCATCATTGACTTGAATGTGACCCGCCAGTCCACCCATTATGTCACCATTGACTTGAATGTGACCCGCCAGTCCACCCATTATGCCATCATTGACTTGAACGTGGCCGCCCGTCCACCCATTATGCCATCATTGAAATGAATGGGGACGCCCGTCCACCCATTATGTCATCATTGACTTGAATGTGACCCGCCAGTCCACCCATTATGTCATCATTGACTTGAATGTGACCCGCCAGTCCACCCATTATGCCATCATTGACTTGAATGTGGCCGCCCGTCCACCCATTATGCCATCATTGACTTGAATGTGACCCGCCAGTCCACCCATTATGTCATCATTGACTTGAATGTGACCCGCCAGTCCACCCATTATGTCATGATTGACTTGAATGTGACCCGCCAGTCCACCCATTATGTCATGATTGACTTGAATGTGGCCGCCCGTCCACCCATTATGCCATCATTGACTTGAATGTGACCCGCCAGTCCACCCATTATGCCATCATTGACTTGAATGTGACCCGCCAGTCCACCCATTATGTCATCATTGACTTGAATGTGACCCGCCAGTCCACCCATTATGTCATCATTGAAATGAATGGGGACGCACGTTCTATTCATTCTATGGCGGGACATGCAGTCAGGAGCAAAGAAAATGTGCATCTATTCGAATGGTTATTACGGCGACCACGGTTATTTAGCTGGCCAATTACAGTCTTCTAAAATTCATAGTTAGGCCGCCGTCATCAACATGACTGGCTACCCAATAAGACGGTGGGGAAGCTTGTGGGGTTTAGACTCAAAGAAATGACCAATAACATCATACCGAGACGGCGCAGTCTCTCAGTGGATCTGATGTCCCTCTTAGTGTAGCCGTTTTGTATGACTGTAGGTCTACTAATAAGAAAAACGTCATGGTCCATGACATTTTCATCACACTCCCTCACATCCTTTTGCATTCAGCAGAGGAACTAGTAGGTGCCAGCTGGCCCGAGGTTTGTTCCATGTGTGAGCAAGAGAAGGTAGCTAGATTCTGCCTCCTGAAAATCACTCTCTCATTGGCCTATATTTATAGCTCAGTGTGTGTGGGCTATAGAAAAAGGGACATGGGCACTAGTATCATGTAGAAGAATCCTCATTGACCGTACTATAGTATGATGCAGCCTGGGATGTGACACCGCAGTAGAGAGCTGCCAGGCACTAAGGGAATGCATGGATAGTGTCAGATACCAATGGTGTATCCCTTAAAAAGGAGACAGTCAGATACCAATGGTGCATCCCTTAAAAAGGGAGACAGTCAGATACCAATGGTGCATCTCTTAAAAAGGGAGACAGTCAGATACCAATGGTGCATCCCTTAAAAAGGAGACAGTCAGATACCAATGGTGCATCTCTTAAAAAGGAGACAGTCAGATACCAATGGTGCATCCCTTAAAAAGGAGACAGTCAGATACCAAGGGTGCATCCCTTAAAGGAGACAGTCAGATACCAATGGGGAGAATTGGAGCATTTCTGTATACCATGAACTAATGAATGTAAGACAGTTGACTGTAATGAGAAGTAGCACATTAATTCACTATACTGTAGCCTGTAGGGTGTCCAATTAAAAACTAATATTTTGACCAAGTGGGTAAAATAACTGTGCAGATAATCCTCTAAGAAAACCAAAATGGTCCAAACCTCATGTCTCTATCATAATTCATTCACAAGTTATTGGGAGTTTTTACCCTTGTAGGGTGGCCAGAATTAGGGTGACTAAATGAATCCTCCATTCATTTAGTAGGGGTTTAACAGTACATGTACTCATACCGAACCGTTCAGTATGGGGGACCTCGGTTCGGTCCACACTGTGAACCTGAACGAATACATTAAAATTAAAACAAATGTTAAAACACTATGCCTATTGATTAAATCTGAGCTGAAAAAACATGTCAGGCTTTTCAGTTAAATGACTAGAGCCTGTCCTATCGCACGTTATAAATCAAAATTCTAATTTGAATCTTAATCTTTCAAACTGTTCCTTTGTGAAGCACAGACAGGAAGTAGATCTGTTCGATGGCGAGTGGTGGGGTCGTCTCCCCTCCGCACTCAAGCAGCCCTTGGCAGCTTATTCTGACAGGGACAAAGACATTACAAGAGCAATAGGTATATTTGAGGATTTCCGTTATGAAAATGTGGTGCCAAACATTTGACCGGCAGCATTTTAATTTACCGGACATATGAGACATTTACCAGACCCATAATGCATTGGGGTGCGTAACCTGATTGGGGAGTCCACCCACGGTGCTCAGGGAGTCCACCCACCGTACTCAGGGGCGTCCACCCACCGTACTCAGGGGCGTCCACCCACGGTACTCAGGGGCGTCCACCCACGGTACTCAGGGGCGTCCACCCACGGTACTCAGGGGCGTCCACCCACAGTGCTCAGAATGACAGAAATCACTTTATATTAACAGAACATGCAAGTGGAGGATACAACGCCTCGTGTCCTTCTTAACGAATTGAGACGCATTTTGAAGATGTTAAAATAGCTGCCCCTGTTCCTCAGCCAATAAGAAGAGTAACAAACAGCTACATCACTAGTCTATGTATATGAGGCAAGTGAGTTTCAATTTGGGGAAGCGCCTGTTCGCTTTTCAATCACGCTAGGTAGGCTACTCCAGATATTTCACTCCATGTATCAACCACTGTTTGAGGAGCACGCAGCCTCTCGCTGCCCGACAGGTAATATTCCACCCAATCTCTGTATGCCATTGGCTCTCCAACCCTGTTCCTGCAGCTACCCAGTGCTTAATTTGGGAAACCAGTGTGAAATATGTTTAGTTGTGAAAACATTCCCGAAAATATTTCATTAAACGGTTGACAGCCCCTCTGTGTGCTTGAGAAAGGAACGAAGGAGTTGAGGGGAGGAGATGGAAATGCACAGTGGTGAGATATTTTGTACCTAAAAAGGTAATGTGTCAGCCTATTAATTGTGAAAGTATACAAATTCCCTATAATTGTAGGCTAACTCTGTAAACTGCCCTACACAATCAATGAACCAACAGCATTGCCTACAGTGGTTCTCCCCTTAAAAGGTTTTGAGTTTATGCCACGACCGTTTGTGGTAGATGGTGGCAGAATGAGTCATTCTGTCATTGCACCAAACGATCACAAGTTATAACGCTGATCTATCGGTAGTCTAAACTGTGGCACAAATTTACTATCTTCTTTGTCAATGAATGGAGGCGTTTTCAGTCGGAGAGTCTCTCCTCTCTGGCACTAGAGTCCTGGTGGTCTCAGGACTCGGTGGTCCTGGAGTTGAGAGAGAACTTGGGTAAATACAAAAATGGGGAGTGATGATTTTCAAAAATAGACACGGTGGCCTTTTGGTTTCTCTCCCTCTAAAAACAGAAAGAAATCATTCTAAAATAACAAACTGGCTTTATTTACCACAGTGTGAACGAGTGATAGCCGATGAGTTTCGAGAGCCAATCGGTTACCCAACAAAATATCATCAACTTATTTTAGCCTAATTGTTTTCAGGACTACAGGCTACTATTCCTCTCATCCTCCATGCATTCATTCATTTGTCTGCTTGTCTATTCAACATTTGGCTGAAAAGAAACCACGTCATGAATTAAGAACCAATATATATATTTCTCTCTCTAAAAGGTTTTACATTTCTGACTCAATATCACAGACCAGATTTGCCATAACGAAAAAAAAATGCATCAACCCCTACAAATATATTAATTTATTATTAACCCTGTATTATAAATCGTATAATAGATGTTAATTTAGAATCCTCCAATCCTTTAAATTTAATTAGAGATAAGGACATTTTATTGATCTGCCAGTATTTAACATTTAGACGGCACCTCTTAATGAGTTCCGAGAGCCGTGTCATACCAATTATTATTGGATTATTCACCATGGCAACCACTTGTTAGTATAAAAAAAATAAAAACGTATTTCACAGTTCGGTTGGCTTTCGTGGAGATCAGACCATTTTCAATTTGCAGGGATATATTTTTATCGAATTCAATAGTATATTTGTATCACTTGTAGATGTTGTGTTTTTATTTACAGTAGTGAAGGACAGCTGGAGGCATTTTGAAAACATGTTTTCAAACACTTGTTTTTCCACAAGTGTAGCAGGTTGTGAACTCTGCAAACAACGTTTCCATGATGGGCTATTAGCAGGATAATCGGCTCTTCATTCATTTAAAAAAAGGACAGTCTAATAGCACACTTTAGGTGTGAAAAATCCCCCACAACTTGCATTAAGTCCTCTAAAGTCTTACATTTCTAACTCAAAACCTCACGCAACCGCAAAATGTCAGATAAAACCTATAAATGTACAGAATTTGATCATCAACATCTTTATGCTTTCGTTAATAAAATAATGATAAAAATACTCCAAATGGAGATGTTTATTTCAACAACTGTACATTTCAGCTACATTTTAGTAGCTCCACGACCACGGGTTAAACCTTGCTGAGATGATCAATGTATTTGTTGCATTGTTGTATCGTCAGTTTCTCAAGCCAAAACGTCTTGATGGCTTGTAAGCTTGGCAGAGTTACAGATGAATGGTTTCAGTTGTTGCCAAACAGGTTGGATTGAGTTTAAAATCAGGAGACCTACATGTAGAGATGAAAAATATATTTGTAGATATACTGAAGATATACAATATTGAAGTAGGCCTTTATGCCAAAAAGTACAGTAAAAAAAAATGCATGTTAATTTTTCTTGGAATAGAAAAACCATAATATTAATCAAATTAATTAAACTACATTTCAAAAAATAATAATAATAATAATAATCTATCCCATATAGTCTGTTCTAACAACAAAAGGTTTAAAAGCCTCTACTACAGCCAATATTAAAAACGGTCAAATGCATTCATGAATTAAAAATCGCTTTAGCCACCATGTTGCGGTTTATTGATTGTTTAATTATTCACGGCTCCCTTTGTTATTTAGTTTTATAACTAAAACGCTTCACTGTATTTAATGACATGGATGACTTGTATGCTATGTGATGACATGCACAAATTAATGATTGATGGATGTACTGCATATTGAAGAAGGCCTTTATGCCAATAAGTAAATTATGCTAAAACAGCTACAGTAAGAAGCACGTTAGTTTTTCTTGGAATAGAAACACCATAATATTAATCTAATTAATTAAGCTACATTTCTAAAAAAAATCAATCTCATAGTGTCTGTTCTATTCAAGGCTCCCTTTGACTCTTAGGCTCTACAGCTCCATGTCATTTCAATAACTTAGCTTCTCAAAGATGCCCTCGGCAGACTAGCACTAACTACCATTAATGGCAACAATGGCTGACACTTAAATAACATGCCATAGAATTTTGCGGCAGCCAGCAAGCTGTGCTGCAGTATGACGCAACTGTTAAAGGAAGAACCCATTGGCCTATTGTTGTCTCCCAAGACTCATAAATACAAAGTTTGGAGCATAAGGTAACCAGTCCATCCTGTATGCATAATAATACAGTCTACACTCAAAGGCAATCACTTCAATTTAAGTTTACAATTTGTTATAGGCTAGACCAATTATGTACCAAAAGACATCTTATAAATCAGTTTTGTTTCATGTTTTTTCTGCCATGCGTAATATGCGGCAGGCTAATATACAGGACCAGTCAAAAGTTTGGACACACCTACTCATTACAGGGTTTTTCTTTATTTGTACTATTTTCTACATTTTAGAATAATAGTGAAGACATCAAAACTATGAAATGACACATTTGGATATGAGGATTAGCTGTCCTGCATGCAACTTTTGACAGTAGCTATGCCTGTGCATTCTGAGAAGACATAAGAAGAGAAAATAGCGTATCTAAACCAGGTAAGTTGTGTGTAATTTTGCCATAGTGTTTCTTTGTCATAACCCAAGGTTGCATGCCAAATTGTTGCTGAACCCGGAAAATAGACCCAAGTGTAATTCAAGATTCAAAAACACACGATCCAGCAGCGGTGGCCTCCGCAGCTCGAGCCTGCCTCTGCGCTTGACTTTCCAACGGTCGTTGTGAGAGTCAAGTCAGTTGGTTAACAGTGGAGGCCAGCCGGAGAAGGAACCAAAAAGTTCAAAATAGGTCATTGTAGCTATTGTATTTGTAATAGTGTATTTCATTGCAGTAGCTAATTAGTTTGACATTTTATCTAGCTTCATTTCTGGACTGTTCATGGTTGTTGTCAAAGTTTCTCTGTTAACGTCAGCTAATGTTAGCTCGCTAGCTATCTTAGCTAACTGTTAGAGCAGAGGTAGCTAGCTAAGTCAATACGTTTAGGGTCTAGCCTATGTGATATTTAAGTAGCTAATTGAGCTAGCTAGTGTTCTTGTTTGTAAAACATTGGTAGTCTAGCTAAGACTAGGCAAGAAAGCACCCGGTTAACATAGCTAGCTAGCTAACAGTCACAATTAGGGCTCTCGATGGTGCAGCTGTAAAACCTAGAGGATCTGGGGACCCGTGCCACATTTTTTTCAGTCTCCCGTCTTGGTGTGTTTGGACCATGATAGTTTGTTGGTGATGTGGACACCAAGAAACTTGAAGCTCTCGACCCGCTCCCATACAGCCCGTCGATGTGAATTCGGCCTTCCTTTTCCTATAGTGCACAATCAGCTCCTTTATCTTGCTCACGTTGAGGGAGAGGTTGTTGTCCTGGCACCACACTGTCAGGTCTCTGACCTCCTCCCTATAGGCTGTCTCATTGTTGTCGGTGATCAGGCCTACCATCGTCGTGTCGTCAGAAAACTTAATGGTGTTGGAGTCGTGCTTGGCCATGCCGTCATGGATGAACAGGGAGTACAGGAGGGGACTGAGCACGTACCCCTGAGGGGCCCCCGATGTGAGGGTAGTAATGAAGGAACATAATGTGATCTGAGCAGTGGTGTAAAGTACTTAAGTAAAAATACCCCAAAAAACTACTTAAGTAGTTCTTTAAAGTATCTGTACTTTACTATTTATATTTTTGGCAACTTTTACTTCACTACCTTCCTAAATACAATAATGTACTTTTTACACCATACATTTTTCCTGACACCCAAAAGTACTTGTTACATTTCGACAGGAAAATGGTCCAATTCACTCACTTATCAAGAGAACATCCCTGGTCATCCCTACTGCATCTGATCTGGTGGACTCACTAAACAGAGAACATCCCTGGTCATCCCTACTGCATCTGATCTGGTGGACTCACTAAACAGAGAACATCCCTGGTCATCCCTACTGCCTCTGATCTGGCAGACTCACTAAACACAAATGCTTTGTTTGTAAATTATGTCTGAGTGTTGTGTGCCTCTGGCTATCCATGAATAAAAATCAAAAAAACATTGTACAGTCTGGTTTGCTTAATATAAGGAATTTAAAATGATTTATACTTTTACTTTTGATACTTAAGTACATTTTAGCAAATCCATTTACTTTTGATACTTAAATAGTATTTACTAGGTGACTTTTACTTGAGTCATTTTCTATTAAAGGTATCTTTACTTTTACTCAAGTATGAGAATTTAGTACTTTTCCCACCACTGGATTGACGGAGCAGTAATGAAGGAACATAACGATGTGATCTGAGTGACGGAGCAGTAATGAAGGAACATAACGATGTGATCTGAGTGACGGAGCAGTAATGAAGGAACATAACGATGTGATCTGAGTGATGGAGCATTAATGAAGGAACATAACGATGTGATCTGAGTGATGGAGCAGTAATGAAGGAACATAACGATGTGATCTGAGTGATGGAGCAGTAATGAAGGAACATAACGATGTGATCTGAGTGACGGAGCATTAATGAAGGAACATAACGATGTGATCTGAGTGACGGAGCAGTAATGAAGGAACATAACGATGTGATCCGAGTGACGGAGCAGTAATGAAGGAACATAACGATGTGATCTGAGTGATGGAGCATTAATGAAGGAACATAACGATGTGATCTGAGTGATGGAGCAGTAATGAAGGAACATAACGATGTGATCTGAGTGACGGAGCAGTAATGAAGGAACATAACGATGTGATCTGAGTGACGGAGCATTAATGAAGGAACATAACGATGTGATCTGAGTGACGGAGCAGTAATGAAGGAACATAACGATGTGATCCGAGTGACGGAGCAGTAATGAAGGAACATAACGATGTGATCCGAGTGACGGAGCCGTAATGAAGGAACATAACGATGTGATCCGAGTGACGGAGCCGTAATGAAGGAACATAACGATGTGATCTGAGTGATGGAGCATTAATGAAGGAACATAACGATGTGATCTGAGTGACGGAGCATTAATGAAGGAACATAACGATGTGATCTGAGTGACGGAGCAGTAATGAAGGAACATAACGATGTGATCCGAGTGATGGAGCCGTAATGAAGGAACATAACGATGTGATATGAGTGACGGAGCAGTAATGAAGGAACATAACGATGTGATCCGAGTGACGGAGCCGTAATGAAGGAACATAACGATGTGATCTGAGTGACGGAGCAGTAATGAAGGAACATAACGATGTGATCTGAGTGATGGAGCAGTAATGAAGGAACATAACGATGTGATCTGAGTGATGGAGCAGTAATGAAGGAACATAACGATGTGATCTGAGTGATGGAGCAGTAATGAAGGAACATAACGATGTGATCTGAGTGATGGAGCAGTAATGAAGGAACATAACGATGTGATCTGAGTGATGGAGCAGTAATGAAGGAACATAACGATGTGATCTGAGTGATGGAGCAGTAATGAAGGAACATAACGATGTGATCTGAGTGATGGAGCAGTAATGAAGGAACATAACGATGTGATCTGAGTGATGGAGCATTAATGAAGGAACATAACGATGTGATCTGAGTGATGGAGCCGTAATGAAGGAACATAACGATGTGATCTGAGTGATGGAGCAGTAATGAAGGAACATAATGATGTGATCTGAGTGATGGAGCAGTAATGAAGGAACATAACGATGTGATCTGAGTGATGGAGCAGTAATGAAGGAACATAACGATGTGATCTGAGTGATGGAGCAGTAATGAAGGAACATAACGATGTGATCTGAGTGATGGAGCCGTAATGAAGGAACATAACGATGTGATCTGAGTGATGGAGCCGTAATGAAGGAACATAACGATGTGATCTGAGTGATGGAGCCGTAATGAAGGAACATAACTATAGAATAACTATCTTCAAAGTAATGACTCGGGATGTCGGGTTGTGAAATAAAAGCTTCTAATACTTGTTCAAAAAAATGAAAGTTGCAAGCGAAAGTCAGGATAACCACTTGAACATAACTGATGCGTTCTCCTTTTTTCTACTACCTGTTGCAAGGCATTCTGGTACTTGCAGTCAATACCGTAAATCCAATACTAACCAATACAGCAGAAGTATGTATGTAGTTCTCGCCATCGCCATCACACGAATTATAATACAATTACATATGTAAATAACTGTAAAGAAAATATCTTTAGATACAGCTCAATGAATTAACTGTAAACATTAACTCTAACACATTAAAAGTTACAAAATTCTCCCCCTGATGAACAACTGTGTTCAACTCTGAACTGAATAGGTCTTCTCAACAAAGTCCCTGAAGCAGTACGAACTGAACATGACCGAACTAGGTCATCTCGACCCGGAAACAGTTCCTCCATCTTTCCTAGTCTCCAGGTTTGTCTGGGTGTGTTATCTTCGCCGATGAGTGCAACGTCACCCGCTTTCAGTGGGGTGTGCTGTGGTGTGTCACAGCGCTGTGCTGACATTAGATCCAGTAAGTAGTGACTTTGCGCTGTCTCTTCGCCAGCTGTTCTAGAAGCTGGTCACAAGTCTCTGCCTGTACTTCCATCTGCGTGTCATTTCCTCCTTGTTTAGCGTTGGGTGCTGAGTGTCAGCCGGAAATGGATTGGAGAGGTTAATCTTTTACCCAGCAGGAAGTGTGCTGGGGTCAGGGGTTGTAGTTCATCCACTTCATTGTGCACGAAGAGGCCTAGAATTTAGGATAGCTTCAACCTCTGTCAGGACTGTGCACATCTCTTCAAAGTTGAGTGAAGCTCTCCCAAGAACCTTTCTCAGGCATGCTTTCACTGACCTGACGAGTCTTTCCCAGAATCCGCCCCACCAGGCTGCTCGCTCGGCGATGAACCTCCAGGTGATGCCCCTTTCTGAGAAGAACGCCAAGAGTTGGGGATCTTCGATTGTCTTCCACAGCTCTTTCAAGTCCTGATCAGCTCTCTTGAACATTTTTGCATTGTCTGAGTAGATTACCTTGCATAATCCTCTCCTTGAGATTAATCTTTTCAGAGCTAACAGGAATGTCTCTGTTGACTGATCTGAGACCAGTTCCAAATGCACTGCTCTGGTTACAGCACAAGTGAACAGTGCAATGTATGACTTCTTCACGAAACCATTTTCTTTCACATAGTGGTCCTGCAAAATCCACACCTGGGACTTCGAAATGGTGGAGATTCAGGTATTCTGTCTTTTGGTAAAGGCGCAGTGACCTGCTGTCTGGCCCTTGCCTTGAATCTCTTGCACACTATACATCTTGCCACTGTGCTCTTGACTAGCTGTCTAGCACGCAACATCCAGTATCGCTCTCTGATTTGTACTAGAGTGTCTCTTGCTCCAGAATGCATCACCTTCTCATGGTGGTACTGTATCAGCATTTGAGTATTGGTGCTTGTTGGGCAGAACCCATGGGTGCTGCTCTCTGAATGTGACGTTGGACTGTTGCAGTCTTCCTCCTACATTGAGTAGTTTGTGTTCGTCCAGGAACGGTTTCAGTTCTCTGATTTTACAGTCATTGTTTAGGCTTTTTCTTACCTTCAGTAGTTTGATCTCCTGACTGAAACTCGTGTTATCTTGATCCAGTACTTTTGTGCTTCAGTTCGTCAGCAGTCAGTTAACGTCACATCTTTATGTTTGTACGATCATTGCCTAGGGATCTCTTCATCCATGCGGTCACTCTGAACACTCTTTTCAGTTTGCTATACCTTTCAAGCTCCAAAAACAGGTTCAGTGATGTCTGTGCTGTTTGCTGTGAGCTGTACAGCAACCTGGCGACTGGACTTGAGTTCTGTATTCACCTCTTCTGGAACCTTGTTATCATCCGTCTCCTCAGACTGATTGGGTGACGTCAGAATGCTGGGTCCATTCCACCATAGCTAGCTCTGTGTTAAGTTTCGAACAGTTTGTCCTCTTGTAGGGAGGTCAGCTGGATTCGTTTTCCCTTCAATATGTGACCATGACTCCGGTTTGGTCAAGGACTGGATCTCGGTCACTCTGTTCACGACAAACTTTTTCCATTTCTGAGCTGAGTTGGAAATCCAATGCAGCACGATCATCGAGTCTGTCCACACTTTGATCTGTTTTTGTTCCATTTTCAGTGGTGCTCAGGTTGTTTTGCTAGTCTCGCTCCAATCACAGCTCCCATGAGCTCCAGGCGTGGAAGCGTCATTTTCTTGAGTGGGGCTACCCTGGACTTGGATGTGACTAGACTTGTTGTTTCCCTGTCTTGTGATTCACCTTGCAAGTAAGCTACTGCACCACCTTTCACTTGCGTCACAGAACACGTGTAGTTCTGTGGCCGCATGTCTATTCTGTACCACCTTGGTATGGCAAGCTGGTGTAACTGGGGTAGTTCTGAACACCACTGTTGCCATTCTCGTGTCAGATCAGGTGGTAATTCTTCGTCCCAGCTGAGTCCCCTCTCCCACATTTCCTGGAACATGCACTTGATCCTGAAGGGGGTCAGGAAACCAAGAGGGTCGAAGATACGTGCAGACGACTGCAGAACACTTCTCTTTGTGTTTTCCTTTTGCTTTAGAATGCTCAGTAGTGGCCTGAGGTCAAACACAAAGTCATCTGTTCCCGGTCTCCATACTAAACCTAAAACCTTCAGCACTACTCCATTTGTTTCTAGCGTCAACGGGTGGTCAGTTGTCGGTACTCTCCTCCCATTTTGTTTTCAGTTCAAGTTCAGTTCAAGTTGGTAATCCACTTGCAGAGGTCCATGCCTGCAATCGACAGCATTTGCTTTGCAGTTGTTGTCACAAAGTAAGCCTCTTCAACATTGCGTGAACTTGTAATGAAATCATCTATATAGAGTGACTCTCTCAGTATCTCTACAACTTCTGGTTGTTCTGTTTCATATTGTTTCAGGTGCTTCCTGATTGTAGCTGCCAGCAAGAATGGACTTGAGGAAGATCCAAATACCACTCTTTCCATCCTCAGCACACGCAGCTCCTCTTAATTTTCTCCCCTTGGTGGGCCTGTGAGCCATAGGAATCTCACGGCGTCTCTCTCTGCTAGGGATATCTGCAGGAAAGCCTTTTTGATGTCTGCCATGAATGCGATCTCATGTAGTCTGAACCTTACCAGAACGCTGAGCCGATCCGGATTCAGGTTCGGTCCTGTGAGTAGACAGTCATTGAGGGATGGACAGCCATCTTCATGGGACGAGGCATCAAACACCACTCTGTTTTGTCGTCACCTTATCTTCTCAGAGTACTGCATGGTGAGGTAAGTAGTATTTTACGTTGTATGCGCTTGATGCTTTGTCCTTGGGCACGTCCTCTGTCATATCCTGTTTTAAGTAGTCCTGTACTACTTCATTGTATCTGCTGTACAACGTCACATCCTTCTTCAGTCTTTTCTTCAGACTTTCAAACCATTTCTTGGCGATTCTATAGTTGTCTTGGAGTTCTGGCATTTCTCATTTCCATGGCAACTCCACATGGTATTGTCCATCTTTGAAGGTGGTTGTTTTCTCGAACCTCTGTAGAGCCTCGTTTTCCTCTGGGTTCTGTGTTCTCACTTATAATACCCAGAGACTCAAGCTCCCAGAATGCATGCAGTTGTTTGGAGACTAGTGTGTCTTCATCAAGTGCAATGAACATGCATGTTGCCTTGGCGACACATGATATGGACACGGGTCCCTGCACCGACCATCCAAAGGTGCTCTCTAAAGCAACCAGCGTCTCCGTCAGTCGCTCCACTCTGCCTGATACTACCTGCCAGTAGTAGTCTGCTCCTATCAGGACAGAGAGTTCAGGATCATTGTCATCTCCTGGAAAGTCTGCGAGCTGCAGTCCCTTTCTATTGAGCTCATGTTGAATCTGTTCACCAGGAACCACTTGTGGGGTTTTAATTGCCTCTCTCGCTATTCTCTGCTGTTTGTCTCAGACATTCTCCAAGATGACTTTCACTGTGTTGTGTTGGGACGTTTCTGGAACAGAGGAGCCAAAAGTGTGAAGAGTGAGTGCCTCTTGTCTGATTACTGGTAGCTTCAAGCCCTTCATGTACGAAGCTTCTCTGACTGCCTCCATCTAGTAAGCAACGAGCTATCTTCCTGCCCGATGGGCCGTCTACTCATGCCTTTGCCGTTTGTAGAAACACAGTGTTCTGTCCGTCTGGTTTCATCTTCACTGAAATGGGGAATAACTGAGGAAGCAATCATCTGCTTCAGAAACAGTAGGGGGGGTTGAACCTCACTCCTCTTACCAGTACACACTGCAATGTGATGTCTGCTTCAGAAACAGTAGGGGGGGGTTGAACCTCACTCCTCTTACCAGTACACACTGCAATGTGATGTCTGCTTCAGAAACAGTAGGGGGGGTTGAACCTCACTCCTCTTACCAGTACACACTGCAATGTGATGTCTGCTTCAGAAACAGTAGGGGGGGGGGGTTGAACCTCACTCCTCTTACCAGTACACACTGCAATGTGATGTCTGCTTCAGAAACAGTAGGGGGGTTGAACCTCACTCCTCTTACCAGTACACACTGCAATGTGATGTCTGCTTCAGAAACAGTAGGGGGTTGAACCTCACTCCTCTTACCAGTACACACTGCAATGTGATGTCTGCTTCAGAAACAGTAGGGGGGTTGAACCTCACTCCTCTTACCAGTACACACTGCAATGTGATGTCTGCTTCAGAAACAGTAGGGGGTTGAACCTCACTCCTCTTACCAGTACACACTGCAATGTGATGTCTGCTTCAGAAACAGTAGGGGGGGGGGGGGTTGAACCTCACTCCTCTTACCAGTACACACTGCAATGTGATGTCTGCTTCAGAAACAGTAGGGGGGTTGAACCTCACTCCTCTTACCAGTACACACTGCAATGTGATGTCTGCTTCAGAAACAGTAGGGGGTTGAACCTCACTCCTCTTACCAGTACACACTGCAATGTGATGTCTGCTTCAGAAACAGTAGGGGGGTTGAACCTCACTCCTCTTACCAGTACACACTGCAATGTGATGTCTGCTTCAGAAACAGTAGGGGGGGGGGGGGGGGGGGGTTGAACCTCACTCCTCTTACCAGTACACACTGCAATGTGATGTCTGCTTCAGAAACAGTAGGGGGTTGAACCTCACTCCTCTTACCAGTACACACTGCAATGTGATGTCTGCTTCAGAAACAGTAGGGGGGGGTTGAACCTCACTCCTCTTACCAGTACACACTGCAATGTGATGTCTGCTTCAGAAACAGTAGGGGGTTGAACCTCACTCCTCTTACCAGTACACACTGCAATGTGATGTCTGCTTCAGAAACAGTAGGGGGTTGAACCTCACTCCTCTTACCAGTACACACTGCAATGTGATGTCTGCTTCAGAAACAGTAGGGGGGTTGAACCTCACTCCTCTTACCAGTACACACTGCAATGTGATGTCTGCTTCAGAAACAGTAGGGGGGGGGGTTGAACCTCACTCCTCTTACCAGTACACACTGCAATGTGATGTCTGCTTCAGAAACAGTAGGGGGGGGTTGAACCTCACTCCTCTTACCAGTACACACTGCAATGTGATGTCTGCTTCAGAAACAGTAGGGGGTTGAACCTCACTCCTCTTACCAGTACACACTGCAATGTGATGTCTGCTTCAGAAACAGTAGGGGGGGGGTTGAACCTCACTCCTCTTACCAGTACACACTGCAATGTGATGTCTGCTTCAGAAACAGTAGGGGGGTTGAACCTCACTCCTCTTACCAGTACACACTGCAATGTGATGTCTGCTTCAGAAACAGTAGGGGGTTGAACCTCACTCCTCTTACCAGTACACACTGCAATGTGATGTCTGCTTCAGAAACAGTAGGGGGTTGAACCTCACTCCTCTCACCAGTACACACTGCAATGTGATGTCTGCTTCAGAAACAGTAGGGGGTTGAACCTCACTCCTCTTACCAGTACACACTGCAATGTGATGTCTGCTTCAGAAACAGTAGGGGGGGGGGGTTGAAGCTCCTAATCTGAATTTCACATTCATCATATAGCTGCCTCAATGCATTTATGTCAGAGGACTGCTTCACAGGAGTGAGATTCAGCAGCTTTGACATATGAGCACTAATCACAAGATCTTTCCTTCCAAATCTGCTCTTGAGCAGAGCGATTGCATCATCATAGTTACTGTCTGTTAACATCAGTCCTGCTACTGCCTTTGCAGCTGGTCCAGTGAGATATGTTTTCAGATAGGTAAACTTCTCTTTATTACACAGTGAATCATTGTTGTGAATAGCAGTTCAGTCAACCAATTCAGTCGCTTCCTCCCTATGATCTTCGTAGCAGCTCATACTTTCCCCGGGTTTCGGCACCAAAAATATAGAATAACTATGTTCAAAGTAATGACTCGGGACGCCGGGTTGTGAAATGAAAGCTTATTTTAGTAATAATACTTGTTCACGTTACATTTAACAACTTTAGATTCTACAAAACAAATAAAAGAAAGTTGCAAGCGAAAGTCAGGATAATCACTTGAACATAACTGATGCGTTCTCCTTTTTTCTACTACCTGTTGCAAGGCATTCTGGTACTTGCAGTCAATACCGTAAATCCAATACTAACCAATACAGCAGAAGTATGTATGTAGTTCTCTCCATCTCCATCACACGAATTCTACTACAATTACATATGTAAATAACTGTAAAGACAATATCTTTAGATACAGCTCAATGAATTAACTGTAAACATTAACTCTGTAACCCATTAAAGTTACAACAATAACGATGTGATCTGAGTGATGGAGCAGCAATGTACACTTGAGGTATAGGATTTACCGGCATTTAAAGCACACTTCTGGGTTTTCCAATAACGAGTAAAACCGATTACGAGTATCAAGTTGAGATCTTCAAGGTCCTTGGTGTCCAGATCACCAACAAACTATCATGGTTTAAACATACTAGGCTTCCTGAGGTGGCAGGTAGCCTAGAGGTTAGAGCGTTGGGCCAGTAACCGAAAGGTTGCTGGTTCGAATCCCCAAGCTGACAAGGTAAAAATCTGTCGTTCTGCCCCTGAACAAGGCACTGTTCCTAGGCCGTCATTGTAAATAAGTATTTGTTCTTAACTGACTTGCCTAGTTAAATAAAGGTTAAAATAAATAAAAATAAAAACACAAAGACAGTCGTGAAGAGGTTACGACAAAGCCTGGTGAAGACGGCCCAGTACATCACTGCTACCGCAAGGCCCTGCAGCGGGTGGTGTAGACGGCCCAGTACATCACTGCTACCGCAAGGCCCTGCAGCGGGTGGTGTAGACGGCCCAGTACATCACTGCTACCGCAAGGCCCTGCAGCGGGTGGTGTAGACGGCCCAGTACATCACTGCTACCGCAAGGCCCTGCAGCGGGTGGTGTAGACGGCCCAGTACATCACTGCTACCGCAAGGCCCTGCAGCGGGTGGTGTAGACGGCCCAGTACATCACTGCTACCGCAAGGCCCTGCAGCGGGTGGTGTAGACGGCCCAGTACATCACTGCTACCGCAAGGCCCTGCAGCGGGTGGTGTAGACGGCCCAGTACATCACTGCTACCGCAAGGCCCTGCAGCGGGTGGTGTAGACGGCCCAGTACATCACTGCTACCGCAAGGCCCTGCAGCGGGTGGTGTAGACGGCCCAGTACATCACTGCTACCGCAAGGCCCTGCAGCGGGTGGTGTAGACGGCCCAGTACATCACTGCTACCGCAAGGCCCTGCAGCGGGTGGTGAAGACGGCCCAGTACATCACTGCTACCGCAAGGCCCTGCAGCGGGTGGTGTAGACGGCCCAGTACATCACTGCTACCGCAAGGCCCTGCAGCGGGTGGTGAAGACGGCCCAGTACATCACTGCTACCGCAAGGCCCTGCAGCGGGTGGTGTAGACGGCCCAGTACATCACTGCTACCGCAAGGCCCTGCAGCGGGTGGTGTAGACGGCCCAGTACATCACTGCTACCGCAAGGCCCTGCAGCGGGTGGTGTAGACGGCCCAGTACATCACTGCTACCGCAAGGCCCTGCAGCGGGTGGTGTAGACGGCCCAGTACATCACTGCTACCGCAAGGCCCTGCAGCGGGTGGTGTAGACGGCCCAGTACATCACTGCTACCGCAAGGCCCTGCAGCGGGTGGTGTAGACGGCCCAGTACATCACTGCTACCGCAAGGCCCTGCAGCGGGTGGTGTAGACGGCCCAGTACATCACTGCTACCGCAAGGCCCTGCAGCGGGTGGTGAAGACGGCCCAGTACATCACTGCTACCGCAAGGCCCTGCAGCGGGTGGTGTAGACGGCCCAGTACATCACTGCTACCGCAAGGCCCTGCAGCGGGTGGTGAAGACGGCCCAGTACATCACTGCTACCGCAAGGCCCTGCAGCGGGTGGTGTAGACGGCCCAGTACATCACTGCTACCGCAAGGCCCTGCAGCGGGTGGTGAAGACGGCCCAGTACATCACTGCTACCGCAAGGCCCTGCAGCGGGTGGTGTAGACGGCCCAGTACATCACTGCTACCGCAAGGCCCTGCAGCGGGTGGTGTAGACGGCCCAGTACATCACTGCTACCGCAAGGCCCTGCAGCGGGTGGTGAAGGCGGCCCAGTACATCACTGCTACCGCAAGGCCCTGCAGCGGGTGGTGAAGACGGCCCAGTACATCACTGCTACCGCAAGGCCCTGCAGCGGGTGGTGAAGACGGCCCAGTACATCACTGCTACCGCAAGGCCCTGCAGCGGGTGGTGTAGACGGCCCAGTACATCACTGCTACCGCAAGGCCCTGCAGCGGGTGGTGAAGACGGCCCAGTACATCACTGCTACCGCAAGGCCCTGCAGCGGGTGGTGTAGACGGCCCAGTACATCACTGCTACCGCAAGGCCCTGCAGCGGGTGGTGAAGACGGCCCAGTACATCACTGCTACCGCAAGGCCCTGCAGCGGGTGGTGTAGACGGCCCAGTACATCACTGCTACCGCAAGGCCCTGCAGCGGGTGGTGAAGACGGCCCAGTACATCACTGCTACCGCAAGGCCCTGCAGCGGGTGGTGAAGACGGCCCAGTACATCACTGCTACCGCAAGGCCCTGCAGCGGGTGGTGTAGACGGCCCAGTACATCACTGCTACCGCAAGGCCCTGCAGCGGGTGGTGAAGACGGCCCAGTACATCACTGCTACCGCAAGGCCCTGCAGCGGGTGGTGTAGACGGCCCAGTACATCACTGCTACCGCAAGGCCCTGCAGCGGGTGGTGAAGACGGCCCAGTACATCACTGCTACCGCAAGGCCCTGCAGCGGGTGGTGAAGACGGCCCAGTACATCACTGCTACCGCAAGGCCCTGCAGCGGGTGGTGAAGACGGCCCAGTACATCACTGCTACCGCAAGGCCCTGCAGCGGGTGGTGAAGACGGCCCAGTACATCACTGCTACCGCAAGGCCCTGCAGCGGGTGGTGTAGACGGCCCAGTACATCACTGCTACCGCAAGGCCCTGCAGCGGGTGGTGAAGACGGCCCAGTACATCACTGCTACCGCAAGGCCCTGCAGCGGGTGGTGAAGACGGCCCAGTACATCACTGCTACCGCAAGGCCCTGCAGCGGGTGGTGTAGACGGCCCAGTACATCACTGCTACCGCAAGGCCCTGCAGCGGGTGGTGTAGACGGCCCAGTACGTGTTTCTTATTGTTGTTTCATTGTCCAGAAGGAATCTGCAAGTAAGCATTTCATTGGATGGTGTATACCATGTGTATCCGACTAATAAAACGTGAAACTATGAGTGAGACGACTGCTACAGTATAACTGATTTACAAATAGGCCTACAGGGTGTGAACACTGCATATTAACAAAACATGTGAGTGTGGTGCTTGTGAGCCCTCCTGTGTCTGCATGTAGGTCTGTGTGTGTGTGTGTGTGTGTGTGTGTGTGTGTGTGTGTGTGTGTGTGTGTGTGTGTGTGTGTGTGTGTGTGTGTGTGTACACACACACGTGTCTCCTAAATGGAGCACAAATCCCCACAGAGAGACATTAAGTTCAATAAACATGCTTGGATGGTGGAATCAGCATTTGTACTGTAGCACCACACTAATTAGTCTAGCTTAGACAGTGAGGCACTGCTGGAGCAATGTAGTCACTATAGATTGGTTGAACATAATAATAAGCACTTGTTATTCAGCTAAGGAATCTACATCTGAATGATCCGCTGACTTCCAGTGTAAAGAAATGTATATCGTCTACGGTGTTCTAGACTCCATTTCTACAGTGTTCTAGACTCCATTTCTACGGTGTTCTAGACTCCATTTCTACAGTGTTCTAGACTCCATTTCTACAGTGTTCTAGACTCCATTTCTACAGTGTTCTAGACTCCATTTCTACAGTGTTCTAGACTCCATTTCTACAGTGTTCTAGACTCCATTTCTACGGTGTTCTGACTGACGACATCACGGATGGGAGTCGGGGACAACTCTGACGCGACTAGAACAGACAGCGGTTGTAAAGCAAGAACAAGCTTTAGTCAGGGATGGATCGTTAGAGAGGAAAAGATGGAGCTCGGTTTTGTGGTATCCTCACTCATTTTCTCATTCACTAACCTTCTAAACCTCTTAACGATTTGCCTCCAACAAAGTGGTTTTCTGAGAAATAGCTAAATCTGCCAAGTTTGACATGGTGTGTGAGAGTTTGATAGGATTCTATTTGGACTGCAAAATGCTTCCATTGTTAGGACTAGGCCTATGTGATCACATTAAAATGTGCATTTCAGACCAACAGGAGACTTTCACATGTTCCTCAGACTAAGAAAAAGCCTCAGTTAACACGAGTTTTGAATGTGCAATAACATTATTTGATGGGGTTCAAGTCCGGGCTCTGGCCGGGCCACTCAAGGACATTCAGACTTGTCCCGAAGACAGTCCTGCGTCGTCTTGGCTGTGTGCTTAGGGTCATTTTTCTGTTGGAAGGTGAACCTTCGACACAGTCTGAGGTCCTGAGTGCTCTGGTGCAGGTTTTCATCAAGTATCTATCTACACTTTGCTCCGTTCATCTTTACCTCGATCCTGACTAGTCTCCCAGGCCCTGCCGCTGAAAAACATCCCCACAGCATGATGCTGCAACCACGCTTCACTGTAGGGATGGTGCCAGGTTTCCTCCAGACATGACACTTGGCATTCAGGCCAAATAATTAAATCTTGGTTTCATCAGACAAGAGAATCTTGTTTCTCAAGGTCTGAGAGTCTTTAGGTGCCTTTTGGCAAACTCCAAGGGGGCTGTCATGTGCCTTTTACTGAGGAGTGACTTCCGTCTGGCCACTCTACCGTAAAGGCAAGATTGGTGGAGTGCTGCAGAGATGGTTGTCCTTCTGGAAGTTTCTCCCATCTCCAGAGAGGAACTCTAGAACTCTGTCAAAGTGACCAGTGGGATATTGGTCAACTCCCTGACCAAGGTCCTTCTCCCCAAATTGCTCAGTTTGGCTGGGCGGCCAGCTCTAGGAAGAGTCTTGGGGGTTCCAAACTTCTTCCTTTTAAGAATGACGGAGGCCATTGTGTTCTTGGGGACCTTCAATGCTGCAGACCTTTTTTGGTACCCTTCCCCAGATCTGTGCCTCGACTCAATCTCATCTCGGCGCTCTACGGACAAGTCCTTCGACCTCATGGCTTGGTTTTTGCTCTGACATGAACTGTCAACTGTGGTACCTTATATAGACAGGTGTGTGCCTTTCCAAATCATGTCCAATCAATTGATTTTACCAGAGGTGGACTCCAATCAAGTTGTAGAAATAGCTCAATGATGATCAATGGAAACGGGGTGCACCGGAGCTCAATTTCGAGTCTCATAACGAAGGTGCTGAATACTTGTCAATAAAGTATCAGTTATTATTAATCCCTCCACCACCTCCTCTTCGGAGGACAAACATCATATATTTATTTTTTTACAGCTTTTTTGCTACATATACATACATGTTACATATACATTGTACATACACGGCACTTTTATATAAAAGTCACATAACAATAATACATTACCAAACATAAGCTCTTTAATCCCGCCCTCTCAGCCACTCAGCCCATCCCACCTATCACCATAGACCTCAGCTCTTTAATCCCGCCCTCTCAGCCACTCTCAGCCCATCCCACCTATCACCATAGACCTCAGCTCTTTAATCCCGCCCTCTCAGCCACTCAGCCCATCCCACCTATCACCATAGACCTCAGCTCTTTAATCCCGCCCTCTCAGCCACTCTCAGCCCATCCCACCTATCACCATAGACCACCCTCGTTTGGTTTCCATGTGCCATATATTTTTCAATTGTGCTGTTTTACAAAATGTTTGAACCTTTCTAATCATATTTTAGATTGTGAGCTAAAGATGAAAATCTTTCCTCCGAGTATTATTTACTGACTGACTGTGGCTTTCCAACACTGCTATTTGAAAGGGTCATTTTAATTGCACGTTGTGATTTTTTTTAATGACCATTTCTGAACCTGTGATCTCTTCGCAGCTAAATCTAGAGCTGAGATTGTTGTACGCCTCATATGTATATATAGCATTCTATTGGTGGCAAGAATTTGATATAATAATTTTAATTGAAAAACTCAGTGTTGAATCAAGTGTAGTTTTTTGTACCAGTTCATAAACCATGTGCCATGGAATTGGTACATGAAAAAGCTCCTCCCATTTATTTTGCAACCTGTATGGCTCAGCTGTCAACATTTTTGTCCTCAGATGAAACTGGTATATTTTTCTATTTATGCCAGTTCCTTTCAGTCAATTTGTATATTTTAATATATGGCGGACAAACAAGTTCCCTACCTTCTCCCTTTTTCGCTTTCCTCCTCCATTTTTGTGGTAGTGCTGCAATCAGTTGGTTGTAAATGTGTATTGAGCAAATATATGGGAATATCTCCAATAACAGCATATGTGACATACCTTCTCCGTTTCTATTCATAATATAATTGACAAATATAATACCATTTAAAAATAAATAAATCCATTAAGAATGTTTTTTTAAATCAGTATATTTGAATTTAACCATAACATTAGTTCTATCTTTCTGGAGGATTAAAGTGAAATTGTAACCAGCTTTGTTTGGCTTGTTTAAAGAAAAGCCGATACTTTAAAACAAAATTTCATTTTCAATTAATCGGAAATGAGAAGTTGTATAAATCAGTATAAAGGCAAAAAGCCAATTTTTTAACAAAGGATGAGCGTTCCTTAATAATCTACTGGAGAACCATTTGGGGTTTAAGTATAATTTATGTACGAGTGAAGCTTTTAGTGAGAGATTAAAAAGCTTTCATAATTTTAGCACCCCAAACTCATATTCATTATATAAATAGGCATGTTTAATTTTGTCTGGCTTAGCATTCAAAATAAAATGAAATCTTTTTTGCTCATATGATTTTTTTTATTTTTTATTTTTAAACGAGTCATCTGGAGTTTATTTTTAATACATTTGCAAAATATTTATAAAAACCTGTTTTCGCTTCTTCATTATGAGGTATTGTGTGTAGATTGGTTCGGATTATTTTTTTTAAAATCCATTTTAGAATAAGGCTGTGACGTAACAAAATGTGCAAAAAGTCAAGGGGTCTGGAAAGTATTCAGAATGGATGCATGACTAAGTCGCTTTGGATAAAAGCATCTGCTAAATAACATATTATTACAGGGGTTCAAACTCATTTTGGGCCGCATTCGGTCCGTCAATTTTCAAAAAAATAGTCCTCTATCGCTTTTGGTCTTTGACTGTCTAGCTGTCAATTCTGTGATTATTAGCGAGCTGGACTCGGCCAAGATACTGTATGAATGTAGATTTGGTCATTTTACAGTATATAGTTTGATTCCCCTCGCCGTATGTTTGACACCCCTCCATTATTCTATTAAAGAAATGACGTAGTCTGTCCACCAGACTTTAAATCCAAACCTACAGTATCTAGGGGACTTTTCACATGCAAGACCAGACCACATTGAAGACCATTTCACATGTAGGCTAGCCTAGGACTTCTCACATGTAGGCTAGCCTAGGACTTCTCACATGTAGGCTAGCCTAGGACTTCTCACATGTAGGCTAGCCAAGGACTTCTCACATGTAGGCTAGCCTAGGACTTCTCACATGTAGGCTAGCCTAGGACTTCTCACATGTAGGCTAGCCTAGGACTTCTCACATGTAGGCTAGCCTCAGCTAGCAGCAGTTTAATTAAGGAAGTTATTCATGAATCATATTCGTGTGGTCAAGTACTGGCATGATGATTTTCGCTAGAAACTATGTCTATGTCCCAAATGGTACCATATTCCCTATTTAGTGCACTACTTTTGACCAGGGACAATTGGGTTCTGGTCAAAAAGTAGTGCACTAATATACCAAACATTCCTAGCATACCAAACATTAGGAACAGCCTCAATTTTTTTCAGGACATCCTAATAGCCTGGTCCCAGATCTGTTATTAGGCCTAATTGGGCCTGTTATTTGGCCTAAAACTTCCGTGGTAATTTGGCAATACAGCACAAACAGATCTGGGACCAGGCTAGAATCCTAGCAGCTCTGTTTCCCCCTAGAAACTCCTTTCGTTCCAACCCAGGCCTGGGAGAGAGAGAAGTGAGGGCCAAGCCTGGAAATGGAAAACCACTTTTCTGTGCAGTTGGTTAGAGAACTTTTAAGAAAAATGTACTTTTTCCACTAGATGTGTAAACCTATTTAACACCAATCTGCATAGTGCTGTTTCTCTCTCTCTCACACACACACACACACACACACACACACACACACACACACACACACACACACACACACACACACACACACACACACACACACACACACACACACACACACACACACACACACACACACACACACACACACACACAAAGCTAATGATGTGATCTCTCACATGGAACACAGTCTATCCATAACCTAGGTATAGTTGTACTCTATGGCTCCATTGGCAACCGCATGCTTTATGGGGGAGGGGGTAAGGTAACACGTTTCAGATGTTTTAAAGATGATAGTAAAACTTGTCAGGTGTTATCGGTTTACCTGATCCAGAGCAGAACATAAAGTAACTGCTCCCTCTCTCCCCTACTGTCCTGACACATTCTATACAAATCTCACAGACACTGAAAAACATCATTCGTGGTGGGAATTTATTTATCCTCACCACTGAGTCACAATGAAAAACCATAAGGATTGACTTGGCTTTCTAGCAACAGCTCACAGTTAACACTGGCTCTCAGAAGCCCAAGTGGTGGGTGGGTATGCATGTATGTATGTATGTATGTATGTATGTATGTATGTATGTATGTATGTATGTATGTATGTATGTATGTATGTATGTATGTGAGTATGTATGTATGTGAGTATGTATGTGAGTATGTATGTATGCAAGGTATATAGTACCAGTCAAAAGTTTGGACAAACCAACACATTCAAGGGTTTATTTTGACTATTTTCTACATTGTAGAATAATAGCGAAGACATCAAAACAATGAAATAACATATGGAATCATGTAGTAACCAAAAAAAGTGTAAAACCTTTGACAGGGAGGTGACCCAATGGTCAATCTGCCAGAGCTCTGGAGTTCCTCTGTGGAGATGGGAGAACCTTCCAGACAGGCAACCATCTCTGCAGCACTCCACCAATCAGGCCATTATGGCAGAGTGGCCAGACAGAAGCCAATCCTCAGTAAAGAAGGCACATGACAGCACGCTTGGAGTTTACCAAAAGGCACCTAATGACTCAGACCATGAGAAACAAGATTCTCTGGTCTGATAAAAACAAGATTTAACTCTTTGGCTTGAATGCCAAGTGTCACATCTGGAGGAAACCCCTTCCCCAATCCCTACAGTGAAGCATGGTGATGGCAGCATCATGCTGTGGGGATGTTTTTCAGCGGCAGGGCCTGGGAGACTAGTCAGGATCGAGGCAAAGATGAACGGAGCAAAGTACAGAGAGATCCTTGATGAAAACCTGCTCCAGAGCGCTCAGGACCTCAGACTGGGGTGAAGGGAAACGGGAAAACGACCCTAAGCACACAGCCAAAACAATGCAGGAGTGGCTTCGCGACAAGTCTCTGAATGTCCTTGAGTGGCACGGATTTGACCACAATCTAACATCTCTGGAGAGACCTGAAAATAGCTGTGCAGCGACGCTCCCCATCCAACTTGACAGAGCTTGAGAGGATATGCAGAGAAGAATGGGAGAAACTCTCCAAATACAGGTGCCAAGTTTGTAGTGTCATACCCAAAAAGCCAAAGGTGCTTCAACAAAGTACTGAGGAAAGGGTCTGAATACTTACGTAAATGTGATTTGTAAAAACCTGTTGTGATAAAAAAAAAATCTACATTTGCAAAAAGTTCAAAAAAGCTGTTTTTGCTTTGTCATTATGGGGTATTGTGATGTCATTATGGGGTATTGTGATGTCATATATGGGGTATTGTGATGTAGATTGGTGAGGAAAAACAACTACTCAATCCATTTTAGAATAAGGCTGTAACGTAACAAAATGTCTAAAAAGTCAAGGGGTCTGAATACTTTCTGAAGTTATACATTTACAATATTAACATAATTACAATAATATTGTTAAACGGGACAATTAGTAACAACAATAATGAAGGATAAAAATAACTATTACAATGGACAAAAATCTTACCGCACACACTCAGGGGTACGATTACTTTCAGAATGCACTGTAATTCCAAAGTACACTCTGGCAAAATGTACATTGTTTGGTTAATAAAGCAATTTGAATTGAGAGAGAGTGTGTGTGGAGCTTAATATGTAAGAGTTAATTCAACAAGTGGAGAAAGATCCTAAACTACATTCAGATGTCACCTACATTCAGACATAATGATGCAGAAAGTAATCAATTGAGATCCGATCACACTAAAGCAAGCAACGGAAGGGCAAATTAACCCTATGATGCCCAGGACAACAACCTCTCCCTCAACGTGAGCAAGACAAAGCAGCTGATCGTGGACTACAGGAAAAGGGGGTGCAAACACACCCCCATTCACATCGGTGGGGCTGTAGAGGAGCGGGTCGAGAGCTTTAAGTTCATTGGTGTCCACATTACTAACAAACTATCACGGTCCAAACACACCAAGACAGTCTTGAAGCTGGCACGACAATGCCTATTCCCCCCTCAGGAAACTAAAAAGATTTGGCATGGGTCCTGAGATCCTCAAAAAAAGCTCTACAGCTGCACCATCGAGAGCATCTTGCCCGGTTGCATCACCGCCTGGTATGACAACTGCTCGGCTACAGAGGGTAGTGCATACGGCCAAGTACATCACCGGGGTTCAGCTTCCTGCCATCCAGGACCTCTATACTAGGCGGTGTCAGAGGAAGGCCCTAAAAATTGTCAGACTCCAGCCACCCTAGTCATAGACTGTTCTCTCTGCTACTGCATAGCAAGCGGTAGCAGAGCGCCATGTCTAGGTCCAAAAGGCTTAACAGCTTTCACCCCCAACCATAAGACTGCTGAACAGCTAATCAAATAGCTACCTGGCCTATTTGCAGTGAACCCCCCTCTCCCCACACACATTTTTTTTTTGGTCACTTTACCCTACCTACATATTACCTCAATTACTTCGACTAACCTGTACCCCCTCACTTTGACTCGGTACTGGTACCCCCTGTATGGCCTCGTTATTTTATTGCGTTACTTTTAAAAACTTTATTTTGTAATTATTTTCTTAAAACTGCATTGTTGGTTAAGGGCATCAAGTAAGCATTTTACGGTTAAAGTTCTACACCTGTTGTATTCGGCGCATGTGACAAATAAAATGTGATTAGATTTGAAGCGATGTCTAACTACAATTGTACCACTGTTCTGAAAGAGCGAACAGAGCATGTTCTTCCTCCTTTTTGGTTACTGGGAAAATAGCAGGCTTTCTACTGTAAAATGACTTACCAAGCAGTAGGAGTTTTACTTCCCTGGACGCTTTGTCTCGGTCTTCTCGTAGGTCCCGATCAATCATTTTACTCCTCTCCATCGCTGCTTTATCCTCTTGGCTGATCGTGCAACCCATTTTGAATCCCTTGGTTAGCGAGCTACTTGCGGCTTCTTCAATATCTGGTTTGAATTGCAGCTACCGCTCATAAATTGTTTGGGGGGGAAATACAAAACGTTCGGGTGCTTTCGCGATTAGTTTCGCCCAGTCAGAGACAGAAAAAGGCGTTGGCACTCCAACTAGTCTCGACCACTATTGCTGCTATCCCACATGGGAAAGAAACAGAGATGCTGAACAAACTCACGCCACCAAAACAAGTGGTTTCGCGTTGAAAGAACTACGGATGCTGCCGAAGTAGCAGAAACGGTGCAGTCGTTTTCTAACGTAAAGCTAGAGCCTGCGACCTAGGCTAGCTTACAAGTAAGTAGCTACACAAAACACGACTTTCCCTGTTGCAAATGTTAACGTGGTAAAAAGAAACTGGTGAGTAGCTCCCTCGTCCCGAATTCTTTCAAAACTATTGGCTCGCTAGCTCGTAAAACCACTCAAAGCTACTGTGTAATTGATTCATAAAATATATACCTTACAAATGTCTAGTCTTCTTGATTTTGCCAATGTTGTCGCATATGGCGAGCGTGTACGCATCTGCCAGCTGCGCTCATGTACGTCACAACAGGCTAAAAAGACCATCTATATTTGGGGGATGGATGGAAAATGCTGTGCCTCTCTGACACTAAAATAATATCGGCCTACACATTGCTCTGGTCTCAGTAGTAGATGCTCAGTAGATGTAAATGCTCACATTTGAATATGATTGTTGCAGCAATCCAAAAGCCTCTATTTGAGGGAATACAATACAGCATTATTATTTTGGGGGGGGGGGGGGCTCAGAGGAACTTTTTCCTTTGGTATGAGCTCCCCCAGTGGAATTGTATCGTCATTACAGGCAGCTCAGATTTATAAGGGCACATCTGCATCCAGTCAAGACATGATGAGACAGACATCATCATATCTTAAGTTTTTATTGACAATTGCATCATTTAATTGGCAAATTAGATCAACATAGCCTATTGATTATAAAAAGGCAGCCACAGGATTTTAGAAGACGGGTATGTAATTTTGATATGAGCTAAATGTCCTCTCTCCTTCTAAAAAAGAAGAATGTTGAAATAAATCCCTATGTATTGTCATATATATATATATATATATACCTCAGTGGTATATGTCTATTGAGCATAAGAGTGACTGACTCAATAGATCCTCTGTAGAGGGGGATGGTGGGATGAGAGAGGAGAAGGAGAGAGCATATCAGAATCCTTTTCTCCTCTCGTCCTCTTGCTCCTCCTACCCCGCTTCCTCCAAAATGTCATTGGTGACAGGTTGCCATGGAAACAGTGGATGGATTTCATCAGGGGAATGGACTCTACAAGGTGTCGAAAGCGTTCTATAGGGATATTGGCCCATGTTAACTCCCAATGCTTTCCACAGTTGTGTCAAGTTGGCTGAATGTCCTTTGGGTGGTGGACCATTCTTGGTACACACGGGAAACTGTTGAGTGTGAAAAAACCCAGCAACGTTGCATTTCTTGACACACTCAAACTGGTGCGCCTCACACCTACAACCATACCCCGTTCAATCTTTTGTCTTGCCCATTCACCCTCTGAATGGCACACATACACAATCCATGTCTCAATTGTCTCAAGGCTTAAAAATCCTTCTTTAACCTGTCTCCTCCCGTTCATCTACACTGATTGAAGTGGATTTAACAAATGACATCAATAAGGGATTATAGCTTTCATCTGAATTCACCTGGTCAGTCTATGTCATGGAAAGAGCACGTGTTCCTAATGTTTTGTACACTCACTGTATAATCCACAGCATAATTATTAACTTGACCATGCTTAAAGAGATATTCAATGTCTGATTTGTTAAAATATAACCACTATATTTTAGTTATGAATTTTGTATTTATCTTTAAAGAATATATAGTTTGTCTTCCATTTTGACATATGTCTTCAAGAGAGCGAGAGTTGCACCCCTTCTGAAAAAACCTACACTCGATCCCTCCGATGTCAACAACTACAGACCAGTATCCCTTCTTTCTTTTCTCTCCAAAACTCTTGAACGTGCCGTCCTTGGCCAGCTCTCCTGCTATCTCTCTCAGAATGACCTTCTTGATCCAAATCAGTCAGGTTTCAAGACTAGTCATTCAACTGAGACTGCTCTTCTCTGTGTCACGGAGGCGCTCCGCACTGCTAAAGCTAACTCTCTCTCCTCTGCTCTCATCCTTCTAGACCTATCGGCTGCCTTTGATACTGTGAACCATCAGATCCTCATCTGATGGTTCACAGTATCAAAGGCAGCAGCGCCTCTTCAACCTCAGGAGGCTGAAGAAATGTGGCTTGTCACCGAAAACCCTTACTAACTTTCACAGGTGCACAATTGAGAGCGTCCTGTCGGGCTGTATCACCGCCTGGTACGGCAACTGCTCCGCCCACAGCCGCAGGGCTCTCCAGAGGGTAGTGAGGTCTGCACAACGCATCACCGGGGGCAAACTACCGGCCCTCCAGGACACCTACACCACCCAATGTCACAGGAAGGCCAGAAAGATCATCAAGGACAACAACCACCCGAGCCACTGCCTGTTCACCCCGCTATCATCCAGAAGGCGAGGTCAGTACAGGTGCATCAAAGCTGGGACAGAGAGACTGAAAAACAGCTTCTATCTCAAGGCCATCAGACTGTTAAACAGCCACCACTAGCACAGAGAGGCGGCTGCCTACATACAGACTTGATTTCATTGGCCACTTTAATAAATGGAACACTAGTCACTTTAATAATGCCACTTTCAGAATGTTTACATATCTCACATTACTCATCTCATATGTATATACTGTATACTGTATCCTTCACTATATAACCTTTACTATCTATTGCATCTTAGCCGCTCTGTCACTGCTCATCCATATATTTTATACTTATATATTCACATCCCATTCCTTTACTAGATTGTGTGTATTAGGTTTTGTTGTGGGAATTGTTAGATATTAGGTTTTGTTGTGTAATTGTTAGATATTACCTGTTAGATACTGCTGCACTGTCGGATCCAGAAGCATTTCGTTACACTCACAATAACATCTGCTAACCATGTGTATATGACCAATAAAATTTGATTTGATTTACCTGACAACCAGGTATAAGCCATAAAGGCATCATTCCTTACCTGACAACCAGGTATAAGCCATCATTGCAGCCAGTTGCCTCCCATCTCCTTCTACTAATCCTCCTCTAGCCTGGCTCCTCTAGCCTGGCTCCTCTAGCCTGGCTCCTCTAGCCTGGCTCCTCTAGCCTGGCTCCTCTAGCCTGGCTCCTCTAGCCTGGCTCCTCTAGCCTGGCTCCTCTAGCCTGGCTCCTCTAGCCTGGCTCCTCCCTCTAGCCTGGCTCCTCCCTCTAGCCTGGCTCCTCCTCTAGCCTGGCTCCTCCCTCTAGCCTGGCTCCTCCCTCTAGCCTGGCTCCTCTAGCCTGGCTCCTCCCTCTAGCCTGGCTCCTCCTCCAGCCTGGCTCCTCTAGCCTGGCTCCTCCCTCTAGCCTGGCTCCTCTAGCCTGGCTCCTCCCTCTAGCCTGGCTCCTCTAGCCTGGCTCCTCCTTCTAGCCTGGCTCCTCCTTCTAGCCTGGCTCCTCCCTCTAGCCTGGCTCCTCCTTCTAGCCTGGCTCCTCCCTCTAGCCTGGCTCCTCCCTCTAGCCTGGCTCCTCCCTCTAGCCTGGCTCCTCCCTCTAGCCTGGCTCCTCCCTCTAGCCTGGCAGGTCTGCTTCTGCTCCCTTGTCAACTTCTTATGGAATTGCATATGTGGCTTGACAATGACAATGGAGTTGACAAATGCACAAACAGACCTGGAACAAGGCTATTCAACAGCCCCCTAAACAGACCTGGGACCAGGTTATTCAACAGCTCCCTAAACTGACCTGGGACCAGGTTATTCAACAGCCCTCTAAACTGACCTGGGACCAGGCTATTCAACAGCCCCCTAAACAGACCTGGGACCAGGCTATTCAACAGCCCCCTAAACAGACCTGGGACCAGGCTATTCAACAGCTCCCTAAACAGACCTGGGACCAGGCTATTCAACAGCTCCCTAAACAGACCTGGGACAGCCCCCTAAACTGACCTGGGACCAGGTTATTCAACAGCCCCCTAAACTGACCTGGGACCAGGCTATTCAACAGCCCCCTAAACTGACCTGGGACCAGGTTATTCAACAGCCCCCTAAACTGACCTGGGACCAGGTTATTCAACAGCCCCCTAAACAGACCTGGGACCAGGTTATTCAACAGCCCCCTAAACAGACCTGGGACCAGGCTATTCAACAGCCCCCTAAACTGACCTGGGACCAGGCTATTCAACAGCCCCCTAAACAGACCTGGGACCAGGCTATTCAACAGCCCCCTAAACTGACCTGGGACCAGGCTATTCAACAGCCCCCCTAAACAGACCTGGGACCAGGTTATTCAACAGCCCCCTAAACAGACCTGGGACCAGGTTATTCAACAGCCCCCTAAACAGACCTGGGACCAGGCTATTCAACAGCCCCCTAAACTGACCTGGGACCAGGCTATTCAACAGCCCCCTAAACTGACCTGGGACCAGGCTATTCAACAGCCCCCTAAACAGACCTGGGACCAGGCTATTCAACAGCCCCCTAAACAGACCTGGGACCAGGTTATTCAACAGCCCCCTAAACTGAGACAGAAGCCGCTTCACCCCTCTTTGATCCCACTGCAGTTGAAAGGTCAGAGAGCGTTTGAACCGCTGCACCAACCTCCAGGGGGCCGTCCCTCCACCTCCCTCCCTCCCTCTCCAACCCAACATCAAAACACTGAGTCACTCCGTGGACAACGGCTCAATCCATCATTTGAAAACCAACAAAAACGGCAGCCCCCCGCCACTTGGTTCGCTATGACGTTGGTGATCAGAAACAGCTGTACATGGCGTCGCAGATTGGCCCCTTTTAGAGGAATTTATCCGTCAACCACTGTCGAGGTCAGCGAGGATGGAGGTCATAGGTTCATAGAGGAAGAAGGAGGGTTCTAGATGACCTCATTTTAAAGCAGTCAACTGGGCGGAGATTCGATCAAGCCAATGATCAGAGCTAGGACTGTGACAGTTATGGAATTTTTGGATTAAGGTTATTGGTCAACCAGTCACCGTTATAATCATTTGAATAGCAAAATATTATTAAAAAAAAAAAAAATGTAGGTGGAAAAACAATTGTTTCCCTCTCCTCTGCTCTTGTCTACATGTGCTGTGCTGCTGGAGGGAGGGGGGCGTTGCCTTGGCAACCAAAGACACGTTTGCTATAACACCTAGCTTGTTTTATCATGTCGTAAAGAGTCCAAGTAACGACAGAAACGGACTCAACCCGGCCGTCCCGTCGTCAGTCAGCTGCTTGTACCACACAACAACAACAACAACAAAAAACCTGTTAGAACGACAGATGTTTACCTTGACAGCTCGGGGATTCGATCCAGAAACCTTTCGGTTACTGGCCCAACGCTCTAACCACTAGGCTACCTAACTCCCAGTAGAATCAATTTAACCCCCCCCCCCAAAAAAATACATTTAACCCTGTGATTTCAACTATCTGTGATTTACTGTGTGACAATCTTCCTTCATATTGTAGTCAGTCAGTGCTGCTGTTAATGCTGCTACTCCAAATGTCAGACCTCTTTCATCTTGTTCTTATGGCTTCATCTTACCTCTGTGACGTCATCCAATGACATCATCACTTTCAATGCCTCCCGCCAATACAACCTGCAGAGAGACATGTTGAATGTTCGCGCAGACATACACACACACGTGCACACACGCACGCACACGTAAACACACACACACGCATACACACACACACACACGCATACACACACACACACATACACACACACGCGCGCACACACACACACACACACACACGTGTAACGGATGTGAAATGGCTAGCTAGTTAGCGGGTACGCGCTACTAGCGTTTCAATCAGTTACGTCACTTGCTCTGAAACCTAGAAGTAGTGTTGCCCCTTGCTCTGCAAGAGCCGCGGCCTTTGTGGAGCGATGGGTAACGACGCTTCTTGGGTGACTGTTGTTGATGTGTGCAGAGGGTCCCTGGTTCGCGCCCGTGTCGGGGCGAGGGGACGGTTTAAAGTTATACTGTTACACACACATACATACACACACACACACACACACATACACATACATACACACACACACATACACACACACAGACAGACACACACACAGAGAAGCATGCATGATGATTAATGGGCATAATTTAAATAATGTCACTTAAACATATCTAAGTGACATTATTTATCTACAGGGAATTTGACAGCATGAAAAATAG